>NC_050070.1:93658656-94030091 GCF_009764565.3 Dermochelys coriacea | reverse complement strand
GTGACCGCCACTCCACGGCTCAGGACTTTTAAGTGTGCAGGCACTGACTGTGAGTCAGCTGTTCAGCTTCCTGGTGCTGGGGCTCAGGGCTTTCAGCTGCCCGCCTCCTACAGCTCTCCCTCAGCAACCTTTGACAGCATGGTCCGAGAGCACAAGCAGAGATCGCGGCACCGCCGTTTGATCTTGCAGTGCCGCTTTCTCACTCGCTGCAGCCGACGCTCCCGGCACCAAGCTGCGTCGTGTTGCCTGCCTGCCCAACAGGGCCCACGTCTGGGTCACCTACTCCTGCGGCACAGTATGCACCCCCAGTGCAACCTTCAGCGCAGCAGATGCCTCCGCAGACTCTGCCTGCACCAACAGCAGCAGCACCAGCTCCACTTCAGTTAACCTTTACTCCTCTCCTGCCTTATCATTCGGCACCTGGAGTCACTGCACCACCTCAGTTTTTACATCCAGGGGACTTAAGAGTGTCACATACCCCTCAATCTCCGCTACTTGGCACAGATCTATCACCAGGACCTTCAGCACCCTATCTGCAGTACTTCCCTACTGCTTCAAGCCTCTCAAGTGGAGAAGAGGAGGAGGAGATAGATGACCATGTTTTCCTTCCAATGTTCCTCCCAGGTTCGCTTACCTACAAGTGGGAGATGCACTATACCGCGCTCCTCCTAGCCTAGTGACTACCCACACTGGTATGGTAACCCCTGGATGGGACTACCTATCCCCTTTCCTGGGCAATGGCCACACTGGGATCCATGGAACTACACCCCGGCACAATCCAGTGTTCACTGTGCCGCCCGTAGAAAAGCTGTCAGGCGCTCCCTGATGCATTCTTACACGGATAGGCAGATAACACCTGAAGTAGCTGCTCCGTCTGCACAGGACATTGCTCCCCATCCTACAGTGATAGCATCACAGGAGGTCACAGTGCCCCCACCACCCACTACTGATAAGCTCATTCACTTTCAGGAATTATTTAAAAGGGTAGCTAATGAACTCAAGATTACCCTAGAGGAGATACCAGAAACCCACCATGAACTCACTAACATATTACAAGCTACCACGTCATCCGAAATATCCATACCAATTAATGGGGCTATCATGGAACCAGCTAAAATTATCTGGCAGACCCTGGCCACAATAACCCCCACTAGCAAGAGTCTGGGCCGCAAATATCTTGTCCCGTCAAAGGGTTCGGAGTTTCTGTTTACTCACCCATCACCCAATTCGCTAGTGGTCGAGGTGGCCAACCAGAAAAATAAACACCAGCCTTCCCAATTTACCCTATCTGACAAGGAGAACAAGAGACTGGACTCCTTTGGGCACAAAGTGTATTCATCTTCCACTTTGCAATTTTGAGTAGTGAATTACGCGGCGCTTTTAGCAAAATATGACCACAAAAATTATGCTAAAGTAATGCAATTTATTGATAACATGTCAGAAGACAAATGATAACAATTCAAAGCAGTGGGTCTGATGGGCAATTGATCTCCCGCATAGCTCTTCAGGCTGCCCTTGATGCTGCGGATGCAGCTGCCAGATCCACGGCCACGACCACTGTCATATGGTGTGCCTTATGGTTTACTACTTCCTCCTTTCCCAAGGAGATACAGAGCACTGTCAAGGATGTTTCCTTCAATGGGGATAAGCTCTTCGCCTCTACAACCAATGAGGTCCTCCATTCCATGAAAGAATCACATGCTACACTCAGATCTTTAGGCATTCAGCCACCTGCCAGAAAAAAGAGACAATACACATATCAGCCATACCAATGGCCACGCTACTATGCAACATTTGAGACAATATGATAAGCAGCAACAACAACGCCATAGACCCAGAACCCAATGACATCGCCCTCCACAAACGATGGCAACCCACCCTTGTGCCTTAAACAAACAAAGTTGAAGCCTTGGTCGAGGATATAGAAAACCTCCCACCCTCTTCAGCATTGATTTCAGCCATCCATTTCTTTGGACACCGTCTGTGCCTGTTCCTTGCTAATTGGGAAGCTATCACGATGGACAGATGAGTCCTGGAAATTATCGGATCAGATTATGTCATCCCCTTCTTCTCTTTACCCCCCTCATCCACCTTCCCACCCCGTCCCACTTCAGGGACCCCTCTCACAAACAGTTGCTCCGTCAAGAGGTACAACACCTCAAACAGCTAGGAATGATAGAGCGGGTACCAGCTCAACACAGAGGGAAAGGGTTTTACTCCCACTGCTTCTTGACAGAAAAGAAAAACGGTGGCTGGCACCCTATCCTCAACCTTCGATATCTAAACAAGTTTGTGAAGAAACAGAAATTCTGGTTGGTTACTCTACCATCGATAATTCCGACGCTGGATCAGGGCGATTGGTTTTGAACCCCTGCTCTCCAAGACGTATATTTCCATGTCACTATCCACCCTGCCCATTGACATTTTCTCAGATTTGCTGTGAGAATGAAACACTGTCAATACAGGGTCCTGCCCTCTGGCCTTTCCACTGCCCCACGTGTCTTCTCAAAAGTGCTAGCAGTCGTAATAGCTCATCTCATAACAAAAGGGGTCCTCATTTTTTCTGACCTGGACAATTGTCTCCTCAAGTCGCACACTCACTTGGAGGCTATCCAAGCAACTTCTGCAACTTGCCTCTCTTCCCCAGGACAGATTCCACACAATGGGTACCCTAATTACCCAGATATGTGCCAGCCCATGGGTTACAGTCCGAGATTCCCTGCAGCTGTTAGGGCACATGGCTGCCTCCACATTTGCGGTCCCAAATGCCTGCCTGTACATGTGATGCCTTCAGGGTGGCTAGCCATGGTATACAAATCAAATATCCATAGATTAAACAAATTGCTAACTATGCCTCCAAAGGTCAAGGACTCGCTCCTCTGGTGGACCTCTCCTATCAAGATCTGTGCTGGGATTCCCTTCTGACAAGAACCCCCTTCACTAATCATCACTACAGATGCATCCCTCACAGGATGGGGAGGGCACATGGGTCACCTCACCACTAAGGGTCTCTAGTCCCCTACGGAAACCCAGCTTTATATAAATCTACTAGAGCTCCGAGCCATACGCAATGCCTGCCTCCATTTCCTTCTCATTATCCAAAACCGCAGAATTTAGATCATGACAGACAACATCACATCCATGTTCTATGTGAACAGAGAGGGGGGAGTCCAGTCCCACTCCCTCTGCACAGAGGCGGTAAAACTATGGAATTGGTGCCTTCAACAAAATATCCATATCTCCGCCTCATACCTTCCTGGTTCTCGGAACACCACCGCAGACGAACTCCGTCGATCCTTTCCCCATACAGTACGAGTGGGAACTCAACTACGCTATTCTCTCCATCATTTTCCAGACCTGGGGTTATCCCCAACTAGGTCTATTTGCCACCGCAATAAACAAAAAATGCCCAACATTCTGCTCCAGAGCCGGCTTGGGGAAACACTCTCGAGGAGATGCCTTCATGCTTCCATGGACCGACACTCTAATGTATGCATTTCCACCAATACCTCTGTTGAACAGAGTAATACAGAAGATAAGAACAGACAGATCCAACATCATTCTAATAGCCCCATCGTGGCCCAGACAACCATGGTATCCCTTCCTCATGCGGATGTCGGTCAAGCCACCGATTCTCTTTCCCCCCGCTCAGCAACCTCCTGTCACAATGCAGGAGCCAGGTATTTCACCCCGACGTAGAGCGACTCCACCTGAGGGCCTGGCTAATCAATGGTTCTCTAATGAGGAGTTAGCATGTTCTGAACAAGTCGGACAGTCCTACTACACAGCAGGACACACACCATGTGCAGTACTTACCTACATAAATGGAAGAGGTTCACATCTTGGTGTACGGCCAAACAGACCTCCCCAGTTTCTGCCCCACTCCCACTGATACTGGATTACCTGCTGGACCTTAAAACATCAGGTCTCTCCATGAGTTCCCTCAAGGTCCACCTTGTGGCAATCACCACATTTCACCATAAGATTGACAACACTGTGGTCTTTGCCCATCCAGTAAGCAAAAGGTTCCTGAAGGGCATCCAAACATTATATCCAGACGTAAAACCGCCTGCTGCGCCCTGGGACCTCCACCTAGTCCTCAAAGCCCTGATGGATAAACCCTTTGAGCCAATGGCTACCTGCTCCCTTCTCCACCTATGTATGAAGACCGCCTTCCTGATAGCAATCATGTCTGCCAGATGAGTGGGAAAAATGGGAACACTGATGGTGGAACCTTCATATACCACATTCTTCCATGATAAGGTCACACTCCGCACATGTATGAAGTTCCTGCCTAAGATGCACTCTTCTTTTCACCTCAATGAGCCAATACACCTACCAACATTTTTCCTCGAACCCCACACTAATGCTTTTGAAACAGCAGTGAACACTCTTGATGTGCGCAGAGCGCTATCCTTTTATCTGGATAGAACAAAACTGTTTAGGAAAACCCCCAAATTTTTTGTCTCTACCACTCGGCGATCACAGGGAAAAGCTATCTCTACCCAGAGACTCTCTAAATGGATTGCAGACTGCATACGTCTCTGCTACCAACTGAAGCAAATACAACCCCCTACATCAAATAGGACACACTCTACTAGAGCTGTCTCCACTTCCACTGCCTTTCTCTGTAATGTCCCGCTTTCTGACATAGGCAAGGCAGCGACCTGGGCATTGAACCTTACCTTCGCCAATCATTATGCTCTCGTGCACACGGCAGCATCCAACACCAGGATGGCTAGAGCTGTCTTTGTCAACAACCGTCTTACCTGATCCGAAGTCCAAACCATCCTAAGGGATACTGCTTTTCAGTCACCTGAGGTGGAGCACCCACAGGGACATCTCTCTCTCAAAGAGGAGGTTACTCACCCTGTGCAGTAACTGAAGTTCTTTGAGATGAGTGTCCCTGTGGATGGTCCACTACCCGCCCTCCTCCCCTCTACTTCAGAATCTGGAACGTGCTCCATTGTAGAGAAGGAACTGAAGAGCCCAGGCCATGCACGCGCTATTCAAACACTGACAGCGTGTGAGGCAGGCACAGTGCATGCGTGGCCTATCTGAGTATTGCTGTAGAAATCGCCCATCAAAGGCGCTGGGACGCACCTTGACCTGAAGTGGAGCATCCACAGGGACACTCATCTCGAAGAACTGCACAGAGTGGGTAACCTCCTCTTACTCAGATTCTTAATATTTACATTTTATTATGTAAAAATGGTGAATGATGCACTTATTTACTAGATTAGTTTTTTACTTATTTGAATCGAGCTGCATTTGTCTGTACATTGGAATTCAATGCAAATGCACAAAAACTGCATTTTAAAATGGTTTTATTAGTTGAATAAAACTACTTTGAAAAACAAAATAACTTTACCAAACATGTTTTATATTTTAAGATAACTGATTTATGAAACAAAAAATATATATAATCTGTAGTTAGTGTGTTGAACTGATTGTTTCTGGTCACTATGTCCTTTCAGATTTTAGGAATAGGAGATCTCATCGTCTCACAATTTGTTTTTATTCATAGATTGATTGAGGAAAATTAGGTTTCCTTCTTTTTCAACTCCCAGCTGGCTTCTTAACTTTGAATGAGTTAGTCACTGAAATGAACTAGTAGAATAAATTGAAATGAGGTAAATAGTCTCGCTGTACCTGCAGCAGAGGTAGCTACTGTCAAAAGCTGGGTTAGCACTTCAATAAACCTGGTTCCAGATGCTTAGCCAGTGATTTCCAACAGTTCAGTCACTTGGCTTTCTTTAAAATTTCATCAGCAAACGTACTGCTTAAATGTATACATATTAAAATTTAATTCAAATGATTGTAATAGATTATAGTAAATTAAGTCCTTAGCATTTTAAAGAGGAAAAATGTATTTAATTTATATTAAGATAATTTAATTTACGTTTTTTAAAAAATCATTTTTTGTCTTAAAAATCATCAATTTTTATCCACCCTTATTTGGACTAGGTGGACGGAAGCTGTTCCACATTTGTTTTGTTTGGATCCTTTGTAACCCAAAGGAAACTGCCCAGTGATTTTTATTTTCCTCTGACTGAGGTTGGAACAATTTTTTTTTCTCTTTTTTGGGGGCCTAACTTAAAGATGCCATGACTTCAACCCCTAGGACTTCCCAGCAGTCCAGTTACACTTCTGCTGTAGACATTGCATGAGCTAATCAAAATGGTTAATTTAATGCTGTTTATTAGTGACTGCAAAACAATGTTTTAAAAGGGCTATTTTGTTTCTAGCCTTACAGCAGCTCATACAATTGTTGAATTTACAAAGAAACTCCTTGATGAAAATATTTCTGTTTTGTCTGGAACCGAGATGTTGCCAGCCCTTAAAGGAGCTTTCATTTTTGTGTGTCGTCAGATGTATAGTACCTGTGAAGGTCTGCAGGTGCTGATTCCTTATGGTTTGCATGAATCCGTTGCTGACGCTTGGAAGAAGGTAAACAACCATCTTATTGCAAACATAAGTTTTTTGTGAACAATAAAAATATATCTTTACTATTATATTGCTCTTCAGATGAAATCCTTTATATTTAATTTACAGTGTAGTAGGGATGCTTGAGCGGCAAAGAGTCCTGTGGCAACGTCTAGACTAACAGATGTATTTTATGTAGGGATAAATGGACACAAATCAGATATTAGGAATTGCAATATACAAAAATCTGTAGGAGAACACTTCAGTCTCCCTGGACACACAATAGCAGATTTAAAGTAGCCATCCTGCACCAAAAAATCTTCAGGATGAGACTTCAAAGAGAAACTGCTGAGCTTCAGTTCGTTTACAAATTTGACACCATCAGCTCAAGATAAAACAAAGACTGTGAATGGCTAGCCAACTACAAAAGCAGTTTCTCCTCCCTTGGTGTTCACACCTCAACTGCTAGAAGAGGCACTCATCCTCCCTGATTGAACTAACCTCGTTACCCCAGCCTGATTCTTGCTTGCATATTTATACCTGCCTCTGGAAATTTTCACTACATGCATCTGATGAAGTGGGTATTCACCCATGAAAGCTTATGCTCCAATACGTCTGTCTATAAGGTGCCACAGGACTCTTTGCTGCTTTTACAGATCCAGACTAACACAGCTACCCCTCTTGGTATGCTTGAGAAGACCCTTTATTGTACAACACTTGTGCTCAACAGATAATTCCCATTCCTGAATCTATGCATCTGCATGTGGGCATGGCAGGATCCCATTTACAACTTGGAAGTTTTATGCCTTTGTATTAAACTGGGAAATTTTATACCATACCTGATGAAGTACATAGGCTGCCCTCAGTTTTCCACAGGTTTAATTTATTTTTGACGATTGTCCATGAAAGATCTCCTCTGGGGTTCGCAAAAAGAAAAGGAGTACTTGTGGCACCTTAGAGACTAACAAATTTATTAGAGCATAAGCTTTCGTGAGCTACAGCTCACTTCATCGGATGCATCCGATGAAGTGAGCTGTAGCTCACGAAAGCTTATGCTCTAATAAATTTGTTAGTCTCTAAGGTGCCACAAGTACTCCTTTTCTTTTTGCGAATACAGACTAACACGGCTGCTACTCTGAAACCTCTGGGGTTGTGTCTTACCACTGGTCAGTGCTCATCACATGTCAAAGGAAGATTCCAAAGTCTCACTTTCTATCGCCAACCTTTTCTAATCGCCACTCTTGGTTCCTGGGCTTGTAAAATTAAAACAAACAAAAAATGCTTTAGTCATTTTTTTAAAATGAATTTTCCTATTTTTTGGGGGAGTGGAAAGTCACACAAAAAGGGAATTTCAAACTATGAAATTATTAGTTAGACCCAACTGAGATTCCCTAACACTTGCACCTGTGAGGCCTGCACAAGGAAGCTCTTACCTTGTGTCCCTTAGCAACAAGCCTGTCCTAGAGAGCCTTTCTCCTGAAACTTGAAGAGCTGTGCAGCTTTTACTTTACAATATACTCAGTGACTAAACCATTTTGCAACCCTATTTCATTCACTAACATTTTCATTGCTCATATAGGCTAGTCTTGTACACATGAGCAACATGTTCTTATATAAGCATGTTGTGAGCTTAGCATAGTCATTGTGAAAAGAAAAAACAGGTGTTGCACATTCCGAGAGTGCAATTCTCAAACAATTCATAACTTAGTCAAATCAAAACAAATGTTTAAGAGGATGAAGATTTTCATGCCAAATTTCAATTTTCTTCCCTCAAGCAATTTGAGGCTAGAGTTGATTTCAAGAAAGTCATTAAAATATTTCAATTGGGAAAGTGGTGGATTTTTTTCTTTTCCCTCATGCTCAAAAATGAATGGAATATTTTAGCTCAAATATTCCCAAAATATTAACTTACAGACAGAAACCAGCCCATCCCAGAAAAGAAAAGTCTTTTAAGGTTAAATTTTCAGAAAGATATGATACTGAAATCTTGGGAAGGGAGGAGT
Source organism: Dermochelys coriacea (assembly GCF_009764565.3). Classification (NCBI taxonomy): domain Eukaryota; kingdom Metazoa; phylum Chordata; order Testudines; family Dermochelyidae; genus Dermochelys; species Dermochelys coriacea. The sequence continues at coordinate 94,021,662 of NC_050070.1, read as the reverse complement.
TAGAACGGAATAGCTACGGCTTCCACTACATTACTGTATATATACCCTGTGATTAATGTGAATATAATATATATATGTATGTACAGTATTAAGTAATAATTTAAAGTAATATAAACAGTCACAAATCTAAATTTAAGAATTCCTTTACAGTAATCTAAAGTCTGAAAAAGAGATACTTTGAATCATCAGTTTATTTTGGATATTTCCTGCCCCTGTTGCGCACAGGTACTGCAGTGAAAATCAAAGGTTAATTATTCAAAATAGTGAAAATAAAATAAGTAATTACCAGAATCTCAATTTTATAATGATAAATTAGATTTCTAATTGAACAAAGCTGATCTTGAAGCTAGTGCTGTCTGTTGCATTGAGAACGCTGGACTAGAATTCTGCTGACTTAAGTTAACTAGTTTATATGTATTGTGCTATAATTTATGTAACTCAGCAAGTTGTCTGCCCTTGTGATGAGGATGCTGTTCAGTCTAGCTTAAACAGTCCGTCTTACTTCATTTAATTTTTACGACATATGAAAGCTTACAAGCTTTTGATGGGCATTTCCAATTACCTGCTGTGATGAAGTGCTACAAGTGATATAGCTAGGCATACATACACACCTGTATGCACATTAAATTCTCTTGTCATAGCACAAAACATAATTTAGACAAAATACCTAAATTTGACATACAGAAGATGAATATGAAGAATTAAAATGAAAAATCCATCAAACATATAACTGTGATACTGCTCCTGTTCCTGTATCCCACATCAGAGGCCAAATTGAGATTACAGTGTGAACGTGTCCTATGTTCATCCCTAATGAACTGAATGAACTAGTAAAGGAACTGAGTTTTCAGCTTTGCCATCTTGGGTATTTTTGTTAGTAGCTTTCCATTCCTGGTTTCTTAAAATTAGCTTCAACTTATAAAAAGCTTTACAAATTCCAGACACTGGTAATGTAACAAAGTGTTTGAGCAGGTGATAAATCTCTGAAATTAGGAGTTGCTAGTTTTAAAGAATAAATCTGATGATTTTAAAAAGTTTCTAGAAGTATCAGAGGCAAGCACATTGCCATTTTGTAAGGTGTTGGAGTCTTCGCCCAGCAACAAACATAAGTTACTTACTCATGAAGTGTAAAAAGGTTACTCATCATGTGGAGTGGTTTATTATTAAAAGGTAATTCCAAAGTAACAGTGGATGCCACCCCTCAACCTAAGCACTTTTTCCCAGAGTTGGCTGTTTCTGGGTTTTCTTGTTCAGGACCTGTCTGGCTCAAACCCTAGTTCTCCTGGCTAGAGCAATACTTCCATTTTCCCTTCTGTTTATGATGCAATCTGATGTAGAGTATCTTCCAGAGTGTGTGAGCAGTAAGAAACCTGTAGATACTTGCAAGATTCCGACAGCTGCTAAGAGTAGGGCAATGGGAGAATCCCATTACTACCCTCCAAAATAAAAACTGTAAAAATAGTTTGAAAATATAACCCAAATGTGTCAGCTTTTTCTTGATACTAATATGTGGACTCACCGTTGGGACACTTATAAATCTCAACTTTTTATACTTACAGATATTTTGATCAGGGTATCTCTTTCCCAACAAATGGACCTTCTCGCTCTAGTAACTCTTTTAGCACTGTACTTCTGAACATGAGCACTTTTCAGTAAGACAGATAAGAAACGGTTTCACTCTGCAGGCAAAGCCACTAAAAAGTGCTCATGATCAAGTATATGGCAGTAGTAGAATTCTGGGGCAGATGGTGGCATGATTAAAAAGAAGAAGATAAAAAGAGAGTTGACAGACCCAGAAAAAGCAACAACATACTACACAATGATGATATGGATGTATATGATCTTGTGTATGTTGCAATATAACTTCATTATGCTCATTGAAACTACACATCTGAAATTATATAATCTATAACATCCACTATCATTTGATTAAGTAGTGTAATGTCCCCATCATTGCTTAAAACCTAAAAATCTTAAATCGTTGATCTTAAATAAAGTATTTTCTTAAATATTTTTTTCAGATATCTTTTACGTTAGCATCCCCATCAAAGTTGTTGATTTTTTTTTCTGAACGTTGATAGGGTTGTTTGGTATATTTAATTTTGTATAGATGATTCAGAGGGTACTTCTTACTTCAGATCAGATCAAAGCTAATATGCAGTAAAGAGACCAGTATCCTACAGTTAAGAACACTGATCTCTGTAGATGCAAATGGAATAAAAAAGTTCTTCCTCTTTGTGTGTGAAATTTTGTAATTAAAAACAAAACAAAGTTATCTACAAAATTTCAGAGTGTGTGTAGTTTTCTTTTAAGTAATATTGGAAAAATATATTTGCAATTCTTTCTATACCACATAAGATATGGAAATAGAATTACAATTTTTCAGATTTTTTTCAGGATTTTTTAGCTCTGCTGATAAATAAGTGATATAGAAAATATTTACTTAACAACCTTAATATTTTCACACCTCTGATAAATATTCCACAGTATTTTACAACTTGGCAGATAGGTGTTTATTAATGTAATTGAACTAGTCTGATTCAGAATCCTGGCACACTATGCCAGGATATTCTGGATTTAAGCATTTATTTTGGAGATTATTAATTTTGTTTTATTTTGTATATTGTAATGTTAGGTATTATTTCCTGACACTGAATTTCCTTACCTCACATAAAAGGGTACTGATAAAATCTTAGTATAGTGACAGTCATCATGTTTTGAATTATACAGTGCCAAAGGAAAGCATAGGAGATTTTTTTTTTTTAAAAGAAAACCAAAGAAAGCATTGAGGGGAAAAAAGGTACCAAAACATTTACAAGACATAAAAAAAGGCCTGACTGGAGAGTCAAAGGTTATTTGGAGACCAGGGCCATTTACATTTCTGGGTCAATTGTGACAAAAGAGCTATGGGAAAAATATAATAAAAAGAAACAGACATAACATTGAAGGGAGGCACTCAGAGTACAGGATATCATATCCAAATGATGTTGGATGGGTTGAAGTTGGAATGGTGATTGGAGTAACACAGTTTGGGTGAGTTGCTCATTTGCTGACCGTGGTCAAGAAAGAACTGACTAGGAGGTTTCAAGAGTTAATGTTTAGTCATTAGTAGCTGGGGTAGTGACTTGTGCTTCCATCACTTACCACTGACCAAAAAAAGCCTCAAAAACTTGGGAAGTTTTGCCTGTTCTCACACTAAGGAGCTGAGACCCAGGAGTGAGACTCCTACCAGAATGACATACTTAGAGAAGCAGAATTACAATATAATTATCCACTACAGTAGCACGTACGACAGTGTGCAGTTGTTGTTTTCCTTTTTCTTATTGTAGTCAGAACTTCTAAGAATGATGTGATAATAACTGTATTTTTTATTTCATAGGCTAGTTCACTTTCAGAAAGGCTTCCTACTCCTGTACCTGGGGCAGACTCCATTTCATCAGGAAATCAAGAGTCACAAAACATGTAAGTACTGCTGCGTCTATTCATATTTGGGTAAAATACACAAGTCCACTGCAGCCCAGATTTGTTGACCTTATTAGGCCCATCTGTTTTCTTAGGCTTTTGCCAGGAGCAGGTTGGTAGCTACAAGAAGGTACATATCTTGAGCTGAGGTTTCTCATTTTAGACCTCCCTAGCACAGGGCTCATAGAGTTATAAAGTTCTTCCCAGCTCTGTGTGGTTTTACTAAGTTCTATGTAGATTTGGCTCATAATTTGCTGTCTATGTGGATCAAAACTTGTTGGGTAAAATATGAATTAAAAGACATAAAACAAAATAGTTGACACAGTTTTTCTCTCATGGTTTTGATTGTGTTATTAGTTAAAAATCCTGTTTTGTAGAATACCATCAATGCCTTCAAAACATCATATAGTGAGATTATCAGAATACTGGCTGAAAGCCACTCACACAGTGAGAGAAAAGACATCTCTCCTTTGATGTTAATACAAACTTCATTTCCCCTGTAGATGTTTGTATGTTAAGTTTTACATTGGTGAGAAATATGTGAACTCTATACTGCATGTGAATGTGGGGTGTTTAAAAATATAATTAAACACTATTGATAGACTTATGTGTATCTTTCTTTGCTTTTAATTGTGTGGGATGGTTTCTAAAAAAATGTCCATACTTAATTTGTGTAGGAATTACAATATTTGTTTTTGGTTTATTTTTTTCCCTTTTGTGAAGTGACTGTAGTGACTTTAAATCAGTGTTGAGGAAGGAATGTGACCCTATATGAAGTGCTCTGCTGGAAATGCCTATCAATAGTAAATTCCAATGAATTATAAACTACAATCCCTTCCTAACTGCTGAATTTGACAGTTTTTTATGGAATAAGAGACTCCGAGAAATTATTTTTAGATAAAGCTTTTGCTTCCCCCTGAACAAGAAATGACTTCAAGATTCTAGGTACAGGGGCTAAAGTCTAGGGTGGTGTTTGACCATGGTTGGAAGTGTGGTTTCTGCTTATAACTGTCACTGCTACTGGTGGGAATCAAACATCCACCAAGGGAACTCAGACCCAGATGTGAGAATCCAGTAAGGTGATGTGTTCAGGGAAGCAGGATTACAAGGTGAATCAATCGTGATGGGATGGTGTCTGGTGAGAGATCGATTAAATGCTGGGCTTCTCTTTCTTGGTTAGAGGATGGTTCACACTTGCTTCTAATCAGGGTGAAAGTAATTTAAAGGATTTACCGGGTACTCTGGAGTCCTGAGCAGGGGTATATGGCCTTGACCGGAAGAGGGCGTGGCCTTGACCAGAAGAGTCGGGGCCTTTAAATACCCAGGCCCTTTAAATGAAGATTTAAAGTCCCCAGGGCTCTGGCTGCGGCTGGGAGCCCCTGGGACTTTAAATCACCCCCAGAGCTACCAGCTGCAGAGGAAACTGGGAGCTCGGGCGATTTAAAGGGCCCTGGGCTCCAGCTGCTGCTACCGCAGTGGAGCTCTGGGCCTTTTAAATCACTGCCGGAGCCCTGCCACCGCTACCCTGGGGCCCTGGCAGCGGGGTTCGGGGTGTCTTTGCAGCGGCCAGAGCCCCTGGCCCTTTAAAGAGCGGCTGGAGCCCTGCCGCTGCTTCCCCAGGGGCTCTGGCAGTGGGGGTCGGGGGGCACTTTAAAGGGCATGGGGCTTTGGTTGCTGCGGGGAGCCCGGGGGCCTTTAAAGCACCAGCCTGGAGAAGCTGGTCCAGTCTGGCACGGCATACTGTCTCTTGCCGGTACCCCGTACTGGACCGGACCGGCTTACTTTCACCTCTGCTTCTAAAAGCCATCTTTTCCCCTGTCACCCTACCAATTCATATACACACACACACACTCACACACACACACACACACACACACAGAATGTTTCTCACTGAACATGGAGTTACTAGTATCTGGACTCCACTGGACACATTTTAATCCACCTCAAAAGTGGAATAGTTTGGAAAGAATGCACATATGCTTACTGAGCCCACATGTGGATTATTGTATGTAACAGTGCCTCATTTTCATAAACACTGCCCCCATTTTCTAGCATTGTTTCACGTGTAGTATAACACCTACAAAGCAGTTTTAATAATATTTTGCAGTTACATAATGCTTTTTTTCTGTAGCTCTCAATATGCTTTACAGTGGTGAAAAAGCAATCTTATTCCCACTTTACAGATGGGGAAATTGAGACACTGAGAGGTGACTTACTCAAAGTCACACAGTAACTCAGAAGTAGATTTGAGATTTAGAGCCAAAAGTCTTCTGGCTCCTGGTCATATTATCTATTCACTAAACCATCCAATCTCACCATGTGAGATCTTTTCTGTGATCTCAAATTTCGATGCAATATTTGTATTCTGTGCCACTGTTCTGTACATAGTTTAACCCCCAAGAAGTAGTTGATCTTGCTACCATACACATAGCTCCAGTGAAAGATTTTTTTTAAACTGAAAAGTTTATATTTTCTCTTCCTTTTCACTACTTTTATTTTTAAATCTTTTTTGATTCATTTTATTTTTCTATCATTTTCAGTATGGTATGGGAAGAGACTTTATTAGATGATTTATTAAACTTTGCTGCCACTCCAAAAGGTCTTCTTCTTCTTCAGAATACAGGAGCCCTCAATGAATGTGTAACCTTTATGTTCAGCAGATTCTCAAAAAAACTCCAGGTAGGCATGTCAGAGCCTAGTACAATCACTTTTTTAATTAAGGTAATTAGAAGGGAAAACCATAAACCATTGTTTATCTGTTATCTTATTGAAGAGTTGAGTTAAAATGTAATCTAATATTCTAAATGCATGGTACATTGATTTTATTTCAGTCGTTAGTCTGTAAAATGTCAATAATAATGTCAGATATTGTCACTGTTACTTTTTATCTCAAAATGTTAAGCAAAAGGATACTTTTTACCCTACATTTAATTTTGGGACCTAATCCTTAGTCAGACCAGTGCTCAGTGATGTATGTACAGTGATTTCCAGTAAAACGGCAAGATCTAACATGCCAGACATCAAATTACATAGGGAATTATGCGCTCAATTATGGAGGCAAAGTATGTTATCATATGGAATTTTAAAAGGTTTTGTGTCCCCTACTCTTAATTGGTAGGTGCAAAGGATTTGGGAGGTTATAGTTTTAAAAAGTTGTTATTCTGTGTGCAGAAGTTGCATGTGCTTTATATTATGCTATTTATACTTTGAACTAGCAAAGGGAGAGATTCCTTTACTTGCTAAACAAACATGCTTGTGTTGTAGTCTGACCCTGACTGGTCTAGATACATTTGTTTGCAGAATTTAAAGTTCTGCAGGGAACAACTAAAAATACATACGAGAACATTTGAGAATATGAGTGTTTTGTTTGTATTCTCCAAACTTCTTTTATCTCTTTACGTTTATTATGAATAGGTGAGTGGATGTGAAAGGTTTGGTTATGGAGTGATAGTTACACAAATGGCAGCGACATCTCCAGGTGCAGTAGCTCTGCAGCGTTCAGGTAATTTTAAGGATGAACTTTATCATAAGTACTAATATATTGTAATGTTATGAATTAAAATAATATAATTCCAAACAAAATAAAGTCAGATGTGATTAACATAGATATGCAATACTAGCAATGACTACTTTGGAGCCTGCTGAATTTTTTGGTGGAAAATTATTCTTTAAATACTTTTTTTCTTAAGTATAGAAATGCCTTATGAATTTAAGTTTTTGCAGATGGAAGAATATGATCTTGTATACTCTGTGAAACAAAACAAAGATAGAATTGTAAAAGAATGTTCTTTTTATTTTTATTTCATTTGTTTTGTTTTCAAAGAAATGCATCCTTTCACCTAAATGCATGAATGCATTAATGAATGTTACAAAACAAACCAGTAATAAATCTCAAACCTTCCTCATTCATCAACAAATCCTAATTAATAAATACTAGCTTTAACTGATTTACCATCTTCATAACCCACTCACTTCTCAAAAGCCTGGGAAGATGGATAGGTCTGAACATCAACAGACTCTAGCTCTTTAGGACCACTGATTGGTGAAGAAATGAGTTCCAGAATCAAGGATTCTTCACTAAAAATGCTGTGCCAGAAAGCTTCTCCAAGTTAAACCAGGGACTGGCACCACAGCTCAAGTAGCCTGCACCTAAACCATGTAGTGTTTCAAAGATTAAAACTGATAACTTGAATGGCAACCAGTGCTGATTATGGAACTCTCTGGCAACTGTTCTGTTTGTTCATCCAGAAGCAGTCGGGGATATAATTAAGATGGCAAGGGTATGACAGGCAAACTCCACCAATGAATGAAGCTGAAATAACCACTATCAGTTCTTCAGACCTCTGTCCCTAACCACAAGCTTTATTTCAGTCTTTTCTTGGTTCAGTTTCAACCAGCTAGTCCTCATAGTGAAGACACAACAGTTTCAATTTTCTCACTAATCTTTTAAAATGATCTGTATACATATTTCAGCTCCTGCACAACAGAATGGAGCCTTATGGTATGTCACATAAGAGAAACCTTGTGACTGACTGGGAAAAAAAAAGTCTACTACTACTTCTAGAGTCTCTCAGGAAATGAGGAACAGATTAACTTGAGTGACTCCTTCTGTCCTACTATGGTCCACAGCCAGGACACATCCTATGGTTAATGGTATTGAAGGCAGGTGAAATATCTGAAAGAATCAGCCCAGATCTTCACCCCTACCAGAAGGCATTTATACAAACATGAATGAGGTCATAATTATCAGCCTATCATTTACAGTAGACAGTACTCAGAAGATATGTATTTCTACTTATCTTTCCCTTAATTTTCATTTGAAGATATATATTGATAAGATTTCTTAACATATTTTTACAATCAGCTAGCAATATACATTACTAGGACCAACCCTAGACCATATGGCCTCTCAGATGAGGAGCATCTTTGGCGCCCCGCCCCCACTCCATTTATTAAACTTTTGAATATCTTATTTTTATTGCAGTTGTAGCCTATTTCACGACTTTGATGCACAATTTGCATGCGTGATTTATCCCTGGCATATAAGAAGATAAATTTGCACACTGTAAATCTGTATTTATTCATGCCATATATAAGCAAATAAAAAATAAATTCATTTCCTCTGAGCTTATAGACACTTTTTAACTTTAAGAATAACTGAAATATACTAACATCAAGAAATTGAACTGTGCACCAACACTGGATGGACCAGTATTAAATAGTGTTACTGTAGGTGACAGCCTTAGAATGTTAACTCTAGACCTTTAGTTCAAAAGGTAGCTTTTCTCGCCTTTGCCTTCGTGCACTGAAGCACAGTGTTAGAGAGTTCCAAAGACTGGCCAAGGGCATTTTCAAGTGATAAAATAACAAATGATATCAATCTCTTGTCAACCATGATCGGTCAAAGACACGTTTTAATGAGTCTGAGCATTGAAAAGCTGCACTCACCACTTGCAACTGTGACTGGCAGCATGAGCAGAATCCTCAAAGCTATCCACACATTTAGGAAATGTGTCCTTGAACTCTGCATCATGATGAATTGGAGAACTTGTAGTGGAGAGGGCTTCCCAGGTTGCCAAATTTCACAGATGTTGTCCAATTCGATATAGAGAACTTTATCAATGACGTCCGAACATTCATCGTGTGTCAGCATCTGGTGAAGCTCCGTACAGTTTTCCTGTCCCCCAGCAGCTTATTAAGGTCATACAAAAATCCCCACATCTTTTAGTGGTGCTTCATTTGTCCAAACCTTTCTTCGATGGATACTGTAGCAGTGTCAACGAGTGAGCAAAAAAGCTCCCTCTTGAATTTTTCTTCCAAGCTTCCATTACCTAATCTTTGTCCTCCTAACCAAACTGTTTCTTCTTCTGATCAATACGAGTATATCTGAAGACAGGCTGAACTCCTAAGTTTTCTGCCATTTCTTTGGTAGCAGTGATGGCATCTTCAAATCTGTTATCTATGTAGTCCACAACGAAGTAAAGGCAACTTCTCATCAAAGCAGTACCTGTCATGATGTCCATCAACTGAGATTCTAATGTCTTGCTTACAGTGTTTACTTGGAACAGGATATTATGCCAAAACATAATTGAGACTAATTTGAAGTCAGTAGTCTGGTTTGCCAGGCATTGCATCTCGTGTTGGATTCTGGCTTCAGCTTTACTCAACTGCACCAGTTCCCTCAGAGCATCATAAACCTCAGTCACTTTGTACCTCATTGTCAATATGGCTCTCCCAGTGAGTGTCACTTACCATCTTCACAGTCAGATTTGTAACATTGTCTGTGAGGATCTACTACTTGATAGTTGATGCTGAAAATGAGACGTATATCCTTTGCAGTACTCCGAAGAGATATTGAATCTAATGAAGATGATGCTGCATCTGACAAATCAGGTTGAGGGAATGGCAGCCACAAGGCACGAAGAAAGCTCTTGGATTCAACACAAGGATCTTTGCCTGGATGCCACTGTTTCTTCCCTTCATGTTTACGCCATTGTCATAGCCTTGGTTATGACAGTTCTGAAACTTTTTTCTTGTTCAAAATGTTCATAAACAGTTCTGTTAGGCCTTTTCCAGTAGAGTCGTCCACAGGCCAGAAACGGATAAAACATTCTTTTTCTTGGATACAGCCATCCTTGTTAACAAATCTTACTGTAAATGACATCTTTTTACTGTGTCTAATGTTGGGAGTGCAGTTCATTATTACGGCGTAGTACTTTGCTTTGCCAAGCCACATCAATATATTATCAAGCACTTACCTTGCCATAAAGTCAATCAATCAGTTTTGAATTGTTTTGCTGCAGGAACGGTCCACATCTTCTTTACAAACTACTCAACATAGGTATTCACGTATGACATTATCATATTTCTCCAGGAGTTCTACCAAACTGAGAAAATGACCATTGCGTTCAATGAACAACTTATCGGACGAGCCCCGGAAAGCCAAATTATTCTTTGCAAGGAAGAGGATAATTGAGATCAAACACTCGAGTGTATTCCTCCAGTGCTGGATTTCTACATTAATAATGTGCTGGCTTTCTGCATCTATGCATTTATTCAGCTTTAGCCTGGACTCGACCTCCATCCATTTGGAGTGGGCCATAAAATAGCCGGGTGACTTCAAAGTATCAGCTAAGTTATGCTAGTAATTGTACCTGAAAAGTGCAAGCAACGATTTTACATTCTTGTCAAATATTTTGCAACAAAAACAGAACACTTATGAAAGATTACGTATTAAGCATGGCAAAAGAAGTAGCAATATTTATTTTATATTGTTGCATAGATAGGGGTTCGATAGATATTTCTGGCATCTAATTAGATATGTCCTTTATTAGTCACTACTTACACTCTTCAAGTCTTAAAACACAAGTACACTTTCACAAATACACAATACAACATGGTTTGCAATATTGCAACTGGGCTCTCACTTCATTCTTATATCTCATTGACTGACTGATGCCCTGTCTATTATATACCTGTGAGGGCATGGCTGACAACATTCTAGGAGGGTCAAGGAAAATGTAGTTGTCAGAAAGTCTGGAAGGTTCCATGAGATTCTACAGGGGTCCAAAACATTCTAGGTGGTTAGCGAAAAATGAATCCACATACAGAATACCTGAAACATTTTACTTCAAACATTATATTTTCCCTTTTGTTGCTAACAACAAAAACAGCACCCCATGCCCGGTGCCCCCAAAGCCCGGCACCCCAGATGGTCACTGGATCGCCTGCCCCTAAATCCGACCCTGTATATTACAGTAGACTGGCATAGGCAGGTGTGCAAAACTACTCTCTCTCTTTAGGTAAATCTAGTTTACTTTATTATGCAAGTGCAAGTCAGTTGTTTCCAGACAAGTTGTCTTAAATCCTGTGTCTTTAGAATCAATGATATTGTATAACATATATGGTTCCCAAATTGTGGTCTATAAGAGCTAGCTTGTGCCAAAATACTGGGTCTTCTTTCTTTCCAGCTACTTAATCGCTTCAAAACAAACAAACAAAAATGGAAAAATATATTGCCTACAGTAATATTGCTTTTCCTTGTAAACCATTGCTGTAGTTGTCAAAATGATCATCAGTGGGAAGGACAGTGGTGTACCATATTATCATGGCTAGAAGAGGAGAGTAGTCCCTGAGGCAGTCTCTTTTTAAGATTTGGTCCATGCTGTATAGAGTTTTGAGTTTTATTTTACTTGGTTTTTTTAAGCGTTTTTGTGACTAAATCAAATATTAAATTTTAGGGTTTATAAAATCACTTATAACTGAATTATGGGCTGTTTTGGAGTGTGGAAGAGATGATCATAGAGTAACTCACCCCAGTTCTACTCCAGTAGATCCTATTGACCGAAACTGCCAGAAGGTGAGAAATTATCTTATTTTGTGCAATTTGTTACTACTGTGTATAAATACACAGGTGGTTTCATTAATATCCTAAATGTGACATTTCATCAGCATTGTTTCTAATTTAGGCACTGAAGGCAAAATTGGAGTAGTACAATAAGCAAAACAATGACTGAATGAAATAGGTTCCTGTGTTATGTGGAAAAAAGAAAAGGAGTACTTGGTGGCACCTTAGAGACTAACAAATTTATTAGAGCGTAAGCTTTCGTGAGCTACAGCTCACTTCATCGGATGCATCCGATGTAGCTCACGAAAGCTTATGCTCAAATAAATTTGTTAGTCTCTAAGGTGCCACAAGTACTCCTTTTCTTTTTTGCGAATACAGACTAACACGGCTGCTACTCTGAAATGTGTTATATGGAGGGTCACAATTGCAAGGGTCACTTAAAGTCAATTAAAAAGTACACTGGACCCTCGCTAGAACACGCACCTATATAGTGCGAATTCGCATATAACGCGGTCGTGGCCTTGGATCCCAAATTTAATTACTTTAATTGGAATTCATTTTAATGCGATCCCCGCTATAATGTGGTCCCGTGCATGGATCTAGCGAGGGTCCTGTGTATATCATAAAAAGAGTGATATAGAGGATCGTCTTGATGAAATGAGGTCTTATAATAGTATAAATTGAGATTTATGAGCAGTGTGGTTGAACAGCATATAAATGTATACCTAAATTGGCTAATGTTTTAGATGGAATATGATTTGATTTTATACTTGATTTTCAGTTAGTTTGATTTTCATGAGGTTACATTCTTTCAGGTGGAAAACTCTCTGTCTGATAGCGGTTACTTTGTCTTAGAATGAGTTACAACTACTAGTTCAAGATGATCTAAACCACCAAATTTTACAAGTGATGTTATAAGCAGTATAGCATTCGAAAATCATTCAACATTTATTGCCAGAATTGTACTTCATTCAGACCCATGGAAGAATTCTCAACTTTCACTGGGCTATTCGTTTCTGCAATGTATCAGCCCATCAGTTCACACAGTTCTCACAAGGTGCATGGGCACTACCTTAGGCTAGCATAGATGTATCTCCCATTAGGATATGAGTAATGTTCCACATTTGTTTTGCTGGGTCGCTCTGCCCGTTTAAACTTCACACTGCAGAGCAGAGTGAGACTGAGACCTGGGCCAAACTTCTTTACATTGTTTTAATTAACTGCCAATTAAATGCTATCAAATGGTTGGTTATATAAATTCAAAAGTTAACAGGAGCAACTTTTTTTTAAAGTCTTTTCTAGCACTGGTAAATTTGCTATCCTATCCTGCTATTTATGAACTGATAGGTGATCAGGAGATACCAAATAAACCAGAATATTCTCTCCGTGAAGTTCCTACAAATGTTATTGTAAGTAATTTTTTCTTTTTTTTCTTTTTTTTTCAAAATACTACAATGTGGTTAGACATTTTGCCTGAGCAAGTATTGTGTTAATAATTAAAGACATGCTCTATTTTCTGCTCAATTGATAAATTTAGACTTGAAATTAGATGACGGTTTCTAACCATCAGAGGAGTGAAGTTCTGGAACAGCCTTCCAAGGGAAGCCCTGGGGGGCAAAAGACATATCTGTTTCAAGACAAAGCTTGATAAATTTATGGAGGAGATGATATGATGGGGTAGCCTAATTTTGGCAATTAATTGATCTTCGATTACTAGCGGTAGATATGCCCAGTGGCTTGTGATGGGATGTTAGATGGCGTGGGATCTGAGTTACTACAGAGAATTCTTTCCTGGGTCGCTGGCTGGTGAGTCTGCTCGCATGCTCAGGGTTTAGCTGATTGCCTATTTGGGGTCGGGAAGGAATTTTCTCCCAGGGCAGAATGGCAGAGGCCCTGGAGGTTTTTCACCTTCCTCTGCAGTGTGGGGCACAGGTCACTTGCTGGAGAATTCTCTGCACCTCAAAGTCTTTAACCATGATTTGAGGACTTCAATAGCTCAGACATAAGTTAGGGGGTTGTTACAGGAGTTGGTAGGTGAGATTCTGTTGCCTGCAGGAGGTCAGATTAGACGATCATAATGGTCCCATCTGACTTTAAAGTCTGATTCTGTGATTTTAACATTGTTTTTGCATTTTTTATTGTGTGCAGCATGAGGGCAGCATATGCACATAGTATATTGGGTAATATAAAATCTTTGCATGATTTGAAGGTCCTACTTTTCTTCCTCGCTTGTATTATAAATCCGTTCCCAGGGATAACAATATATATGAACATCTCTTATTTTGTGTGTGCGCGCACATGCACATATGTATGCATATATTTGTATCATACATTATTCAGAGCCCCGGTGTTTGCCCAAGTCCCTCCACAACCCAGAATCTTTTCTTGGCTCCTGTACACCTGCGCTCTTTCCCATGTTACTCTCCAGATCTTCATATATATAAAGTAGAGGGAGGAGGGACTATATATATATATAGTCTTATACCACACCCATTGTAGTGACAAATATTTAACCTTTTAATAAAAAATTAGTTTAAAATGGGTTAGAGTTTCTGAAGTCCATAAACTACCAATACAACATAAAAAGTCAGGAAGTTAATAGGTAAATGCTTACCCAGTCCTGGTAAGCTATGCTAATAGTTGCTCATTTTCCACATTATTTTATCCACATTCCCTACCCTCTTCTTTCTTCTACACGTCACATGTAAACTTAAACTCTAACCACACAAAGTGGTGACAATTGGATGTATGTTAATTGGTCAAACTGTTGAATATTGTATTAAAATATTTGAGTAGTTTATGGTGTAGATTTTTAGTTATGCATGAGAGTCTTGGATGACAGTTAGTGCAGGGAATATTTTTAAAAGTGGAAATAGTTTATAAAATTGTCATGTTTGGAAGTTACTATTTTAAAATCTTGTAACTATTTATGTGATAATGAAGCAGTGTGGTGCTATTTTCTGTTTTCAGTAGTTATTTGTGTTCAGAGTCAAAATTCCATGTTTTGTGAGGCATAGGAGGGGAGTAGTCATTTGTTGAGGGTAGTTTATGCAAGTGATGTAATATGAAGAAAGCAAAATCATATTTGAAGTTTCCTATAGGTTGCGTGAGACTTTAGTGATTTCATAGCTTTATAAATCTGGGTTGATGTAATATGCTCTGGAGCCCATTTAACTGATTTTTTAATAAAGCTTTTTGTTTGAGGAATTTCTTAAGTTTGTAAAGAAGTGTTATTTCATTGCTAATAGTTGCTCACATGGATAGTAGTAAAAGTTCATATATATTCTCCAAATTATGCTCTCTCCACCTTCAGAGCCCCGGTATTTGCCCAAGTCCCTCCACAACCCAGAATCTATTCTTGGCTCCTGTACACCTGCGCTCCTTCCCATGTTACTCTCCAGATCTTCATTCCCTCATAACCCCCATCCATGGCTCAGATGTCCCCAGGTCACTCTTTAGAACCCCTGTGTCTCTGCAGTACTCCACTGCTCATTCTTGGCTCTGGGCTAAAATGTGCAGATGGCAGAAGAGGCTGCAGTTGTCAAACATCTCGCAGCATCTCTTTCTTTGAGCACACAAATAGCCAATTTGCATTAAGTCCCTGTCAAGGTTCTTTCCCCACTCTGAACTCTAGGGTACAGATGTGGGGACCTGCATGAAAAACCCCCTAAGCTTATTGTTACCAGCTTAGGTTAAAACTTCCCCAAGGTACAAACTATTTTACCTTTGTCCCTGGACCTTATTACGGCCACCACCAAGCGTCTAACAAAAATAACAGGGAAAGAGCCCACTTGGAAACGTCTTTCCCCCCAAAATCCCCCCCAAGCCCTACACCCCCTTTCCTGGGGAAGGCTTGATTAAAAACCCTCACCAATTTGCATAGGTGAACACAGACCCAAACCCTTGGATCTTAAGAACAATGAAAAAGCAATCAGGTTCTTAAAAGAAGAATTTTAATTGAAGAAAAAATAAAAGGATCACCTCTGTAAAATGAGGATGATTTTACTTACAGTGTAATCAGATTCAAAACATAGAGAATCCCTCTAGGCTAATCCTTAAGTTTACAAAAAGACATAAAAACAGGAATATACATTCCATTCAGCACAACTTATTTTATCAGCCATTTAAACGAAATAAAATCTAACGCATATCTAACTAGATTGCTTATTAACTCTTTACAGGAGTTCTGACCTGCATTCCTGCTCTGGTCCCAGCAAAAGCAACACACAGACAGATAGAAAGAGCTCTTTGTTTTCCCCCGCCCCCTCCAGCTTTGAAAGTATCTTGTCTCCTCATTGGTCATTTTAGTCAGTGCCAGCGAGGTTATCTTAGCTTCATAACCCTTTACAGGTGAAAGAGTTTTGCCTCTGGCCAAGATGGATTTAAAGATGTTTACCCTTCCCTTGATATTTGTGACAGTCCCTTATGAATTATTTACATTACAGAGTTCCTGGCCAACCAACTGACTGAAAAGGCAGCAGCAATCTTGGGGTTCAAGGAAATGATATTCAAAAGAATCTTTGTATACACAAATGATCCAATAAAATGGAATTTCCAGTGATTTAGAATAAATGTTGAATTGTTCAGTTGCATTGCAGTGTAAATTAGCAGCTTCACTTACAGTAAAGTTATTCTATGGTGGTGGGGAGGGGCGGGATATTTGGTGTCAGAGGATTCCACTATCTTTAAATAAGAATGCATTTTAAATAAAGGAGAATCTGCTTTGACCAATGTTATTTTACTGGTAGTGGAACTTTATTTTATAAAATACGAAGTACAAGTTCTTATGGATTTTATGAAATTAAGTTTATATTTTTTTCTCTCTGATGTGGTCTTGAAGTGACTCATTGATCTAAAGAATCAGACAATAATTCTCCTTGCTATTTCTGAGGCCATGCTTCTCAAATAGAATTTAATAAATAAATTAATTAAATAAATAAATGGATTTCATCTGACACAAACAAAGCCTCTAAGGATTTTGTTGGTTTTAGTTCTTTGAATTTACCACACCAATCTGAGTCCAAGAGAACGATGTCAGTGGAATTTTTGTGCATTTTATGCATTCTTTAAAATGTAATTATTACTTTGGAAGCAATATCTGAGACAAACTAGAGAGAGGGATAATACAATCTGAACTGTGCATAAATCAGTAAGTAGCCCACTGGTCATTTACAGTTTTGTCAAGCACTGTAGGCTTAAAATAAAATTGCCCATATAAAACACATCGTAAACAAACTGATGATTTGACAGGGTTTTCAAAAAACTAAAACAAACAAAAATAATCCACAGAAGTTTCTTGTTGGGCAAGTTTTTCCATAATTGTCCAATATCAGGTTTCTTGAACTTTTCTTTGCAGCATCTGGTACTCACAGTAGTTAGCACTAGAATACTGGACTAGATGGACCATTGTTTAGTCTGAGTTGGTACTTATGTTTCTGTGCACAGAATTATTTAATACCTGAAATTTTGACTAAATTAGCTTGAAATGTAAAGAACTGTACATATTTCAAAAACACTAAAAATACACTTTACCATTTTACTCCAATATTAACATTCAATAGTAATTTAAAATGTTTACTATTTCAGTGCCTTGACATGTATTTAGCTGAGTTATGTGTTTGTGGCTTTTTATGTATATATTGGCCTTGATTCTGCACCATTGACTTTAATGGGAGCAAGAACATTAAGCACTAACGCTTTAAAAAAATTAATGTATTTTTGTAACATTTAGAATAAATAATGCTGTATTTTTACACATAAATTAACCTTAAGTGTAAGAAATATAAGAAGATGCATGATAATTTTACAAAAAGAAAAGAAGTACTTGTGGCACCTTAGAGACTAACAAATTTATTTGAGCATAAGCTTTCGTGAGCTACAGCTCACTTCATCAGATGCATCCGATGAAGTGAGCTGTAGCTCACGAAAGCTTATGCTCAAATAAATTTGTTACTCTAAGGTGCCACAAGTACTCCTTTTCTTTTTGCGAATACAGACTAACACGGCTGCTACTCTGAAACCTGATAATTTTACAATAATGCCTTCTTTTTGCAGGATATAATTGACAGACTTATAATTTTGAATTCAGAAGCTAAAATTCACTCCTTATTCAATTATGAACAATCACACATCTTTGGTCTGAGGTAAGATCCACTCTCTGTTCAAAATGAGAATACAGTACGGCAAGTTTTTATTGGTTTCCAATAAACTTATTTTATTGCTTCTTATTGTGCATGAAAGTGAAATTCAGTTGGTTATTTTTTTTTAAAACATGGAAAGATTGAATGCGGAATTAGGAAAAGAGCAAAGACCATCTTTATTTAATATTCCTGTATCTGATGCAATAAAAACAGTTGCACAAGGTTATTTAGCATGGATGGTTGAAAAGCAAATGTAGTACATCCATCATGACATGTAAAACAAACTTCCTGCTAAAATACTGTGATAAATTGAGGATTTTACATTACCATGTGAAGCTTTACATATTTAATTTATCTACGAGTGCATTTCAGAAATTCATTCTATTTTAATTATATTATGAATTCCAGCAATATTCCCTGTGCTTAAAATGGAAGGTACCACTAGAACCAGTAATATGTCTAGAACTTGAATGAACATTTTAAATGTGTCTCCTGAATATGATGCTCATCAATATAAGGTCTGCATAGTTTCCACGTATTTAAAGATAAATGTAACAGTCTATCTATCTTTCTTTCTGCTTTTCTAGCCTGAATGATAAATAGTTTGCTTAGTTTATATATTCGTGTGTATAAGTGAAAGAATATCTCTACTAAGATGTGATCCATACTGTGAAAAAGTTTGATAATGTCTGATTGGGCAGAATAACAGTCCGAATTGTTTATAAAGTCCAAAGTTAGTTTTCTATAGCCTCACTTTTATCAAACTATCAGAGTAAATTAATCTGTATAGTACATGTAAATAATAGTGAACTATGTACTGTAGATTACATCAAATAATCCAGGTAACATTTTTCATCTGGCAGGACAGGTATGAGATGTACAGTGTCAAAGTTTTGAGATATGAGAAGTACATACCATTAAATGTACCATGAAACAGGGAGTCAGAGATTGTTTCATAAAATAATATAGGACTATAGGAGTCTTAAGTTAGGTAGAAGTAATGAGTCTGCAAATAGCATTTGAAATAGCTAGTAGTTACTTAGGCACAACTGTGAAATCCTAGCACCATTGAAGTCAATGGCAAAACTCCCTTTGATTTCAGTAGAGCCACGATTTCACCCCCAGTTGGGCAGACTGTTCTGAAAAGGAACTATGAGTTTTGTCTGTGTGTTTATATTGAGGTTTTTATTGGTTTTTCGTAGGAATGGGTGGGTGAGATTCTTTGGCCTGCGTTGTGCAGGAGGTCGGACTAGATGATCAGAATGGTCCCTTCTGACCTTAGTATCTATGAATAAGGCCCTGTGTACACAGAAAAAATAAATAAATAAATAAATGGGGTGCTCATTGAACCATAAAATCATACATGTTTTATACACAGAGATAAAACGTTCAGCTAATCTCTTTTGAATGGGTACACAGCTGACTCCCTGATTCCTTTTAGATTGACAAAATTAAACAAGTACACATATTCCAACCTGATTGTGAATGCTTTAAAAAAATGTGTTTAACAAGCTTGTACCTAGTATACATGGGCACCACAACCATGACACTTGAAACCATTTTATAAACATCTATTTAAGTAGATTAGAGGGGTCTTAAAGTTTACTGAAAAACTTGAAGCATAGAAAGAAATTTTGCACTGGATTATGAAAGGACAGAAAGCAAGTGAAAATTTCTGAGGGTAGGGAAATTGTTCTGTTTCTCAATTCATGTAAAGAGACAAACTGCCTCATTTTTAGGCTTGGCAGAACTCAATTTTTATTTGTTATAATTTTGACAGATATCAATGATTAGTTTTAAGTCTTTTTTCTATATTTATAAATTATAAATTTTCACAGTTGTCAAAAATTATGGTGTTAAGAATTTTTTTTGTTAATTACATTTTTCTCAGTTCCTGGAAATTGTGTGTGGTCAGACAATGGGGGAGGGAGTCAGACAATAATTATTTAATGACAGGAAACACTGATATTCAAAAAGTTATTTTTAGAACCATTAAACCAAAAAATTGTCAACATCACATGTCAAAATGTACAGAGTAAATAGCCTTAAATCAAACTCTAATTAATTCTCAAGCAGCAATTTTTCTTGCTTTGCCTATCTGTTAATTTCAGTTATTACTGATGGGAAATATTTTTTTCGTTGGTTTATGTGTATATAGTGATTTCAACATTTATCAGCATTTGCTGATAAACATTTTAATTCTTCCAAGCATACACATTTTTATTTCCCCACCTGTAAAATTAAGATAATGATGCTGAACTCTTTTTTGTAAAGTTCTTTTGAGATCTACTGATGAAAAGTTCTATATAAACTAGATAGTGGTGGTGGTGTTGTTGTTGTTGCTATTATTATTTTAGGGAAAAAATAAATAATGTGCTATTCACAATATGAAAATGTCCTGCATATCAAAGTAGGTAATGTTTTAACATAATATTAAATGGCTGCTACACCAGGAAATCAAAGGAAAGATATTTTAACTACTGAACCTTAATTTTCTGTGGGACCCATCTAAGCTCCTTTTATAACCTCAGTGATGCCTCGAATATACCATTTCACAGCCTCCCACAAACATCCCCCCTTCCCCTGTCTTCCCTCAAAGGCCCGATTTATTGCGAACTTTCTTTCTATTAGAAGAAGGTAAGATGCAACTCACTCTAGAGTCTTTTAACACTGCTCATTACATTTATTAGAATGCCAAAGCGAGGCACGAAGTCTTCTTATCTCTAACAAATTCTGAACCCCATATAAGGGTATACAATGTCAGAGGTGAGAGTACATGATCCCTATATTATGTGACTTGTCACCTTCTTTTCAATTATTTTTATCCATAGTAGTAAGCTTGGCATTTAGTGTCCATTAAATAGGTACCCAAGAAAAATTAGCAGTCTATGATGTCTACCTTCTTTGTGACATCTCAGGTGGCTTAAATATGCTTTCTTAAGCCACCAGTTTGATTAAAGAGAAAACTGTATATATTATTGTCAAACAATATCTACAATATTTATGAAAAGATTAATTTGAAGGGTATTTTGACAAGTGTTTTACCACAATAAAACACTTCATAACAAATATCATTATGATTTATTACAAAACTTTCTTCTGTATTTATGGGCTTAAGTGAATAGCTTAGGTGAGATCAAAAGCATCGCAAATCAGTCTGCTGTTTCTTACCCAAATATATATTAAAGCAATATATGTAATATTTTGGAAACTATATTTTCAAAACTGATTAAACTTGTCCCCTTGCTGTACTGATGGTCACTGATGTTTTAATACTTTTAAAAATCAGACCACAAAATGCATTCCTCATAAGGAAGTGTAAAGAATAGTGTGTTAAAACGGAGGAAAAAGTGGAAATATTCTTAGTCCTACATCTGAGATAGTTGACTTAATATCCTCTAGTTTTATGTTGCATTTTTATAACATCAGTAACACATTTCAGCTGAATACTGTCTATTTTTGAGTGTGTTTGAAGCATCCAGCTTTATGTTACATTTCCCTTTTGTACCTTAAATTTCAAAATTGTTAGTAAATAGCTTAAATGTTTTCTTATTGTTTTAATGGCTTTTCATGAGTTTTGGAAGGTGCATACATACTATTTCACTGGTAATATTTTTAGAATTTGAAAATACAAAACTTTTATTCTGCTAATTCAGGGATGGTGTCCCTAGCTTCTGTTTGCCAGAAGCTGGGAATGAGCAACAGGGAATGGATCACTTGAGGATTACCTGTTCTGTTCATTCCCTCTGGGGCACGTGGCACTGGCCACTGTTGGAAGACAGGATACTGGGATAGATGGACCTTTATTCTGGCCCAGTATGGCCTTCTTATGTTCTTATGAACCAAAGAAGACAGACTTTGCGAAACGAATTCTAACCCAATCACCCTTTACTCATACAGAGCACAAGAGATATACTAGCTAGTGGCTATGACAGTGCTACAGTTTGCTCTCGACACAGCTGATACAGCATCCCAGTGCATCTCCACAGTGGTGGTTATGCAGCATATGTCATAGTTACACCTTTTGGGCTTCCCCAAAGAAGTGCAGTTGACCATCGAATACGTTCCCTTTGAAGGCACAAAGCTCATTGTGGATGAGACAGACACCTCCCTACATACTTCTAAAGATTCCAGGGCCACTCTCTATTTGTTGGATATCTGCACACCTGGACATAAGAGGAAATTTAGTCTGCAGCCCCAGCACAAGCCATGCACCTCCCAATACCAAACTCAGTGCTATTACGAACCCCAGAGTAAAAAAATCTAAGTTCCCTAGGTGTAAACCATCTGGCCCACAGTCTTCCATGTCACAACAATCTAATTCCAAGCACCAATTATAACGTGTTGGTCAAGGCGTTAATGGACTACTTCCCTCGACCACTACAGCTAACCACTGCTTCCCACCCATTCGGCTACTGTCTTGTAATGTTTTGCAGCACTTGTAACATATAACATCGGACCGATAAGTCCTGGAGATTGTTTGCAATGGGTATTCCATCCATTTTACCTCCCTTTCCTCTCCACAACACCCTTCCCCATCACTCTTCAGGAACCCTTCTCACAAGAGTTTACTACGACAAGAGATAGATTGTCTCCTCCAGTTAGAAGCCATGGAACCAGTACCTCAAAATGTATGAGGCGAAGCTTTTTATTCTCATTATTTCCTAATACCCAACAGGGAGGGAGGTTGGAGACCCATAATAGATGTCAGAGCACTCAACAAATTTGTCAAAGCTCAAAAATTCAAGATGGTCACACAAGATATGAGTATTCCAGTGTTGGAACAGGAAGACTGATTTTCAGCCCTCAACCTTCAGGACGCCTGCTTGCATATCTCAATCCTACCGTCTCACAGATGGTTCCTCAGATATCCTCTGGGACAAGAACTTTACCAGTACAAAGTACTCCCCTTTGTACTATCATCTGCTCTGAGAGTAATCTCCAAAGTTCTCTCAGGAATGGCAGTACACTTATGCTCCCAAGGGATCATGATTTCCCCCTACCTGGATAATTGCCTCCTCAGAGCCTGTTCTCTCCAAAAAGAAAAGGAGTACTTGTGGCACCTTGGAGACTAACAAATTTATTAGAGCATAAGCTTTCGTGAGCTACAGCTCACTTCATCGGATGCATTCCACCAAATGCATCCGTTGAAATGAGCTGTAGCTCACGAAAGCTTATGCTCTAATAAATTTGTTAGTCTCTAAGGTGCCACAAGTACTCCTTTTCTTTTTGTGAATACAGACTAACATGGCTGCTACTCTGAAACCTGTTCTCTCCAAGAGGCTCTCCAAGTCACCAAATCTGCAATCAACCTGTTCATGGAGCTGGGTGTTTAGAATGCCCAGAAATCAACCATCTTTCCAATACAGTGCCTGGAATTTATATGGGTCGACCTCAACTAGGTATGGACCAGAGCTCTCCTACCTCAACACAGATTCTTCTCCTTGGCCACACTTGTAGAGACCATTCAAAAGAGCCCACATATATCAGCCAGACACTGCTTTCTACTATTGGGGCATATGTACTAAATTCACAGTCCATTTTGGGCAATTTTACAGTCATAGGATTTTAAAAATAATAAATTTCATTATTTCAGATATTTAAATCTGTTTTCATGGTGTTGTAACTGGAGGGGTCCTGACCCCAAAGGGGGTTGTGGGGTGGTCACAAGGTTATTGTAGGGGGGTCTCTGCATTGCCACCCTTAAATCTGCACTGCTGCTGGTATCGGCCCTGACTTCAGAGTTGGGTGGCCAGAGAGCTAGCAGCAGCTGCTAGCCAGGACCCCAGCTCTGAAGGCAGTGCCACTGCCAGCAGCAGCACAGAAGTAAGGATGGAGTGGTATGGTGTTGCTACGCTTACTTATGCACCGGTGCCTTCAGAGCTGGGCCCTCAGGCAGCAGCCACCATTCTCTGTCCCCCCAGCTCTGAAGACAGCGCAGAAGAATGGCAATACTATGACACCCTTACAATAACCTGGCAACCCCCTCACCCTCAACCCCTTTTGAGTCAGGACCCCCTGTTTGAGAAATGCCGGTCTCCCCCGTGAAATCTGGTCTTTTTTTGTACTTTTACCCTAATACAGATTTCACGGGGGAGACCAGATTTCACGGTCCATGATGTGTTTTAAATGGCTGGGAATTTGGTAGGACCCTCGGCATATAGCAGCGGGCACAGCAGGAATACCACCTGCCAGGCTTCACATATGATGCCTCCAGATGTGGTTCAGCTCAGTTTACAGACCAAACAGCAACAGAGTGCACACTAGACAAATCTGTCACTACACACAGGATCAAAAACTTGTTAGACTGGTGGAAAGACCCAGCCAATGTTTGTAGGGGGATCCCCTTTTCACAACCCCTCCCCCACATCATTGCTTCTCAACACCAACACAACGCTCATAGGATGGAGTTGACATCTAAACAACCTCAGAACACCAGACAGGTTGTCATCAATGGAGATATCCCTTCATATCAACCTCCTAGAGCTAAGGGCAGTTAGAAATGCCTCTGCCCATTTCCTTTCACTAATCAAGAGATCACACACTAGAGCCCTTACAGACTATATGGCATGTATGTACTACATAAACTGACAAGGGGGAGCCAGGTCACCCTTCCTCTGTGTGGAAGCGATGAGACTATGGAACTGGTGTATCGCCGATGAGATCACACTGTCCTCAACCTGCCATACTTACTTGCAAAAATGGTCCAGGTTCCAGATTTGGTGAACTTCCCAGAAAATCTCCCCGAAATCCATGGCTCTGCAAAGATCCTTGACTATATACTGACCCTAAAAAGATTGGGACTATCTCTCAGCGTCCACCGAGCAGCTGTAGCAGCCCTCCCCCAGCAGGTAGAGGGATACTTAGTGTTATCACACCAGATTACTAAAAGATTCCTCACAGATAGAGTTAACCTTTCCCCACAACCCCGACTTCCTAGCCCCACATGGGACCTAAACCTGGTATTGAGAGGACTGACTAGGCCTCCCTTCAAACCTATGGAGACCTGTTCGCTTATACATCTCTCAGTGAAAGCAGCCTTCCTGATAGCAATCACCTTGGCTAGGAGAAAGAGCAGCTCTGATGGCACATCCTCCTTACACAATATTCTTTCAGGACAAGGTTACACTCAGGCCACATCCAAATTCATCCCTAAGGTAACCTCCCTATTCCATGCGAACCAATTGATTCATTTTCCAGCCTTCTACCCCAAGCTTCACCGAGAGAATAGGGAGGCTATATTACATGCACTAGATGTAAAGAGAGCCTTAGCCTTTTACCCGGATAGGACAAAGGCTTTCAGGAAGTCTCCTAAACTTTTCTTCTCTATTGCGGAAAGATCCAAGGACTCAGCAGTTTCAGCCCAGAGACTCCACAAATGGGTCTCAAACTGCATAAGAGTGATCCCTCCAGATAGGATTTGTGCACACTCCATGAGGTCGATCTCCTCACCGTTGCTTTCTTCAAGAATGTCCCTATATGAGAAATCTGTAGAGCGGCAACATGGATGTCAGTCCATATCTTCACAGAACACTATGTGATCACTATGTGATACAATGCGATCTTTGGCTCCACAGTACTGTCATCTGTAACTGACCAAACTCCAAAGCCCCAGCCCTCCAGAAGGGATACTGATCGGAAGTCACCTACAGGAGAGGCCTCTTACGGACAATACTCGGGGAAAAAAAAGAAGTTACTCACCTTGTGCACTAACAATGGTTCGTAGAGATGTGTCCCCCTCTGGGTGTTTCACAACCCACCCTCCTCTCCTCTATTTCAGAGTTCTTGTCTATGACTCTGTGGTAGATAAGGAGCTTGGGGGGAATAGAGGGGTTAGCCCACGTGCATTGGCTAACCTCGTGATGGCACGAGGAGTGGTAGTGCATGTGCTGTCCAAAATTCTCCGATCAGCAGCTCAGGGATGCAAGCACACCTACAGTGGATTACCCATAGAGACACACATCTTAAAGAACCATTGTTACCGCACAAAATGAGTAACTTCTTCTTCCCTGTTGCTCTGCACTGAAGCAGTGAAGCTTTGGAGTTGGTGCATAGTCAACCAGATAGTTATTTCAGCTTATTTCTCGGGTATACAATACACCATGGCAGACAACTTCAGCAGACATTTCCCCCTAAATTATGAATGGGATTCTCAAGTCCTCAACAAAATATTCCTAACTAGGGGGTTTCCAGAGGCCAACCACATCACACTGCAGCCACCATGAAGTGCAGAAAATTTTGTTCCAAAGGAGGATTCAATCTCCAGTCTCTTGTAGATGGGTTTTTTTATTACATGGACAAAGGTGGGATTTTTTATGCATATCTATCAACTTTTAAGGTTGCTTTTAAAGGTTCTCAACAAGATCAAGCAGGACCAAGCCAGGGCCATTTTGATTGCACCAACTTCACCAAGACAAGTTTGGTTTCCTTACATCATCGGACTCATCTCTTGCCCTCCGTGGCCGCTCCTGATCAGTTCTCAACTGTTGTCTGAGAATGCGGGTCCAACACTTCACCCCCAATTTGAACATTCTGCAACTCCAATCATGGGGCCTCAATAGTTCTTGGGTCTTAAGGCATCCTGTTCATCAGGAGTGTGTGCTCTTAAATAACAGGAAGGAATCTACAAGACTCACTTTCCTTCAGTAATGAAGAAGATATCATCTTTAGTATAACTGTTGTCATATGTCACCTGTCCAGTTGTCTCTTTCTACAATCTTGGATTATCTGTTGGAATTGAAAAATCAGGTGTCTCAAATCAAGGTTCAGTCAACGTTCACTTGGTGTCAATAACAAAAGCGGCAAAGAGTCCTGTGGCACCTTATAGACTAACAGACGTATTGGAGCATAAGCTTTCGTGGGTGAATACATGCATCGGATGAAAATACATGCAACTATGAAAGCTTATGCTCCAATACGTCTGTTAGTCTATAAAATGCCACATGACTCTTAGTCTGGATCTGTAAAAGCAGCAAATGCAGCTACCCCTCTGATACTTGTCAATAACAAGTTACTGCTGGCTAGCGGAAGGTTTCTTAGTTTTCACACATCTGACCACAACGAGATTCCTGAAAGGTCTTTGAGTAGCAGCCGTGTTAGTCTGAATCCGCAAAAAGAAAAGGAGTACTTGTGGCACCTTAAGAGACTAACAAATTTATTAAATTTGTTAGTCTCTTAAGGTGCCACAGGTACTCCTTTTCTTTTTGCTGAAAGGTCTTATGATTCTTTTTCTGCAGGTTAGAGATCCTGCTCCGCTTTGGGATCTAAACCTTGTTCTTAAT
This sequence comes from Dermochelys coriacea, assembly GCF_009764565.3. Taxonomy (NCBI): domain Eukaryota; kingdom Metazoa; phylum Chordata; order Testudines; family Dermochelyidae; genus Dermochelys; species Dermochelys coriacea. Next base: position 93,994,432 of record NC_050070.1, on the reverse strand, counting down.
TGTTTCATGAAAAAGCCTTTTGAGCTACTAGCTACATGTTCTCTGTTACATTTGTCTATGAAAACAGCCTTTTTGGTGCCCATCACTTCTGTGTGAAGGGTTGGGGAGATTGGGGCTCTATTAGTAGGCTCTACATTTACTATGTTCTCCCAGAAGAAGGTATCATTATGACCCCATCCAAAATTTTTACCTTAAGTTTCTTCTGAGTTTCATATTAACCGGACTATTCATCTTCCAGTTTTCTTTCCTAAGCTGCATCAGTCTACAAAGGAAGCTACCTTCCATATACTAAATGTTTAGAGGGCATTGGCCTTTTACTTGGACAGAACCAGACCATTCAGGAAGTCCCCTAGATATTTTGTTTCTACTGTGGTTAGGTCTAGGGGATCCATTATCTTCACACAAGACTCTCTAAAGGGATCTTTCGATGTATTATGACTTGCTATGGTTTGTCTGATCCTCAATTTTCCCTACGAGTGATTGCACATTCTACTAGATCACAGTCTACCTCTGTAGCCCTATTCAAGGACATTCCAGTTGCTGAGATTTGCAAACTTGCAATGTGGACTTCGGTGCATACTTTTTTCAGCCATTGCATTTTGGTTCATGCTGCTAGATTGAATGCTGCAGTAGGCAACATAGTTCTCTTCAGTGCTGGACTCTTTTCCGAATCTACCACCTCCGTAAGGGGGTTATTACTTAGGGAGTCACCTGAAGTGGAGTACCCATAGGGGCACTACTCGAAGAAGATGGAGCTGTTACTCACCTTGTGCAGTAACTGGATTTCTTTGAGATCTCTGTCCTTGTGAGTGCTCCACTACCTGCCTTCCTTCTCCTCTGCTTCAGAGTTTCCTCTGTAGGACTTTGTGGTAGAGAAAGAAAAGAGGGCTGGTCACATGCTCAATCCCATATAGCCTCAGTATGGGTCACAAGGATGTGCTGAATGGGCACTGCTACCAAAATTTTCCAGTCAAAGATGTAGGGCACATGCACTCCTGAAGTGAAGCCACCACAGCAACATGCATCTCAAATAATTACAGTTGTTGCACAAAGTGAGTGAGCTCTCCTTACAGTTACAGTGCCCTATATACATTTTTCCCCTTTAGGCACAGTTATGTTTATATTGAATTCTAGAAAACTACTAAAGTTTTTTTTTTCAAAAGTCACATGTTTAGGAATATCTTTCTCAAGAGTAGGGATCTACAATGAAAAGAGGAATTAGATAATTATTTCCAAGTTTGTACAGTAAATATTTTGAAATGCTACAGTATATTAGCAAAAAGAAAAGGAGTACTTGTGGCACCTTAGAGACTAACAAATTTATTTGAGCATAAGCTTTTGTGAGCTACAGCTCACTTCATCGGATGCATGCAGTAGAAAATACAGTGGGGAGATTTTATATACACAGAGAACATGAAACAATGGGTGTTACCATACACACTGTAACGAGAGTGATCAGGTAAGCTATTACCAGCAGGAGAGAAAAAAAAATTGGTAGTGATAATCAAGATGGACCATTTCCAGCAATTGACAAGAACGTGTGAGGAACAGTGTGTATGTGGGGGGGAGAGGGGGGAAAACATGGGGAAATAGTTTTACTTTGTGTAATGACCCATCCACTTCCAGTCTTTATTCAAGCCTAAATTAATTGTATCCAGTTTGCAAATTAATTCCAATTCAGCAATCTCTCGTTGGAATCCGTTTTTGAAGTTTTTGTTGTTGAAGAATTGCCACTTTTAGGTCTGTAATCGAGTGACCAGAGAGAGTGAAGTGTTCTCCACTGGTTTTTGAATATTATAATTCTTGACATCTGATTTGTGTCCATTTATTCTTTTATGTAGAGACTGTCCAGTTTGACCAATGTACATGGCAGAGGGGCATTGCTGGCACATGATGGCATCAAAAAGAAAAGGAGTACTTGTGGCACCTTAGAGACTAACAAATTTATTAGAGCATAAGCTTTCGTGAGCTACAGCTCACTTCATCGGATGCATACGAAAGCTTATGCTCTAATAAATTTGTTAGTCTCTAAGGTGCCACAAGTACTCCTTTTCTTTTTGAGAATACAGACTAACACGGCTGCTACTCTGAAACATGATGGCATATATCACATTGGCAGATGAACGAACCTCTGATAGTGTGGCTGATGTGATTAGGCCCTATGATGGTGTCTCCTGAATAGATATGTGGACAGAGTTGGCAACGGGCAACTTTTGTTGCAAAGATAGGTTCCTGGGTTAGTGTTTTTGTTGTGTGGTGCGTGGTTGCTGATGAGTATTTACTTCAGGTTGGGGGGCTGTCTGTAAGCAAGGACTCGCCTGTCTCCCAAGATCTGTGAGAGTGATGGGTCGTCCTTCAGGATACTTGTAGATCCTTGATGATGCGTTGGAGAGGTTTTAGTTGTGGGCTGAAGGTGATGGCTAGTGGCGTTTTGTTGTTTTCTTTGTTGGACCTGTCCTGTAGTACGTAACTTCTGGGTACTCTTCTGGCGCTGTCAATCTGATTCTTCACTTCAGCAAGTGGGTATTGTAATTGTAATAATGCTTGCTAGAAATCTTGTAGGTGTTTGTCTCTGTCTGAGGGGTTGGACCAAATGCGGTTGTATCATAGAGCTTGGCTATAGACAATGGATTGTGTGGTGTGGTCTGGATGAAAGCTGGAGGCATGTAGGTAAGCATAGCGGTCAGTAGGTTTCCGGTATAGGGTGGTGTTTGTTACCATCGCTTTAGTAGCACCGTAATAACGTCTAGGAAGTGGATCTCTTGTGTGGACTGGTCCAGGCTGAGGTTGATGGTGGGATGGAAATTGTTGAAATCCTGGTGGAATTCCTCAAGGGCTTCTTTTCCATGGGTCCAGATATATATATATATAATATACAAGTTTGTCATACAATATATCATGGTTAATATGCTTTTTCCTTTTCATTCATTTCCTTTTTGGTGGCAAGAATTCTGAATAATACAGAAGGATATCTCATATATCTATATTTCCAATGGTCTATAGAACAAGTCAGGAAAAAGATTTAGGAATGGGAGCTTTAACGGCTGACAGTGTATATCTATCTGAAAATCAACCAGCCTATTGAAATATGCCACAGAGCAGTATGTGTTAGTCAACATTTCATCTAGTTCGTTCTATTTCAAATTCAAATGAATGCACCAAATTCCATAGAAGCTATGAGCTGTGCAGACATACATTTGTTAGACAAATGTTATAAATTTGATATCACTTTGAGGGTTTAGGAGATCCAAATACTGAACACTGTAACGTGCTTTTCAGTTGTGCTTTAAAGATGATTCTCTGTTCTTTTGCACTGTAATATTCACTCTTTCTGTCCACAATTGCCTCTTAATGACAGTTAATATTCAACTATTAATCAATTAATATTCAACCATTCCTAATTAGTATTTTGTTTATTTACTGTCAGATATTCTGGTTATTATTGTAAATGTGTTTTCTGTCTAGAAAGTAATGCATAGTTGCATCTTTTTAAGAAAAGCAAAATACATTCTGGGTCAATTTTATAAGACTTTCAAAGATATGTGACTTACTGTGATAATGCAGCTTTTCAATCAGTGAACTATAGATGGCTGCTTCTTTCATATCACAAGTGACCCTGAGGGTTAATGTAATCTTAACATGGCAAATACTATTTCAAATCTTGTTGCTTTACTTAATCCTTCCAAGTCACATTTGTTGATACTTAATCAAATTAGACAAAAAAGTCAAGCTACTATTTTATAAACTAGTTATCTGTATAGCTGTCTCAGATAACCTCATTTAATAAATCAAAGCAAGTTTTAAGTAATCTGACTGTACTTCCAATTTTGTTTTTCAGATGAGAAAAAAATTAAATGAAGGGCCAGTGAACAAAACTGACAAGCTAGATTTCATATGGAAAAATTATTCACCAGTAATTCTGTTTTGTCATAGTTCTTTCTTCTCCCATTTTAGCTAGCAACAGTAGTTACAGATAGCATTGTAGTAACCCACACCCTGGCACTAGCACCTGCTGCAGCTGTGATTCAGCATCACAGAATGCTATCTTGGGGGGAGAGAGAGCCAACAAGAGGGGAGCTCAAGCTGGGGTGGGTGCTTGGAATCCACCTGAAGGGGCAGTTGAAATAAAATCTGTTAGACAAGGAGAAGACAGACAGCTGCAGCGGTACAGGAGCTAGCAAACAGAGCTGTAAACGGGAGTTTGAGTGGGAATTTGCAAGGGGAGTTTTGTTGGAAGAGAAGGTATTTGTACTTGGTTTTGTATTTTTAGTATTTGTGTGTGTGTGTGTGTGTGTGTGTGTGTGTGTGTGTGTGTAGAGACTTGTAGGGGCTTTGTGCTGGGAGAGAAGCTGAGCCCTGATTAGGGGGCGGAGCTTTTCTGACTAGGGGTCCTATAAAGGAAGGCAGGCAGCGGCACAGACAGCTGCCGTGGCACAGGAGCTAGCAAACAGAGCTGTAAACAGGGGAGTTTGAGTGGGAATTTGCAAGGGGAGTTTGTATTGTGGTGCTTGTTTGGGTTTTGTTTTTGTTGCGGGGGGTGGTCTTTTTGGTGTGGCTTGTGTTTCCCAGATTAACAGGACTTAGGTGAGAGGACTATGACAGATACAGAGGCAGCTGTGGGAGTGACTCATGTAGTGGAAGACACAATGAGGATGACTGGATGTGGAAGCTGTGGTATGTACATGATCCTGGAGGGGGGACCTGGTAAGAGTTTTTTCTGCATGAAATGCTGTCTGATAGAGCTGATGGAGGAAAAGATCCAAGGTTTGGAGATGCAGATGGAAAGTCTGGTTCAGTTTAGGAAGGGGTTTGCGCAGATGATGGAGCAAAGACATGAGGTATCTGAAGGGAAAAGCTCAGACTCACAGATGGAAGCAGGGCTGGGGAATTTTGAGGAGAGACTGGGTGAGGAAAGTGGTCAGTGGAAGCATGTGACTAAAAGAATCAGGCAGAGGAAAAGATGGGCTAGTGAAGGAGAAATAGAGCTTAGGAACAGGTTTGCAGAGTTGGAAAATGAAGAAGGGGCTCAGCAGGTAGTTGCTGAAGGTGGAAGGGCAAGGGAGAAGAGAGGCTAGTCCTATAGGAAAAGGGGAAGAGTCAAGGGAGACTACACCAAATATGAGCCCCAAGAGGATACAGGATAGGTTGAAGAGGATTATAAGGGAAAATAGGAAAGGAAAGAATTTGCAGTCAGAGGGAACAGGGGAGAGACTGGAGAATAGCACTGTCACCAGGAAAAGGCAGATCTATGTGATAGGGGACTCTTTATTGAGAAGAATAGACTGGCCTGTAACTAGAGCTGATCCAGAGAATAGAAGGGTGTGCTGTCTTCGGGGGGCTAAGATACGGGATGTAGACCTGAGGTTGAAAAGGATCCTAAAGGGAGTGGGAAAGAATCCCCTAATTATCCTTCATGTGGGAACAAATGATACGGCTAGATTCTCGCTGGAAAGTATTAAGGGAGACTATGCTAGGCTGGGGAAGACGCTTAAGGAAATGGAGGCTTAGGTGATCTTTAGTGGGATCCTACCTGTTCCTAGAGAAGGGCAACAAAGGTGTGACAAGATTATGACTGTCAACAGATGGCTTAGGCAGTTATGCTATAAGGCGGGCTTTGGGATGTATGGCCACTGGGAGGCATTCGTGGACAGAGGACAGTTCTCTCGGGATGGACTTCATCTGAGTAGGAAAGCAAATAGACTTCTAGGATGGAGGCTGGCACAACTGATAAAGAGAGCTTTAAACTAGGAATTTGGGGGAGATGGTTGGGAGATGTCCAGGTAAGCTCCATGCCAGATTTTAGCATTGAGAGGGAAGAAGATGAAGTAAGAAAGGATACAGCCGTGGGTAGGAGAATGTATATAAGTAGCGAGGGCAGTGTGGATACTTATCTAATAGGTTATACTGGCTGTAGAATGACTGTGCCTAATAGGGTACAAAATGTGAGCGAGTCCAAACAGCAAAAATTAAGATATTTGTACACCAATGCGAGAAGCCTAGGTAACAAAATGAAGGAACTAGAGTTACTGGTGCAGGAAGTGAAACCAGATATTATAGGGACAACAGAAACATGGTAGAATAGTAGTCATGACTGGAGTACAGGTATTGAAGGGTATGTGCTGTTTAGGAAAGACAGAAATAAAGGTAAAGGTGGTGGAGTAGCATTGTATATCAACGATGAGGTAGAATGTAAAGAAATAAGAAGCGATGCAATAGATAAGACAGAGTCCGTCTGGGCAAAAATTACATTGGGGAAAATAACTAGTAGAGCCTCTCCTACGATAGTGCTTGGGGTGTGCTATAGACCACCGGGATCTAATTTGGATATGGATAGAGCCCTTTTTAAGGTTTTTAATAAAGTAAGTACTAATGGAAACTGCGTGATCATGGGAGACTTTAACTTCCCAGATATAGACTGGAGGACCAGTGCTAGTAATAATAATAGGGCTCAGATTTTCCTAGATGTGATAGCTGATGGATTCCTTCATCAAGTAGTTGCTGAACAGACTAGAGGAGATGCCATTTTAGATTTAATTTTGGAGAGTAGTGAGGACCTCATAGAAGAAATGGTTGTAGGGGACAATCTTGGCTCAAGTGATCATGAGCTAATTCAGTTCAAACTAAATGGAAGGATGTACAAAAATAAATCTGCAACTAGAGTTTTTGATTTCAAAAGGGCTGACTTTCAAAAATTAAGGAAATTAGTTAGGGAAGTGGATTGGACTGAAGAATTTATGGATCTAAAGGTAGAGGAGGCCTGGGATTACTTTAAATCAAAGCTGCAGAAGCTATCAGAAGCCTGTATCCCAAGAAAGGGGAAAAAATTCATAGGCAGGAGTTGTAGACCAAGATGGATGAGCAAGCACCTTAGAGAGGTGATTAAGAAGAAGCAGAAAGCATCCAGGGAGTGGAAGATGGGAGGGATCAGCAAGGAAAGCTACCTTATTGAGGTCAGAACATGTAGGGATAAAGTGAGACAGGCTAAAAGTCGAGTAGAGTTGGACCTTGCAAAGGGAATTAAAACGAATAGTAAAAGGTTCTATAGCCATATAAATAAGAAGAAAACTAAGAAAGAAGAAGTGGGGCCGCTTAACACTGAGGATGGAGTGGAAGTTAAAGATAATCTAGGCATGGCCCAATATCTAAACAAATACTTTGCCTCAGTCTTTAATAAGGCTAAAGAGGATCTTAGGGATAATGGTAGCATGACAAATGGGAATGAGGCTATGGAGGTAGATATTACCAAATCTGAGGTAGAAGTGAAACTCAAACAGCTTAATGGGACTAAATCGGGGGGCCCAGATAACCTTCATCCAAGAATATTAAAGGAATTGGCACCTGAAATTGCAAGCCCATTAGCAAGAATTTTTAATGAATCTGTAAACTCAGGAGTAGTACTGAATGATTGGAGAATTGCTAATATAGTTCCTATTTTAAGAAAGGAAAAAAAAGTGATCTGGGTAACTACAGGCCAGTTAGTTTTACATTTGTAGTATGCAACGTCCTGGAAAAAAATTTGAAGGAGAAATTAGTTAAGGACATTGAAGTCAATGGTAAATGGGACAAATACAACATGGTTTTACAAAAGGTAGATCCTGCCAAACCAACCTGATCTCCTTCTTTGAGAAAGTAACAGATTTTTTAGATAAAGGAAACGCAGTGGATCTAATTTACCTAGATTTTAGTAAGGCGTTTGATACCGTGCCATATGGGGAATTATTAGTTAAATTGGAGAAGATGGGGAACAATATGAACATCAAAAGGTGGATAAGGAATTGGTTAAAGGGGAGACTGCAACGGGTGCTACTGAAAGGCGAACTGTCAGGCTGGAGGGAGGTTACCAGTGGAGTTCCTCAGGGATCAGTTTTGAGACCAATCTTATTTAATCTTTTTATTACTGACCTTGGCACAAAAAGTGGGAGTGTGCTAATAAAGTTTGCAGATGATACAAAGCTGGGAGGTATTGCCAGTTCAGAGAAGGATCGGGATATTATACAGGAGGATCTGGATGACCTTGTAAACTGGAGTAATAGTAATAGGATGAAATTTAATAGTGAGAAGTGTAAGGTTATGCATTTAGGGATTAATAACAAGAATTTTAGTTACAAGTTGGGGACGCATCAATTAGAAGTAACGGAAGAGGAGAAGGACCTTGGAGTATTGGTTGATCATAGGATGACTATGAGCTGCCAATGTGATATGGCTGTGAAAAAAGCTAATGCGGTTTTGGGATGCATCAGGAGAGGCATTTCCAGTAGGGATAAGGAGCTTTTAGTACCGTTATACAAGGCACTGGTGAGACCTCACCTAGAATACTGTGTGCAGTTCTGGTCTCCCATGTTTAAAAAGGATGAATTCAAACTGGAGCAGGTGCAGAGAAGGGCTACTAGGCTGATCCGAGGAATGGAAAACTTGTCTTATGAAAGGAGACTTACGGAGCTTGGCTGGTTTAGCTTAACTAAAAGAAGGTTTAGGGGAGATATGATTGCTTTCTATAAATATATCAGAGGGATAAATACAGGAGAGGGAGAGGAATTATTTCAGCTCTCCACCAATGTGGACACAAGAACAAATGGGTATAAACTGGCTACCAGGAAGTTTAGACTTGAAATCAGACGAAGGTTTTTAACCATCGGAGGAGTGAAGTTTTGGAATAGCCTTCCAAGGGAAGCAGTGGGGGCAAAAGAGCTATCTGACTTTAAGATTCTACTTGATAAGTTTATGGAGGAGATGGTATGATGGGATAACGTGATTTTGGTAATTAATTGATCTTTAAATATTCATGGTAAATAGGCCTAATCCCCTGAGATGGGATATTAGATGGATGGGATCTGAGTTACCCAGGAAAGAATTTTCTGTAGTATCTGGCTGGTGAATCTTGCCCATATGCTCAGGGTTTAGCTGATTGCCATATTTGGGTTCAGGAAGGAATTTTCCTCCAGGGCAGATTGGAGAGGCCCCGGAGGTTTTTCGCCTTCCTCTGTAGGATGGGGCACGGGTCACTTGCTGGAGGATTCTCTGCTCCTTGAAATCTTTAAACCACGATTTGAGGACTTCAATAGCTCAGACATAGGTGAGGTATTTCGTAGGAGTGGGTGGGTGAGATTCTGTGGCCTGCGTTGTGCAGGAGGTCGGACTAGATGATCAGAATGGTCCCTTCTGACCTTAGTATCTATGAATCTATGAATATAGATGATGAGGTAGCGTGTGCACTGGTGCCTGTGTAGGAGAGGATGCAATAAAATAAAAGAAGAACAGGAGGATAAAAGTAGAGGACTGGGAAGCGAGAAGGAGGAAGGAAGGAAAATAGGAAAGGTTTCAGGTTCAGAGAAGTAGAAAAAATAGGTATGTGAGTAGGCACTATGAGAGAAAGGAAGTAGAGGGAAATAAAATCTACAGATATATTGGGTAGAGTGTATAAAGGGAAAAATCTGAAAGGAAATTAATTGGTGAAAAGGGGAATTGCTCAAAAAGCTGCGTTCAATGAAAGCAGATCCAACGGTAAATGAGAAGCCCACCCACAAATGACCTACAGTAAATGAGTAGAGAGAGTGACTGTTTGAACATCTATTGAAGTACAGTTCAAAGATGTCTAATGGACAAGTGAGGGCCCACTAGGTGAAGAAGCCCCAGTTGCAGATAAACTCAATTCAAAGAAGTTCAGCCATGGGAACATTGACGCCAAAGAGAAAAAAAGAACAGGACAGGAAGAGTAGAACCAAGAGACGCTTCCAAGTAGAGAGAGACGTGATATAGGCTGGGAAGAGAGGAGATGCAACAAACAGAATTAGTCATCCCTTGTTACTCATTCCCCTTGTTCATTCCCTCTTCTCCCATCCTACAAAGTGACAATTATAGAAAATAGATGTTGAGAGCAGAGAGTCAGAGGAGTGAGCTTGCCTGATAGTAGCTTTTGGAACACCTAATAGCCAACAAACATCAGCAGAAGAGAAACAGATACAATGGCAGATCAAAATATAAGGAGACGACCAAGTGGCCACCTCACAAATTTCAGAGGCAGATTCTTCTGCTCTGAGTCCAGAACATTTCCATGTCTTTACAGAATGTCAACTAACAATTTTGGATGTAGCCATTTGTTTTGGTTAATAGGTTACAATCTCATATACACAAAGTTACTGTAGTCTTGGTTGGTTTTGACTCTTTTGACAACCTTCAAAGCAAATTGTCAAAGGAATTCTAATAAGTTCCTAATAAATGTAAGCAAACCTGTACATAAAAAATGATTTTGATATAGCATTGATGTTGAATTCATTGCAATAAAATGTCTTTGATTACTCATAAGTAATCCAAGGTAATAACTTTCATAGCACAAATATTTTACAGGAGTAGCTAAAGAAATACAAATATGATTTTCTTGTTTCTTTTGGTTCAATAAATCCTTATAAAACATCAGATATAAATATTGATATCCTCAGCATGTCTGCATTCATAGACATAGCATTCAAAGCACTTTGGATAAAAGCACTGCATAAAAAAACCCCTTAATAATAATTCACGTTTTATTGTTCTACAAATAAAAGCACACAACTCATATTTTAATATTCAGTAGTCTTATCTTTCTAATGTGATGGGTGTGCCCTCTCCCTCACCGTAGCAGCCTCCATGCTGGAGCTGGGAAGGAGGGGCGTCTCTCCCCCGCCACAGCAGCTACAAAGCTGAGGCTGGGAAGGGGGGCCATCTCTCCCCAGCAGCCACAGCCCTGGAGCTGGGGAAAGTCGTCTCTCTGGGTGCTGCAGCCCTGCATGTCCCAAATTCCCCCCACCCCCGCTTCTCACCCCACTTATCCTCTATTCCCCCCAAGGCACAACCTCACCTTACATGTGCATCTTCTCCAGGGTCGAGGCACCTAATTAGTGTAGCAGCGCCTGTGTAGCTCCATTAATTAGGTGGTTGGCCCTTCATTCTCTCGTGTGTGACCACCCAGGCATGCACCGTAGAGGGCACTATCCGCAGACCACCTGAATGGAGCTCGGACCACAGTTTGAGAACCTCTGGTATAGTACATACCAAAATATCAGTAGGAGTCTACTGTTAATGCAGTTTCGAGTTTGGCTGGAGGGAAAGGGAAATATATCTTTCAAGTTAAAAACAAAGAAAACAATGAGATTTTTAGCAAAAAGATAATTGCAAAAGTTAGGGTTCTCAATAAAACATTAATGCTAATGCCTTTACACCTGTTTTTATTCAGGATAGTACTTAAACATGTGCTTAACTCATACATAAGCTACATTAGGAGTAAGGAGCTACTACATAGGGAGAAATTGGTATACAGTACGCTAGATATGAGACAAAACATTACAAATATTAATAGATCCCAGGGCAAGAAGAGATAATTGTGATCATCTAGTCTGACCTTCTGTATAACACGGCTCATGCAACTTTCCCAAAATAATTCCTTGAACTAGAGCATATCTTTTTTTAAATCCAAACTAGATTTAAAAATTGCCATGGATGGAAAATCTACCATGATCCTTCATAAATTATTCCAGTGGTTAATAGAATCCAGGCAATGCTTCTGGCCTGAGGGTCTCTGAGCACAGTGTCAGGGTACAGATCCTTTATATAGCATTCCCCTCCTGAATTTAGACCCTGAGATACAACTGCCTAACACCTGGGACTAGTTCTGAACACTCAGAATCCCGTGTAGTTTAAACACATCCACTGTCAGCATACCAGCTGTGTGAGCACTCTGAGGACACAGATTAACTCTTCAAGGACATATGGGAGGTGTAGCACATAGCACACACTAACACACACAGCCTTTGCACAGGATTCTAACACACTATTGATCTTTACTAATCAAATAAAGCACAGAAATTACAGATCTTATGGGAAAAAACCATTCTGAATGCAATGCTTCTCACTCTAGCTCACCGGTGTGTTGTCTAGTATGATTGTATTTGAATAGAGGATCATCCCAATTTAACAACCCTCTGTTGTCAGTTCTGTATCACTAGTGCTTGGAATTTTAGTTCAGCATGGAGGTAAAAGGAAAACAGATGAGGCAAAGGGCTGTACATTCAAAATGGAGTTTGCAGCTTGGTAGAGAGAGAGAGTTGTTAATCTCACACAGAATTCATGAGTTGTACAGACAGATTCCCCAAATTGTTACATCTTCTATCAGGAGTAAGGCCCTGCAGGTACTCCATCTCCTGGCAGCCTTACAAATCAGCTAAGCTGCCTGGCAGACCGCCCTGCCTGATTGGCTGTGGAAGCTTAGCAGGCTGGTTCTTACGCCCAGTAGCAGCAGTAGCTCTCTGGCTGCTAAAAGCACACACTTGTGGATTCTTTGCTTTTCTGTGCTTGCCGCACTCCAAGCCTGCTACTTTCTTGCTTCTGTCCTGATGTGGCCTAGACCCTGCCCTGCACGCAGCCTTTTTCCAGTCCTCTCCCAGCCCTGCTCCTGCCTTCCCTGACTTCAGGTAATCTGGTTCTGACCCCTGTTTCCTATTACTGGTTCTGACTCTGTCTTGACCCTTGACTCTGGTATTTGGACTCTGACTCTGGTTCTGATTCCTGGTTCTGACTCCTGTGCAATGTTTTCTTTAGGAATTGAAATTAGGGGGTTGTTGGAATATCCAGGGGCAGGTGAGGGCTGAGACTGTGAGGGCAAAGGTGGGCTGTATGGCATCATAGTAAAAACTGAAAAATGTTTCATGATCATTTTATTAGATTTAACTTATGTTTTAAAATCATCACAAAAATGAAAGTTGGCTACTCAAGCCTACTGTAGAGCATTACTTCTACATGCATCTTGGTTTCTTGTTGTAATTTTGCACTCTTTGGTGTCTTCTTGTGTGTTGGTTACTTCCAGTCCTTCATAATATGCCCATGATCAGGCAAAATGTGACTTCTTTCAGAACAAAAAATTCTATTCAATGAGGGAAAAATATGCTCAACTGTAGCTGTTGTGACTGGAATTAGCAAGAGATGAATTCCTACTTTCATCAAAGGAAACATAGCACAAAGATTGGGTCGAACTAAGTTGAAGTCAAATCTTCATTTATTTGTCATATGATATTCCACTCTGTGTTCAAAATTCTCTATTCTGTCCTGATCATATAGCATCCCCATTGCTGGTAATGCCTGAGTCCACTCAACTGTAGGTGTTTTATAAGACAGGCATCTGTAAAAGCTATGTGGAGGTTGAATAGAATCCAGAAATCTCTATTGTGGATTTGTAAGAATCAAGTCTGTGTACTTTTTCAGATGGCTTAACAAACAGTTCTCGTCCTCTTCACTTATGGAGTCAATATAAGTACCTTCATTAGTCGACTTCTGGACTGAAGTCTTTGCTTCTTCCAGTACATTTTCAATGGATATCTCTGATTTATCGAAGGATAGCTTCTGTTCCTGGACAAAGATCTACTAGTGTTGTAGCAGATACCTGGATGGCATTATTTAATGACCCAAGTGGTTTCAACAGTAGACTTAAAAGAGAGAGAATGGCAATAGTCTTCTCTGAACTTAATAGCAAAAGTAGTCCACCAGCCTCACTACTTAGATCTGTTCTATCTTGGTGGATACTTTCCAAAGCCAGTAATAACGGTTGCAGTAATTTTCAGACAACTGCCAAGAATCACTAATGAGAAAGCCAGCAGGTTTTCCCAAGTTGGACTCAGTTGAACTTCAATCCCTGTGTATCTTCTGTTTGTTTCCAAAATGTTTGGACTCTTGCTGAAAAAAAGAGTATAAAAAAGCCACAAATTTAATTGCTTTTTAATGTCTTTTGAAGATTCTGCAGCTTGTATTAGTACTAGCTGAAATAGATGGCCTCTACGGTGCATATAGGAGAGGCTAGGGTTACACTTTTCTCTGAGCAAAGCTTGTCCACTATGTCTTCCAGAGAAGTTTGTAGCTCCATCAAATGCACAAGCAGACATCTGTTTTGGGTTCAATTTACAAGCATTTAACTCCTCTAAGATGTCACGGATGCTGCTGATGTGTCTTCTATAATCTGAACATCTAAAATGCATCTACTGGCCTGCCACAGACATCAAGATAACATATGCAATGACTTAATACTTGAAGTCTATTTGCATTGGTGCATTCGTCGGCCATGTATGCACATATTTTGAGTATGATGAGAGAGTTCTTCACTTTTTCAACTCCTGAATCTTTCACTGTTGCACCATATGTTTCAAGAGAGTCAGCTGAGTTTTTTGTAGAAAGATAGTGAGTATTTGCTAGTCTTGTTCGGAACCAGTGTCCAACTTCAGGATTAACAAGTGACAATGCACTTAACATAGTCCTCTAGTTTGTAATGTGTGGTATCTCTTGCTTAAATAGAAAGTATGATGCAATAGCCATATTGGTTCACATAAACTAAGTTGTGTCTCCAGCATTCTTAACAGCCTCATTAAGTTCTTCTAAAATTGGCTTTGACAGTGACTGGCTTATAAGGCTTTTTACATGTTGATGCCATCCAGAGGCCTGGTGTTTTGTAGCCTTTTCATGTAGGTTGTCAGTATTGGCTTAGCTGATCAGTCTGGCAAACCAAGTTCTTCCACTTTTACTATATAAATTCATGACATGCCCACATCTTGAATACTGCGTGTAGTTCTGGTCACATCATCTCAAAAAAGATATATTGGAATTGGAAAAGGTACAGAGAAGGGCAACAGAAATGATTAGGGGTATGGAACAGATTCAATATGAGGAAAGATTAAAAAGACTGGGGCCTTTTCAGTTTGGAAAAGAGACAACTAAGGGTGGATACGATAGTCTTATAAAATCTTGATTGGTGAGGAGAAAATGAATGAGGAAGTGTTATTTACCCCTTCACTTAACACAAGAACCTGGGGTCACCCAATGAAATTAATTGGCAGTAAGTTTAAAACAAACAAAAGGAAATATTTCTTCACACAACGCACAGTAACCTGTGGAACTTTTTTCCAGGGATGTTGTGAAGGCCAAAATTATAACAGGATTAAAAAAAGAACTAGATAAGTTCATGGATGATAGGTCCATCAATGGCCATTAGCCAGGATGGGCAGGGATGCAACATAATGATCTGAGTGTCCCTAGCCTCTGTTCGTCAGAAACTGGGAGTGGACGACAGGGGATGGATCAATCGATGATTCCGTGTTCTGTTCATTCCCTCTGAAGCACCTGGAACAGTCACTGTCAGAAGATATGATACTGGGATAGATGGACCGTTGATCTGATCCAATATAGCCATTCTTACATAAAAATAATTATAATAATAAAAAAGTTTAGTACAAAAACTCCCCAAGATAATGACCTCTTGAGATAGCGATGATGTGAGATAATGACCTTGGCAAATAATGCATTTTAAAAATCTTGGCCTTCTGGGAAACATATTTATATACGTTTCCCAGTCACAAATCTAGCTTCTGGAGAAAAGTCACTAAAACATGGTCCAATGCTCTGGCCGCTGTTGTTTGTCATGCCACTGTTCACTCTATTGCTTTGGCCCAATGGCCCTGAACTGTCACCTTCTGTTGCCACCTGCCACTGTGATCTCTGTGAGTGGGTCTCTCACAGTTCCACCTGACTCTCAGTGAGTTCAGCTCTCAGTGGGGGAACCTCGCTGCTAGTGCAGTCTGGGCCGTCTCTTCCACAGAAACACTGTCCCACAATAGGTCTAAGCACTTAGACCTGATTATCAGAGATTTCAGTTGTAGTGGTCCTTTAACAAACCAAAAGACTATCTGTGGAGCCTAATCAGCTTTGTCTTTAAACAGTGGAGAGGAGCATGTCAAATAGTAGTTGTGACTCAGGCAAACCATCAAGCAAAACACCTGTCCCCAGCCTCTCTCTTGATGCTCTCAATCGGCAGAGGCTGAGTACGGTTCTACTGCCCTTTACTCACACAATAAGAACAACAACATTTCATTCCCCCCCCCACCCCGCATTCAAGTGATTTGTAATCCAACCCCAGCCAAAATCTATCAGTTGGGCAATGCAGTCCTGTTTGCTGGATACCTAGGTAGATTAGGTGTGAATGTAAATACAATCTGGTCCTGAAGCCTTTCCCCCACAGCTCATTACTAGCTGTCAGGGAGAGCTCATTTTGACTTTGCTTACAAATCAGAATTTGAAATTATTAGGTTGGCCAACATCACCAAAATGAATGCACTGACATTGTCACAAAAAACAAGGGCTGTATAAGGAAGCTAGTCTGTGTTCATACTGTTCAAATCTATTCTACTTTTTCAGATACATGTATTTTAAAATATACTTCATATGCTTTTAAAGTGTGTATTAATGTTTCAATTTCAATTCAGATTTCCAAACAATCACTAAATTGGCAACACTGCAAGTAAATAGTTCACAAAATTTGGGGGGGGAGGGATATAGGGAAATCCCTATTTGTGCGATCCACTAGGTCTGACACTTGCTCCACCCACTAACCCAGACTACCTGTGACTCCAACTTGAGAGTTAGAGGAGGGGAACGTTAGTTTGAAGTGTATATTGTTTAATTTGATCCTTTTAATGGCTAATCTTGTGTAATATAGCCAAGTTCTGGATGAATGCCCCAATGGAGATTACTCATGGGATGTTCTGAATCGGCACAATGCCATTCTCTTTCCTAGGCCAGATCTGCCCACTTTGTGGGTTGTTACTCTCTCCTGCGCACAAGTGGGGCTGTTATGATTGTTGTATACTATCAAACTCTGTTCCTGGTAGATTTTTCTCTATTGGGGAGTTCAGTTAGGTTATATGCTGGTGAAAGCTACCCTCCATTCTGGACTAAATTCAGCTCGACATCTTTATAACAGTTGAAGTTTTCTTTTTCTAACTTGGCTATTTTAAACACATGAAATATTACAGTCCAGATGTTGTTGCTTTTGTGCTTTAGAAAAGTGCTAAGAATGAACCTCTGATCTCATAGATAGGCACAAGTTAATAGAAAATAAATAGAAAATCAATTTAAACAGGTTTTAAATTAAGCAGATCTGAGTTAAAATAGTCATTTTGGTTATGCATTCTTTAGTTATGATTACTTGAATATGCAGGTATTAAATTACTGTGAGTATGACTCCTGAATTTTTCCTGTTTTTAATAGAAACATTGAAAACACTGACTAACAGATACAAATGTCAAATAATATGTATTCTCTAGGTTACAGCAGATATTATGTGAATGCAAAATGTAATGCTAATCAGATGTTATTCGTGATGTGTTTTACTTCTACGATAAAAGAATGAAAGCAGCAACAAGAATTTTACTGATATATTTTTCCATAAATAGGGCACTTTCGATAAAATAATTTTTGATGTGATTTACAGTAACCAGATTTATGCAAAAAATACAAAATAGTTTACAATTTCAGTGCTTCATATATTAACCTGACGATACCTCAGATTCTACAACAGGTAACGTTAAACTAGAAAGAGAGCATTATCATTGTGAATTTGGCTGATGTTGTAAAATAAAATTGTATTTAGCTTGCTGTCATGTGTTCTGGAGATTATTACCTTTACCTACCAAAATGTTCTGATTTAAAAAATAACAGATGCATTGTTTTAATTGCATGCTAAATCTTGTGTTGCCTTTGATCTTTGCATTAAATTTGACTAAACAGTAGAGTATTTACAGTAGAGAATATAAATTTGTGTTTTTTTATCTTGACTTTTTCCAGCAGAACTTAATTAGAAGTTACATCAGCAACTTAGTTAGTGTTGTATCATTTCTTGATATTTCAGAGTATTGGTTGTTCTATTAATTCCACATCATGTTTGTTTTCTGTGAGGTGCAGTCAGCAGACTAAGCTGACCAGCATATGTTTGTGAATGTTTTTTTTACAATTGTTCATTATAAATTAAAAATCTATTGGGAGCTAGTCTTTAGTTGCATAACCCCGAGCTAGCAGAATGTCTATTAACGGGATACAAAGGAATGCTTTGTCTCTTAGTTCTGTCTGGGTTTCTTAAAGCATAGTTATTGGAACAATTTTTAGAATGAGGGTGCTGAAAGCCATTAAAACAAAACTGTAAACCCTGTCAATGATGGAAACCACTTCAAACCAGGGAGTGCTGCCGCTCCCCCAGCACTCCTAGTTCCAGCACCTTTGTCTTAAAGCACTTTTTTTTACTTTGAGATCTCATGTTTATTCTGGTCTGCCTTAGTCTGTATTAACAGATTCCTAAATCATGCTGCAATTTCAATGTGTCTCCTTCTACAGGTTGTTAAGTGTGCTGTGCTGTGATCTAGATACACTTCTGCTTTTAGAGTCTCAATATAAAGTATCACAAATGCTGCTAAATGCCCAGAAGGAGAACATCATAGAAACTTCTGAAGGACCTGGGTAAGAAATGATCAATATAAATATGATGTTATTTTAGACTCAGTCCAGCAACTACTTACACATTTGAATAGCTTTATTCATATAAATACTCCAACTGAAATCAACTAGAGTCCTAACATACGTAAAATTATTTAAATGCATGCTTTCAAGATTGAGGCCTTAATCTCTAATAATAAAAAAATGCAAAATTAACATACTGAAAAAAGAGAAATATTTTGTTTTTAGTCTCTTTAATATACAGTAATCCTAAAGGCTACTTGTAATAATAGTAGGCACAATATTTTCTGATGTAAATGTGATTGTCAAGTTGTATTATAAAAGGACCCTTATAAAGGTCTGATATGTACAAATAAATATACCTTGAATTTTCCCCTTTGTAACCTCAGCGCTCTCTCCTCCTCTTATGACTTCTAATTGCTAATTACAAAAGTAAAATTACCTTGTGTAAATAGACCATGCTCTCCTTAAAGAGAGGACTGTAGTGCAGCTCAGTATGTTGCACATTAAGAACTTGTCACGGTGTTTACAAATGTGATCGGTATACAGCTGAGACTCTAACATTACGGCCTAGATCCTCAACTGGTGTATATTGCTGATTTATACCAAGTGAGGATTGGGCCTATTATCTTTCTGAATAATGGCTACACGCGGTTCTTATAGCAGACTCTGTATATGAAAAGTGAAAGTGCTTTTCCTTTCTAAAACAAATTTACTTTGGGTTAGATTGTGACTTTAGGCACAGTCTTGACCAAGGAGTGACATGTAAGCTCTGAATCACTATGAGGGGTGTATGCTGTCATGAGGGGCTATGTGTGTTTGGAGTTATAGTGAATGCTGGTTTTGTTGTTGTGTGGGTGGGTGCTTTCCATGTGGCAGTTGGGACAAGTAATCCACCATCTGTGCAGTCTCCCACATACAGCCAATGAAATTATTGCATGCAAATTAGCTGTAAGGTGGTGATTTATTGAGTTACCTCTGATATCACAATGATCTGGGACTTTTGGCAAGGAATAGATACATACCTTTCTATCACGTAGGTATAATTCATAAAGTCAAAATGGCTGAGAACTTTAAAAAAAAAAAAAGACATGAACTGCAGATCCCAGTGATGATTGAACCTTGGAATATTCTGAACAAAAAGAGCTCTCAACCATGCTTGTAGCTGATGCTTCAGTCTGACTCAACAGACATTCTAGGCTTAGAGTGACGATCCTGGAATCTTATTATGTAGATTTTTCCTTACACAAGTATGTAGTACTAGTCACACTAGCTCTATAATTATAGTGTGTCCCTAGACTTATTAGCATCCTTGAATATTTTCTGAGAGCAGCACTCAATGGTAAATCAAGTTTGTTTGTTTTGTTTTTTCAGACATTTTATAATTGATGGTCTATCGGTAGAGAGAAACCATGTTCTTGTTAGGATAAATCTTACAGGAGGACCAGTGGAACGGATTTTGCCTCAAAGAGTACTAAATAAGGTTAGAGAGAAAAGTTTATTGAAAAATTGTTCTTGTGCTGATCCTTGGTTTTAAGTATTCCTACTGCTAATTCACAATATAAATTTTATTTAGCATCAAAAGACAACTGCCTGCACATTAAGAGTGTTAACGCTTTCCATTGCAGGAAAAGAGATTTTGCTTAGCAAAGATGTTATTTCTAGTGTCAGCAGGCTACTAAGTGCTCAGGTAATACCATGTCAGGTTATCTTTTTTTTTAATTAAAAATCTGTTTCTCTAACTGTGGGAATGATTTTTTAAATTCTTTAATAGATTTCTATCTGTAACATCTTCCTTTTATCAGATGTTTTTTTACCTGTGGGCATAGTTTGGGAGGGACATGGAGGGCGTGTTCCCCTCGAAACTGCAAGCCTTGGGCAGGTACGGAATTTGCCCCCTATGCGCGGTCCCGTTGGCCAAGCTGGAACTTCCCTCTCAAATATATGCCTATGATTTTACCCTGTTTGCATTTCATCTGCACTATCAAATACTTTTATCTCTCATCAGTATTCTCACAGTGCAGTATTTGTTAAGCAGGTTCTTTTCTTAAGTGCTATGGTTTTCTACTGACTGTCACTTATAAGGAGAAGATGGAAATTACTGTCAGCACAGAAAAAACAACTAGATCAATATATAAAATTGGAAATACAGTATTTCTTTTGAAAGCTATAATTTTCCTTACAATGAAAAAATATTAAATTCAAAATTGTTAACAATAGTTACCAGAGCAAGTTGGTTAAACCTTCTGGCTCATATACGTACTGGATTTTGTATTACTTTTTCTTTTAATTATAGAAAATTATACAATTAAATTGTAGTGTCAATAATTCTGACAAATCTGTTGGAGATTATACAATAAGCAAACTTTACCCGTGGACGAGTTGGGTAAACTGCTATTAATTTACCTCCTAATATCACTTTGTTCTGGTTTTTTTTCTAGGGAACTGATCCATATCCCTGGCCAATGTTTTCGTCATATCCCTTGCCAAGGTGCTATCTTTCAGAAGCTCCTAGGAAAGCTGATTTTAGACAAGGTACTAAATATATTAATAGTTCAGATGCCAAACAAATATCTTATGTCAGTTTATTTTCATTCTTTTCTCAGAGTGAAATCTTATAAATAGCCTGGGATTTATATTATTGGAACCATTTGTGGCCAAATGGGTTAATTTTTTTTCAGTTGTGTTGCTCTGTTTAGTAATCCATTTCTTGTGTGAACTTCAAGATTAACCTTTTGGTTAATCTCATATCATCTTGTCTGGCAGCTGGAGTAAAACAATATGCTTAAGCTATAGGATTTCTTGTGTACTGTTTTTTTTATTTAGGTTTTCAGAGCTTGATAGTGTGTGAAATAGACTGTTTATAACAGTTGGTTTTTGCACTGAGAATCAGTGTGAAATATGTGCAAAGTGAGTAGTCTGTTGTAGATTCGTCTAGACAAAGTATATAGAGAAACCATTTTAAGGTTTTATACTGAGCACATATTTCAGAGTAGCAGCCGTGTTAGTCTGTATTCGCAAAAAGAAAAGGAGTACCGGTGGCACCTTAGAGACTAACAAATAATAAATTTGTTAGTCTCTAAGGTGCCACCGGTACTCCTTTTCTTATTGAGCACATAGTTCACTAGAACTTGGTGAATAAAAAAATGATGCATCAAATAGCGGGGGTCGGCTTATAAACGGGTCTACACCAAAATTTGATTATTTTAAACTCTATGAAATCATTGAATTCAATATCTAATGCATTTTCGTTTTGTTTACCTGGAGCATCTGCAGGCATGGAGCCCCTCCGTTCCCTGTGGCCGCTGTTCACCATTCCCAGCCAATGGGAGCTGCAGGAAGTGATGTGCCACTTCCCGCAGCTCCCACTGGCTGGGAATGGCGAGACACTCTAGGTAAACAAAACGTCCCGACCCATCAGCGGCTTACCCTGACAGACTGGGAGCCAAAGTTTGCCGACCCATTTATTGATGTCAATACTGCAGCCTTTTAAAGTTGCAAAGGCTTTCTTTAGTGGACTAGATTGGCTTGAAAGGAATACTAAAAGAGAAGTGCTGCAGATCTGCATGAAATTTGACCCATGCATTTTACAAAATGCTATGCCTTACAAGCCAATCAGAAAAATACAATGAACAATAGTACTATAGCACCGGTGTCAGTCCACTGCTGTGTAATTTGATCTCTTCATGCTTTTCTACCAATGGACCTCATAAGTCTCGAGCTAATATGAAAATATAACATGCAGAATCGATGGAATCTCTAGTAAAATTGATAGCGTGTTATCCCCACAGACTTGCCAATCTACAGGGCTGCTTTGAAATAAACAAAGAACAATAATAAGTTGACAGTGATAAAGAAGGTGACATTCCTATATAAAATCCTACAAAATCTATAACTACAATAATAATAATCTATTTTCATACTAGTATTTAAAAAGAACAATGGTGAAATCAAAAGAAAAAGGTCTGCTTATCAAGCAGCATTCAAACTTAAAGTTGTTGAATATACAGAATCAAACAATAATTGTGCTGCTGCTCGTGAATTCTGTATCAATGAGAAGCAAGTAAGAGAATGTCAAAAAAATAAAACAACACTAAAAGACATGCCAAGAAGCAAGAAAAAATGTCCAATGAGGTGCACTTCACTTCCTGAGCTGGAGAAACATCTCAGTAATTGGGTTATTGAATGTCAGCAAAATGGGTATATTTTCACTAGAACTGGAATTCGTCTGCGTGCTCTGCAAATGTCGAAAGATGACAAATACAAGTCAGTAAAGCCATCAGTGTTTGTCGTATCAGCAGGTTGGTGTACTCGCTTCATGAACCGTCATAGTCTCTGTCTTCTTCAGTGAACAAAGATAGTGCAAAAGCTGCTGAGAGATCTGGAAGAAAAAATTGAATCTTTCCGAAGTTTTATTATAAAATATCGAAAGGAATATGTATTTGAACTGTCACAAATAGGAAATATGGATAAAACACCTATGACATTCGATCTCCCAAGCAACAGAACGGTAACTGGTGTTGGTGAAAAAATAGTTTTTAATTAAAACCACTGGCCATGAAAAAATCCATTTTATGGTGGTTTTATCATGTTTGGCAAATGGATCAAAGCTCCCTCCTGTTGTTATTTTTAAAAGAAAAACCTTGCCTAAAAACATGAAATTTCCAGCTGGTGCACACGAAAAGGGATGGATGGATGAAAGTCGGACTATTGAATGGCTGGAAAAAGTGTGGAATAAGATACCAGGAGCACTTTTCAAGAAACCTGCTATGCTTGTTTGAGACATGTTCAGGGCACACAAGATGGATGAGGTGAAAAATGTGGCCAAAAATATGAAAACTACTTTGGCTGTAATACCTGGAGGCTTAACTTCAGTTCTACAACCGCTTGATGTCTGCCTGAACAAACCCTTTAAAGACAGGCTACGCAAAATGTGGTCTGAATGGATGTGCTCAGGCATGGTGAAATTAATAAAAGGCGGGAATCTTATAAAGCCCAAAATCAGTCTGGTTGCCCAGTGGATCAAGGACGCATGGGTGACCATTCCCTCTGAAATGATAGAAAAATCATTTAAGAAATGCTGTATCAGCAATGCACTTGACGGACCAGAAGATGATGCCATATTTGATGATAACACAACAGAGGCTGATGATGAGAAGAAATCTCAGTCTGAAGACGAAACTGCCGACATCTACGATGACAATGCAGGTGCAGCTGTGACTGAAGCTGAGTTTAATGAACTGTTTGGTGAATCAGAGACTGATTCAGACTTTGAAGTATTTTAAGACTTTTTAAAGTCTCATATTGTTCTAAGTTACTTGTTTTAAATATCCATTTACTGGTTTTAAATGTTGACTGTAATTTTGAAGGTGAATACATATTTGTTCAGTTATTATTATAACAACAACAACAGGTTTTTCATTAGATTAGATTACATTAAAATAATTCTAGCAAAACTTTTGAGTGTTTCTTGTGACACCAGCTTTTAAAATGTAGCAGGGATTGGCAAACTTTGGCTCTCAGCCTGTCAGGGTAAGCCGCTGGCGGGTCGGGACGTTTTGTTTACATGGAGCATCTGTAGGCACAGAGCCCCCTCAACTCCCAGTGGCCATGGTTTGCCGTTCCCAGCCAATGGGAGCTGCAGGAAGTGGCGCCACTTCCCACAGCTCTCATTGGCTGGGAACAGCAAACCGCGGCCACTAGGAACTGAGGGGCTCCGTGCCTGTGAACATTCCAGATAAACAAAACATCCCGACCCGCCAGCAGCTTACCCTAATGGGCTGGGAGCCAAAGTTTGCCAACCTCTGAAATATAGGGTCAGCTTATGAAAGAGTCATACAGTTTTTACTATTTTTATCTATCCATCTTGCGGGGTCGGCTTATAAACGAACGGGCTAATGAACGATATATATACGGTAATTTCTCATGTGGAATTTGACAGTTCGTTTGTCTCTGAGCAGATCTCAACATACTCAGATGTATTCATGATGAGAAATTATTTGTAAATTTATTCAGCAAATAATTCTTTCTCTCTTGGTCATTCATAAATATTCAAATTGTGAATACTCAGAAATTAGACTAAGCAAAATAATTGCATCACTCACATGGTATAGGTTTCTTCCCTTGATTTTATGGCTTATACATAACTAACTAACACTGATGGGAATTCTAATATATAAAAGTGTAGAATTCCTTTTGGATAAAATGGGAAGAAGTGGCCATGGAAATTGCTTTCTTCATTTCCTGACCTGAGATTTTGTTATAGCAGAAGTTGGCTTTTGGAACCCACAGACTGCAGCTGTGCACCCCCGCCTCCCTTCATTCCTCCCCAATATAGTTGATAAAAATTTCAATTTTGTATTTTTCAGATAGTTTCTAGCACCACCACCCTTTTTTATTATGTTAGCTTTGAAAACATAAACTGATGTAAGCCAGTTTCTAAGGTTGAAACCAAAATAGTTATATTTATGGAGTGAGTGGGTGCTGGAAATGGCAAACATTTGTTTTGCAAGGCTGCTCAAATGTTATGGCAGACTTTAGACAGGGTCTTCTTCTCTCCAGCCCATGAGCTGGTTGACAAAGATTACTATGATAGCAGATCCACTTCTCCCCTTTCTCTAGCTTGAGGTCAAATGGAAGAGTCCTTGTTGAGCACAAATTAGAACTGACCAACAAATATTTTGGGCCCAATCTGGATTTTAAGAAGAGTAGGAACTTTGTCTCTGTAAATACTGTGATGGGTTCCGCCTCCAGGGGTGCCTCCTGGAACTGGGGTACCACTGAGCCCACCTAACCCGCCAGCCTGGGCTCCATTTATACTGCTCTGCTGTGCAGCCTGCCAAGCCCTCCCCCAGGCGTCACATTACACTTTACCAGCTCACAAACAGGTAGGGGCACCCCTAGCTAACCACACAGAGGCTGAAATCAGTTCTTCATGGGAAGGCTCAGCTAAGGCACCTCCCAGTTCCTAAGGCACACACTCCCCTCTGGAGTGTAAACCCAAAATTATACCGTCTTGTGCTGCACAGAGAACTGTACAGAGTAAGCTTATGAAATTTTCCCCCCTCCCTCAATGTGAAGAGGAATATACACAGTTTTCTTCCCCAAGTTATGATTTCCACAGACTGGTTTTAGACAAAATAAAACAAGTTTATTACCTACAAAAGATAGATTTTAAGTGATTATATGGCAGTGGTGCGCAATCTGCAGCCCATCAGGGTAATCCACTGGCGGGCCTCGAGACAATGTTTACATTGACCATCCTCAGGCATGGCTGCTGCAGCTCCCAGTGGCTGGTTTGGCCTGATTCAGCAAGAAGTAGGTCTCCTGCTGTGAAGTCTGACTCTGGTGTGGGAGAATTACCCCCATAGACCACAAGGTGGGGTCTTGTTTAGAAGCTAGAAAACACTCTCATAACCATGAATTTTCCTCTAAATCCACTTCAAAGAAATTGGACTCGGCTGTAAAAAAGCTCACCAACTCAGCCCAGGAGGACTTAGGACATGCTACGTTCCATATGCATGATCAGAAAGCACAAGCCCATGTTCTGTCAGTACTGTTATCCCCAGCTCCTCCCAAACCCAGGATCCATCAGCACCAATGGAATCCAATCACTGCCAACTTCAGATACCATCCTCCTTGCCAGCTCCAATGGTCTGGACAAGCAGAACCCCTCTCGCATTGGTCATCCCGCAGGACGTTTCCAGAGGGATAATATAACATCTGAGAGAACTGACTTCTGGAAGAAGCTGATCACCCGGCCCATACACAGAATACACCTTCCCTTCAACAGCACCAATTGCCACTGGAACCAGAATCAGCCTTCTCCTCATTGGGAGATTCTGAAATATCCAGTGAAACATTCTTCCCTTACCCTACATGTCCTCTACTACCCAAAAGACCTACACTGGTTTGAGACTAACCTCCGCCTCATCTAACTCGGAGCTGCTGGTACCTCATGCCATAGGGACCCCCATGACCACCTATCGACCCCTCCAACTGGCCATATTGGAGGCCTTGGGAAGAGTTCCCTCCTACAGAGTCGATCCAATATGCCAGGGAGTCACTTCTTGTCTCCTCTCCCACAAAGGGAATGGTCAGATCTGTCCCCAGGCCTGACAGAGGAGGAGGAACATAAAGCTCCAGATCCAGCGGTTTGGCCAGAACCTGCAAGACTGGCATTGTTATCCCCAGACAAAGTGGTGACTTCTACATCCCCACTTCACCCCCAAGCACTTCAGGAAATTCCAGGACCTTCTCTGCAGAGTTGCTGGAGAGCTTTAGATTCCTTTCAACGAGATCCAAGACTCCCAGCACAAACTCGTAGGCATCCTGCATGCTCCCAGACCCAACAGAATAGCTCTCCCCATTAATGAAGCCATTCTGGAGCCAGCTAGGACAGTTTGGCACCCCCCCCCCGCCACACACACCTATGCTTCTAGCCCCAAAGGGGCAGAGAAATGTTATCACCCGTCAGCCAAGAGTGCAAAATTTTTGTTTTCTCACATCGCTTGCAGTTCACTGATGGTCTGTTCCACTTCTCTCTCCACCCCTATGGAGAAGAGGAAGAAGCCTGGACCAGTGTCTCCTTTTCGCTGTCTCCTCGGGCAAGAACCTCAAGGGCAGATAGTCCCTTTTTCCCTACTGGAAGAAACAGAGCAGTGGCTCCTGTTCTTCTTTTGTTGGAGAAGCCTGTGGTGCATCAGGAACTCCTGTTAGTGCTTTGGCTTAAAGCCTATAATACAGGGAGCACTGCTGACCATTCTTGCCATGCACATTCCAAGGATGGCAATGTTATGAGTTGCAGACAGCAGCCTGATGCTGTTTACTTGTTAAAATACATATGTTTTGCATGGGTGGAAGACAGTGAAAGTTCTGGGACGAGAATGCAGTGATATTTTATTTATTTATGTATTTACTTAATAAATAAATAAATAGAATAAGTTTAATGGAATTCCATTGGGGTCACTGAATCCTAGTTGTCAACTCTCAGGTATGAGTTTATAAATCCTTTGAATGGACGGTACACATTAAGTGAATTTCTAGTTCACAACTCTCTTCTTAAAGACAAGCTTGTGCCTTCTGGGAGTAAAAACACCAAAAAATGGAAAATAGATTCCTTTTAAAATAACAGTTTTCAGAATGATTCAAATGGGTTATTATTTCTGTGATTCATCCACTTATACGAAATTTGTCTGCCATAGTCACTGAGCTCATTCATTACTTAGCACAGCGAGCCTTGTATCACATCAGACACATTTTAGATATCAAGGTTCTTGACATCCAGTAACTATTGATAACTGTAATAATAATGTAGTTACTCATCTATCACCACTTTCCCCCCTTGCATAGGTGCTCACAACCATTTTAAAGAAATTGTGACTAATAATTTTGTAAAACAAATATAAGAAAACTGGATAAACTATTTTAAAAGCCAAACAGTTTGATGATATTTTTAAAGGAATGTGGGAATTCAAAATTATTTAAAGCTGAAGGTGCCTGAAAAAGTAAAGTTATGAGATACCATTCTATAGTGCAGAATAAGGTAAGATGTATGTATGTCCAGGGGAGCAAGTTCTGCATTTTGTTGTTGCTACAGTAAAACCAAATCATCTGCAAAGCTATTGTGGGTAGTGTCAGAATGTAGATACCTGTCAGATTCACAGAGGAGTTCCCAAACATGGTTAGGTTTCTCCCCTGTTGTAAGAGTTTATAGACCACTAAAGACAATTTAAAGTCACTCTGTCACTTTATAGACAATCATGAAAGAGTGCAGGATGTGCGTAACATTATCATAGCTACTCAGCAGGTGTACATTTGGACTCAGTATTTATTGCAAGGTGAAAACGCTGATGGAAGCCCTACTAAAAGGGAATTACAATATTCAAGCCTTGTCACCCTGAACTCGTTTGTAGCTGTTGTGAAGCTGTTAAAAGATAAATACATGTGCATTCTGTGAAAAGTGAAAGCATTTTCATGCCATCGTGGATCTGTAGCTTTGCATGGAAAGATTATAGTCAAAAACCAATTTCCAGTGGTTTTAACTGGCTTGTGACTTCAGAACATATCCTTTCAATAAATGGGGAATATAAAGGAAGAGAGCCCTTTCTCTTAATGAGCCCTTCATGGCAACCAGACATCTTTGTTCACTGGATTGAAAATGAGGTTCTTGTGATGCAGGCAGAAATATCACCCATCTCCCCTTTATGGCAGAAACTTGAGATGGCAGGATTTACCCAAAGGACATATTGCTTAAAACTTTCCAAGAAGCTACTCTGTTCTGGCAGGTGCTAGGCGTTTGTCCATGTGGTTTCTCTTTTGTTAGGAAAGGATATGTGGAAAATAAAATCATAGGATGTGATTTATTTACATGAATTATCACAGCTAAGAGCTGGAGACCTACAGACTGAAGCACTGGCCAATAATAGAGTGTGTGTCTCTTCTGCTAGTGTGAATTTGAAACATAATGTATGATGAAACTTCAGATGACTTAGGAAGGTCATTATTTGCATGAGGAAATAAATGATGTAAATTCCACCTGTTTACACTGCAGCAAGATACCCTGTTACTTTTCTTTTACCTTAAGTGTTAAATTATATTTCAGTAATACAATTTGGGGTAGAACTGCTAAGGGGTAAATGGTTAGTGCCCTTCAAAGAATGATACACACAGTCCTCTTGTTGTTTAGGGGCAATATCATATTAAAAATAAGTGAGATTTCTTTATCTGTGGTATTAACAATACCATAGGTTATTCAAAGCAAAATTATATTAATGAAATTAACTTATCATGATTTATTCTTTTAATTTGCATTTTGTATTTCTTGTCGCATGCAAAATTACATTTAATAAATGTATTGTTGTCTAATCTTCAAGAGCAGTGTGTTTTGATGATAAAGATCAGGGGGTCTCAAAGTTTCTTGAGTGCAGATAGTTTCTCCATGAGGAGGTTATCTCTTTGAAACTTCTTTTCTATTTAGAATTGTGTGGACCACCTCCTCTCCCAACTTTCCTGTTTTTCCATTGTGAGTACACAATATCCTCATGTTGTTTACAGTAACATTTGCTCCTCTATTGCTTGAAAGACCCCACTGCCACTTTCTCCTCACTAGCTAAGGAACTATGCAAGATGGGAGCTTAAGGCCTCAAGTATAGTTCAGGACCTGTGCAAGACTGGAAATTCAGCCATATAGAGTTCATGAAGTTCCTAGAGCAGCAATCCCACAGCTCAGGACCTTCCATGTACACTGACCTCATCAGCCCCTGCTCCCAAAGCTTCCTTCTTTTTCTGCCTCCCAAAGCCTAGAATCCCCACAACAGACCTCTTCAGACCCTGTTCCCAACCCTGTTTCTCCACTCAGAAACTTTTACCCGTACACCCCCTCAGCCCTTGTTCCCTGAGCTTTACCCTCCCTCTATCTAGAGCTTTTCCTTCATCTTTTCGGGTGGGGAGCACCTACTGCTCCAAGGACTTGCCATTCTTGGATTCTGCTTCCCTTCTCTACCCATCCTTTACATACTCCTCAATCCTATCATCAAGCTGTCCTGCTCCTTTCCTCCCTCACTCCAGTTACCAGCTACATCTGTCTTCCTGGTGCCCTGCTCAAAATGCTGGACACAATTGTTTTTCTCACCTGCATTTCTCTTCAATGACTTGGTCTTCTTTCCCTGCTTTCATTCTTTGTCCACCATTTTAAGAACACTGATAAAAATAATTAAATGATGACTCAGTTGACACTGAGAGAAAAACCTTGTATAAAGTCTTTAATTAAAATATATAGCCTTAATAGGATTTGTATTCAGTAGCTTGTGAATTATAAATTGGACACTTTGCCCATTAGGCTTCTTATTTTGGTTATTATCCATGTGAATTTGCAGGTTTTAAATTGATCACAGTGAGAATTTGCTATTGTCCCTGGAATGCAATAGAAACTCATTCAGATTTTCACAATAAAAGCAATCAGATATAAAGGCTTGTGGCATTTATGTTCCCTAGTTCATGCCAAGACACTTTAGACACAAAAGCTATCTGAGTAATAGTAGAGTTTGGAGGAGAATGAGAAAGTAGTTTCTTTTATGGAGAGAGATTAATTTAACTTTAGAAGAGCTACAATGTTCTGGTTCAGACCAGTTTCAGAGAAACGGTACATATACAAATGCACTGCAGGAAATTAAGTACTAACCCACTTAACCAATAGAGCACATCATAGATGCATTATGTAATTGGAGTTCTAACTGACTGATCATACCCTTAGGGCAGTATATTCTTGCCTAGCAACTTCTGAAACTTAACTATTTTCTCACAAGTTCTGTTGGAGGTAACCATTGCAATTCAAAATTTAAATCAAGATACATTGGTTTATTACAGAATCAACTGAAATATATTTTACATTCTAGGTTGGAAGAAATGACATTCTCTATTGAACTACAAACTGTTAAGAAAAGCCTGGGTGAAGGAAAAGAGGCCGTGATAATCCTTGAAATCTTTCTATAAAATAAATTCCATCCATGTGCCAAAATGAGACCGTTCTCACAGTATATAATGCAGATATTAAAACATGATTGTGTGTGCCTCTTGGCTCCTAGAGGTTGGCTCCCCATTGGTGGAACCTGAATATGCCTCTGAGCTGTGCTAGCCTCCTTGGGTTTGGTTTCTTCACTGTTTTATTTGGGGGGGGGGGGTATCCCCCAAACACCATCCATTTGTAGCATCAAAATTAGATGTCACTCACAATGAATTGTTCAGATCTGTCCTTCATTACATGAGAAATGACAGTTTTTACAATGTTGACATATAAATTATAATCTTTGTCCAAGTTAACACTTCAATGAGGTGAAATGGGGCAATTTACACCTCTCAGAGCCATTCACCTTTCCAGACCCTCTGCAGACTCAAGTAGGCATCTCTACATCAGCTACACTTTGTTCACATTTTTGAGATTTTCTTTCCAGTTGGAGATTTACTTTAAAAAAAAATAAAATAAAGAAAGTTGATATTCTAGAGAACAAGATAGTATCTTCAGAAAGGTGCTTGTCCAACGTACGGACTCTTTCCAAGCACTGAGAGAAATAAGGGTATTATATACAGGAATGCTGATTAGAATCTGGTCTTTTTTTCCCCCTGATCATGTGACATAGAATTGCAAAATGTTACACCCCCAAAAAAGTTACATTGCAAGGCCCTGTGTCCACTGACTCCACTGGTACTTCTTGTGCATATCAGCTGTATGAGACATGAGCAAGCCAGATGCTAGCTGCTTTTGCAGGATCAGATGAAGTGTTTTGGGGAATGAAGTTCCAGGGATGAGTTTGGTACTAAACTTTATCTGCATGATTGAATGTGACTGGTGAAGAGACTGTGTGGATATAAAGTGGAGGCAGAGTACTGGGAGGCATAACCTAAGCACAGTGAAGACCCAATTGTTGTAAAGACTATAGGCGAGAGACAGGAATAAAACAAAAAAGTGGAAAAACATTACTGAAAAAGCCATTGAGACTGACTGAGTAACTATGTGAAGAGAGATAAAAGACAAAAGATCAGATTGAGACCAGGAGGAACCAGCAGAGATGATGAAATGGATGAAATCCTAGCTCTGTTGAAGTAATTGGGAATTATGCCATTGACTTCAATGGAGTTAGGATTTCACCTTGATCTTTTATTTTGTTCTCCTGCAACAAAAATCTCAGATTTAAAATTGTTATTAAAGCTAATGTTAAAAGATTACATAATACACAGGTTAAGAAAAGAGCGTCTGTACATCTGGGTATAACTACATAACATCTAATCCTTAGTTGCCAACTTTAATTCCACCAGAGGACTTTGTAAAGCAAAATAACTAATTAACTTGTAAAGTGATACTTCGGCACTGTTCTGAAATGATCTTAAACCTAGCCTTTGCAATATATTACAGCAAAGGGGAAAGAAACAAATGTAAGTCCTATAATCCTGCCTCATATTAAATATTGAGAAACTATTAAAGTCAGCACATATTATTCGGAAAGACATTGACTGAGGATTTAATTATTTGGAGATAACAAGGGAATTTCCTTGTTAATTAATTTGGAAGAATTATTAATGTTAATAGTTAAGTAGTGTAATCAGCTTTTCAGATTTATTCTGAATTGGTTAAATAAATCCCAGTGACAAGGAAACAATTTATAATGAGTAAACTGTTAAAATCCTGAGACTGGTTTAAAATAAATGATGTACAATGTAATAATTCTGTGAAAACCAAAAAGAAAATATTCTCGCTCAGTTCAAAGCAATAAGGTTACTTGCAAGAGGTGTGTTTGTTGTAGGATCATTTAAATTTGAATATTAAGATCTTATTAAGAAGTAAAAAATAAGAAAATTCGTAAAAGGTAATTTTCTTGCTAAAAGAAACAAGATAGCTTGTTGATTCCTAAAAATAAAAGTCAATTGCAATTGCTTGACTTCATTTCTGAAGAGTTACTTTTAAAACCTCGAAAGGGGATTATCAAGGCCCTGATCCTTTAGTAAGATGTGTCCAGGCTCAGGTGCACTCCTGGAAAAAAAAACAAATAGTCTTCAACAGGGCTCAACACACACATGCGCCTATGCTCATTTAATGGCATGATCGGGGATTTAACTAGCCTCTAATAACTTTGATAAGATTGGTGATAGAGCTGGCTGGAAAACACAGTTTCACATCTTTTTGAAAATTTTAGATTGAAAAAAAAATTAAAAAAACAAAACAAAAAACACCATTGCCAGCTTGATTCCCACAGGGGAGCCTGGGGAGCTGGTTGCCCAGGTAGTTGGGAAGCCCAGGGAGCCAGCTGTCCAGGGATTCAGGCAGCCTGGGGAGCTGGCGACCCAGGTAGGAGGTCTCCTAGAGGACTGGAAATCCGATGGAACCCGGTATCCCACCATGCCAGCTGCTGGGGATCCTGGCAAACCATGACCCAGGCAGCTCAAGGAAGCTGGGAGCAGCGCAGCACAGCAGTCTGCAAGCTAGTCAGCCAGGGAGATGGGCAGTGTAGCAGTCCATGAGCAGAGCACGGGAGCAGAATGGGCTGGCAGGGTGCTAGATAAGCAGGTAGGCTGTTTCATCAGTAAACTTTCAGCCAGTGGTAGTTGATAATTTTTCTATAACATGACCTTATGTTTGAAATGGCAGTCAGTTTAACCACCTGTAAACAGCTGTTTAGAACCCAATCTTTTAACAAATTGCACTTGTGGGAAGAAATCATTCCCCCCTTTATTTTGCTCAGGTGTATATATCCATTGTTCTTTTAATTGCTGCTTTGCTTAGATATACTGTGTTGTGTGTCAGACTGGCTTTCTACTGTTTATCACTCTGCCTAAATCCCAAGAAATAATTTTTGTTTCCTGGTCTAAAGGTTTTCAGAGGATGCCATATTTAAAGAAAAAAAATCATAGAATTTTGAGTGTTGGGATGACACTGAAGGTGGCTAACCCTTACAGAGTTTCTGCTGTAAATATTTCATGTTGGGAACATTTATCACTCTAGTTCTTCAGTTTTTGAAGCCAAAGTTAGAAATGATTACTAGTGAAATATGGAAGTGCTGTCAGTTTGTGCTATTGCACTGTAGAAAAAGTGGCAAAACCGATGTAATTTGCCATAACTTTTTGTAAAAAGTAAAGAGAAGCAGCATTTTACAGTTGAGAGAATCTAATCATAGATAGAGCACAATTAATCTTATTTTGTCATGACACAAATTGTCAGTTTTAATTTTAATGAGACTCTCTCTCCTTTGTATAGTAGAGAGAGGGAAATTGGCTTTAATAACAAGCCAAAAGGAACAGTAAAGAACAGTCTTTGGAACTGCCTTTCTTATCATTAGGAAGAATTCTTGCATAAATATCTGTGAACTATTGTACAAATTTGTTTTTAAAGCTAAAATTAATTCATAATGAAAGCTGAACCTGGTTATGATTTTAGTTAACATATACCAATATTCTATGGAAAAATCTATGTTAAAGTTACATTAAGTTGCAAATCAAGCACTCAGAAGTTAGGAATGTGAGAATTAAGGTTGCTCCCAGTATCTGAGAGCATCAATTGCAGGGAAAGTCATGCAGCGCTGGACTGGAGCATACTCAGTACACATATAATGTTCAGAGACTTTAGCTGCCAAACTCTAACAAGTCTCTACTGACAACGTGCAAATTGCAGTTTTCCAGAAGCTCATAAATTGGCCAAATTTGGGCATATTTTCATACTAGCAAAAGGCATCAGCACAACCCTCCCTGCCAGATTTCAAGCCCTAGTGCTAAAGCACAGACATGCTAGCGCTTCCCTATGAAATGAATGTAGGAATTCTTTTTAACGTGGGCAAGAACAATATATTTTTCCCTAATCTCGTTCTCAGAAATGGCTGATTTTTTTTTTTTTTCAAATTAATCATGGGGCACATACCCATCAGGTGAAATTTCAGCCCAAAAAGTTTGGCAAAGTTATTAGGAGCTGAAAACAGGGTTTTATAATAGCAAATGACAGTCCATCTTAACTACAGGCATTGCAGCCTGTGCCACCTCACATGCTTCATCTTGTTGTACTGTTAAGTGTTCCACAAACCCATATCAGTGCTGCCAACTCTCATAATTATAGCATGAGTCTGACAATATTTGGTGTTAGAATCATGCAGTTCTGTGATTTTTCTTTCTCTCTTTTCTAGCCTTCATGGTTGTGCAAAAAGATTTTAAAATGTGATCCAACTGCACATAAAAGACTCAGAAAAACACAAGGCAAATAAAAATAACCCCAAATAATAATTAATTAATATAAACCTCATGAGTTTTAAGCCAACCTTATTATTCTTTGGAACATGACTTTTGATTTTTGAATGTTGGGGTTTGCAGTGCTGCTGTAGATTAGAATATCTATTCAGTTCCTGTTCTTTAGGTACTTCAGGTCTACTGGACCACAGATACCTAACTGTGGTAGTACTGTTGCTGCTGGGAAGGAAAGAGCGGTCATGTACTAATAACTTGTCAGAAATATACAAAGTGTAGCCACATGGAGCACTTATGAATGCCAATATCAAGGCACTTCCCCATTCTCAGTAGGAGGTGGTGTGGGAATTCTGGAGGTGAGACATGACCCAGAGTCCCCCATCAGACGTGGTGGGTATAAAGACCTGGGATAAAGCACAAAAAATCCTGCTTCCTATCTCCACAGTTGGATTGGTTACTTCCCCCATGTGATGGTGAACAGCCAGCATGGGATATTCATGATTGTTATTTATGGAGTGCTGAACAATCTTCTTTTCATGAGAGCATTTGAGGACTGCTCAAACACTGGCTAAGATGATAGCAAAGAGATGGAGGAGTCAGCTGAGTTTCCTGTTCCTCTCTGAACAGTACTAGTGTCTGTACTCATTCCCTGTGCAGCTAAGGAGCAATAGCCCTCAGGCCTATCTGTAGCTTGTAGCTTTTTTACTATTTATTTTAAAAAATGTTGCTATGATAAAGCTGATTTGTGTTACAAAAAACACAATGTGTGTTTCATTTTTATTTTAGATAGTGATCTCAACAAGCTGTTGGCATCCTTAAAAAATCCAGATAAACAGCTAGTATGGATTGAAAACTGTAGAAGACAATTTTGCAAAATCATGAAAGCCAAACCTGATGTCATCAATGGAACCAGTGAGTATATATTTTTTCCCATTAGGCACTGGTAAACAACTGTTTTTCACATTTTCACTGAGGACTGCATTGCTTTTACCGTATCTAATTATGCATTGACATTGGTTATTTTTTTTCCCTTACTATCAGCAAATTACTGTTTCTCAAGGTTCAGCCAATACATTTTAGAAAAGGACCAAATGGATGAGAAAAGTTTCATTTCTTTTAACAACACTGTTTAGGAAGAACAGGGATTGGTATTTTGCTTGTGATCTCAGGTTAGCATTGTCATACATTAACATTCAGATGTAAAGGCTACCACTTTGTCACACCTTAAAATATAACATCAGGGAAAGATGCTGCAGCACTGGAAATACTGGTGGACTAATGCACTCAGTACCATTTTTATTACTGGTTTCAGAGTAGCAGCCGTGTTAGTCTGTATTCGCAAAAAGAAAAGGAGTACTTGTGGCACCTTAGAGACTAACAAATTTATTAGAGCATAAGCTTTCGTGAGCTACAGCTCACTTCATCGGATGCATTTGGTGGAAAAAGCAGAGGAGAGATTTATATACACACACACAGAGAACATGAAACAATGGGTTTATCATACACACTGTAAGGAGAGTGATCACTTAAGATAAGCCATCACCAGCAGCAGGGGGGGGGAAGGAGGAAAACCTTTCATGGTGACAAGCAAGGTAGGCTAATTCCAGCAGTTAACAAGAATATCAGAGGAACAGTGGGGGGGGAGGGAGAAATACCATGGGGAAATAGTTTTACTTTGTGTAATGACTCATCCATTCCCAGTCTCTATTCAAGCCTAAGTTAATTGTATCCAGTTTGCAAATTAATTCCAATTCAGCAGTCTCTCGTTGGAGTCTGTTTTTGAAGCTTTTTTGTTGAAGTATAGCCACTCTTAGGTCTGTGATCGAGTGACCAGAGAGATTGAAGTGTTCTCCAATTGGTTTTTGAATGTTATAATTCTTGACGTCTGATTTGTGTCCATTCATTCTTTTACGTAGAGACTGTCCAGTTTGGCCAATGTACATGGCAGAGGGGCATTGCTGGCACATGATGGCATATATCACATTGGTAGATGCGCAGGTGAACGAGCCTCTGATATTGTGGCTGATGTGATTAGGCCCTATGATGGTATCCCCCGAATAGATATGTGGACAGAGTTGGCAACGGGCTTTGTTGCAAGGATAGGTTCCTGGGTTAGTGGTTCTGTTGTGTGGTGTGTGGTTGCTGGTGAGTATTTGCTTCAGATTGGGGGGCTGTCTGTAAGCAAGGACTGGTCTGTCTCCCAAGATCTGAGAGAGCGATGGCTCGTCCTTCAGGATAGGTTGTAGATCCTTGATGATGCGTTGGAGAGGTTTTAGTTGGGGGCTGAAGGTGATGGCTAGTGGCGTTCTGTTGTTTTCTTTGTTGGGCCTGTCCACAAAGACTCGAAGATCTCTTTAGTGAATGATAAGAGCTAATTTAGACTCCATAATTTTGTATGTGTAGTTGGGATTATGTTTTCCAAAGTGCACTGCTTTGCATTCATCAACATTGAATTGGATCTGCCATTTTCCTGCCCAGTCTCCCAGTTTTGTGAGATCCTCTTCACAGTCTTCTTTGAACTTAACTATCATGAATAGTTTTGTGTGGTCTGCAAACTTTGCCATCTCACTGTTGACCCCTTTTTTTCCAGAACATTTATGAATATGTTGAACAGCACTGGTCCTAGTACAGATCCCTGAGGAACCTGACCATTTCTCTCTCTCCATTGTGAAAAGTGACCATTTATTCCTACCCTTTCTTTTCTGTCTTTTAACCTGTTTCTGATCCATGAGAGGTCCTTTCCTCTTATCTTCTGACTTCTTACTTTGCTAAAGAGCCTTTGATGAGGGACCTTGTCAAAGGCTTTTTGAAAATCCATTACCCTATATCCACTGGATCACCCTTGTCTACGTGAATTCTAATTACAAGAATTCTAATAGAGTTGTGAGGCATGGTTTCCCTTTACAAAAGCCATGTTGACTCTTCCCAAGCAAGTTGTGGTCATCTGTGTGTCTGATAATTTTGTTCTTGACTGTAGTTTCAATCAGTTTGCCTGGTACTGAGGTTAGGTTTACCAGCCTGTAATTGCCAAGATTGCCTCTGGAGACGTTTTTAAAAATTGGTGGTATTAGCTATCCTCCAGTCATCTGGTGCAGAGGCTGAATTAAGTGATAGATTACATATCACACTTAGTAGGTCAACAACTCCTAACACAAACAGCAACTCCTAATGGGCCTGACAAATTCACTGTACCTGACGTATCACTGTCATGGTATTTGCCCATAAATGATGTTGTCAGACTCCTTAGGTCTTGAACCTAGGCCTACAAGGTTGCTGAGTGAAAACCTTACCCTCTGTGCCATAACATTGCAAGGTCAGATGAGGAAACTGCAACTGAGACCTCATTACCAGAGGCTACACCTGCTGAATCAGTGGGATCAAGTGACTAGAAGCAGACTGCTTTGACCCCACTTGGCATAAATCATCTTATTCCTATCCCACCCTTTGTCTGAACAACTAGTTGCTAGGTCTCTTACCACCGAGCTCTCTGAGACCAAGTTCTTGCTTCTTTGCTTGGCTTCTACTCCTTGTTCCTTTCACCACCCCTCATCTCCTCTCCTTCCATGCCCTGCTCT
The DNA here is from genome assembly GCF_009764565.3 of Dermochelys coriacea. Lineage (NCBI taxonomy): Eukaryota > Metazoa > Chordata > Testudines > Dermochelyidae > Dermochelys > Dermochelys coriacea. The sequence goes on along the minus strand of NC_050070.1, from coordinate 93,955,844 downwards.
TTGTTTCTGATTCCTTTCCTTGACCCCTGCAGCTGTCTCCATCCTTGACCTTTGATGTGACTTTTGAGTCTGACTACAGCTTAATCCTTAGCATGACTCTGGCTTTGAGACTTGGTGTGGCCTCTTGACTCTGGTTTTCAGTTTGGTGTGACTCCCAACCATGACCCTGATTCTACCCTTGGCTTTGACCGCTTAGTCCTGCCCTATTACAAAAAGAAAAGGAGTACTTGTGGGACTAACAAATTTATTTGAGCATAAGCTTTCGTGAGCTACAGCTCACTCTTACAGGCTCTGTCATGTGAAGTCTCTAATAAAAGCTTTTATCATACTGATCCTCATAATCATAACAAGCTGCATGTACAAATAATATTTAAGAAGTTGTGTATATGTACTAAAAAATCTGATTTAAAGTCTATCACTAACCAAAGAGAAAAATAGCTTTCTTCCAGACAGGAGGTAAAATGTGTATCTGTCAAAATGTAAATTAAGCATTGTAAGCCAGCACAGTGAAGCCCCATTTACATGGGAAGTCAACAGGAGTGTGGGAAGTCAATAGGGAGACAAGACGCATGAAATTGAACCATAGGGGGTTGCCCTGTCTCATGAGGCAGACAGTGAACTTTGGGGAATTTAAGAGAGACAAAAAAGCACCTAGTTCTGCACTAAGCAAGTAAATGGATAACATGTTTACATTTACAAAAAGGGCATCCCATCCAGCCCTGCTTGAAAATGCTGCAAAGGACATTTGGGGTGAGATAACTTTAACAAGCTAACCATCTGTCTAAAGTAGCTTAAGTTTAGTATCTAAGAACCTTATGATTGTTTTATATGCAACCCTTTTGTTTCCATTATCCTTAATCTCTATCTCTTAAATCTTAATCTCTGATGATAAATTTATGATTGTTTTCATTATAAATGTAACTCAATGCTCTGGTCTTATACAAAGAGCTGATCCTATGTTGAATCATTCAAGCTGGTAAGTACACTGTTCCTTTGGGAACAGCATACCTGGTTTTACTGTGTGTGATCACTGCATAATGGGCTGAACACTACAGGGGGAATGCTTCACAGGGACTAGGGAATTGGGGTGCACCGTTTGGTAACTTGCAAGGCAAAGTAAGGGCTGGCATAGCTCAGAGAAGATTGTTTGGGTAACAGACCTCAGGAGGGTCAGGGAGCTAACACCCAGTTAAGCACCAGCAAATCTCTCTGTCTGGAGTCAGGGAGGTAACAAGGTGATTCTCAGTTCTGGGCACCCTGAGAACCATCAGATTCACCCCTGCAGGTGACCGACTGAACCCCTGAAGCATAAGATTTTAGGAACATCTGACATGAACCAGAAGGGCCCAGGACTGCTGAGCCCTTCTCTCACCATTACAAGCAACATGGTTATATGATTGCACTCATAAATTTGTTCAGTTCTCTCTTTAAAAAAATTAAGTTGTTTGCCCCCACGACTCCTTGTTCTTGTGCCAGAATTATCCTTTAGATTAAATACCTCTCTCTTCATTCTCCCTGATGTTTATCAGCCTGATGTATTTATAGAGAGCAAGCATATCCCCTCTCTGCCTTCATTTTGCTAAGCCAAACAATCTCTTTTTAGTGTAATAAAATAAGTCCTCCTGATCTCCTCTTCTCTGCAGTTATCCAGTTTGAATTAATCTTTTTTGAAAGTGGATGACCAGAATTGTACACAGTATTCCAAATAAGATTTTACCAGTGCCTTGTACTATGGCATTAATACTTCTTTGTCTCTACAGGAAATGCCTCACCTGATGTATCTTAGGATTACATTTGCCTTTTTCGCAGCCACATTATAGTGGCTCATAGTGATGCTGTGATCAACCGACACAGCCAGGTCTCTCTCCTCCTCAGTAACTTCCAACTGATGAGCCCCTGTTTTATAGCAGAGCCAGGGTCAGGGAGATATTATGAGATTCTTAGTGGATGACCTTGCACTACTATTAAATTTCATCCCATTTGCATTACTTCAGTCTTCAAGGTCATTCAGTTCTTCCTGTGCTTTGGTACCTGTGTTGTCAGTGCTCTGTTGCATATATATCCGTCTTAATCTTCTTCTTCCAGTTTTGTTAACTCCAATACCTTCCTCAGTGCACTAGCTGTGATCATTTTCAATGTTTGGGACCAGGCTCTTTTTTCTGACTTTTTATGATGTTTTGATACCAGTGTTTCAAGGAGTTCCCACATCTGTCTTGCACTTCTGATATGAGGGTTTTCCAGTGCCTGTGTGAAGAACATGGGTTTAAAATTTCTAATACTTTTATGAATATGTGATCTAGTTATTAAGGTAATCATGTATAGTGTAGTGAGGCGAGGACTCACCGGTGCGGCGCCTCCGGTTGGTCATCTGGGAATTAGCTCTTTTCCAGCGCACGGAGCGCTCTCTGCTGGCCAGTGTCTCGCCTGCTGCTGGCCCCGTGACCCTCCCAGACTCAAGTGCCCTTTACATCAGTGTTCTGCCCCAGCAGTACCCCCATACGACCTGGGTCTCCCCTCCCAGGGGACCTCCCAACCTTCTAAACCCACCTCGCTTCAGTGGCTACTGCCAGTCATCATCTAGCCCTTGCTCACTGGGGCAGACTGCAGTCTGTAATGGCCATTCATCATTGGCAAGGGGTTAGGACCTGCTGTCTTTGCCTATCTTGGTCTGTACCTCTGTAGACCCAGTACCCTTGATAGGCTTTCAACAAGGCCTGCAGCCTGGAGGTTTACCAGGCTGGAGCTCCCCAGCTCCTTTGCCCTTCCCCAGCACTGCTACGCTTCAGGTACCTTGTTCCCAGGCAGCTAGCCCTTCCCACTCCAGGGATAGAGTGAGACTTCTCCAGCTTCTGGCCCACAGTCCTCTTATCAAGGCCAGCTGGGCCTTAATTAAGCTGGCCACAGCTGTAGCTGCTTCCCCAATCAGCCTAGCTTGTCTGCTTTTAACCTCTGTTTTACTGGAGTGGGGCAGATGCCCACTCCAATAGCCATTTTAGATTATTGAAATGTGTGAATGAACTAGTTCAGTTTAATAAGGGACTGTTAGGAAAGAAGCAGGAAATTAAACAATAGTCAGTGATAATCCATTTCTAGATAAAGAATTTCAAGGGAGCTGAGGAAACAATATCCCAGTCCAGATATAGGAGTGGCTTAGCTAATTGGAATTTACAAAACTTGCAAGGAAAGAATAAGGCTTAGGTAAGACCCAGGTTTGTGGTTCCTTTGGGTGATGAAACAAGTTTTGTTTGTTTGTTTGAATCTATTTTGAGTCACTTTAATCAGCTGCTGGTGACCAAAAGCGAAATCTTGTGGGGAACCAAGGTCAAAAGTACCTGCCAGAGGAGCCGCATTTGGGAAACTGGGAGATGCAACTGAGATATCTGGTCTAAGAGTGGCTTCGACCCTTAAAAGAAGTGAAGGAAGCCAAGCCTGTCACCTGGCAAGTGCATTTGAGAAGGATTGAAAAGAGATCTAAAGTGCAGCTCACCTGTAACTGTGCTAGCCTGCCTTAGTGCCTTTGGTGCCTGTGTTTGGCAGCAGACTATGCCAATGACTGACTACAAAATCATTACATTATCATCTGGGAATTGACCACAAAATCAAAGGATGCCAGGTTCGCTTCCAGATGTGATCCTGAGCTTCATGAAAGAATGATAAATGTCTCCAATCCCTTTTCAGGACACCCCAAGCAGTTTCCACTATGTCCAGGATGAAGCTGCCCCAGAATATTTTGAAGGATAAATCCTTGAAACAGAAGTAGGAGTCAGCCCAGACACCCGATTACCTGTAAGTCAGTGTCACTACCAAACCCCACTTTCCCTCTGGGAATAGTAATGGAGCAGCTTTCTCATGGAAATATTCCACACTTCCTTGTTTGAAGTCAAGGTCTTTGTCAAATATAAGCTACTCAACACACTGAGCCCTAATATTTGGAAGTTGATGGTAATGGGTGTTCCTATTGTTCATTCATATTCTTGGGTTGGAGACAGTGATTCCAGATGCAATATGTGCTCATCAATTTAGCTAAGTCACACTAGGCTACAAATTCTTCAAGCTTCAGCATTGAGATGTTCCTCTGGCCATACATTAGCATTTGCAATTGAAAAAAATATGTCCACCCTGACCAGGTAATTGGCTGTCTCTCCTACCTTCAGCACAAAAGGTTGTTGTTGGAAATAATGATGGCTGGAGAGAAGGTAGGCTGTTCTCATGGTGCTGCACCCAAAACCGTGACCTTCAGCATTGGGATTTTTTTTGTGTCATTTTTACCAAGCCATGGTTGCAGTCCACAAAGCTGTAGATCACTAGGGCTTGTTAAACAATGGCCTGGTGAAGCTATGGAAGAAAGCCTCGAACCCGATGAAATCTCTCTCCACCATGGAAATATTACGAACTCAGAAGGCTGATGAATGAGAGTTGATGGGAATATAAACATCTGTGTTGGTAATGCACAAAAAGGAGTGGAATCCATCTCATTCTGTGCTGATGAGATTAAAGAGGAGTATTTTTGCCACTAAAGTAGGAATGGATACAACTCACAGAGGAACAGAACTGTTGAGTAAAAAGGTGGCATTTTCAGAAAGTCACTTTTCAAAGGTTTCAGCGTAGCAGCCGTGTTAGTCTGTATTCACAAAAAGAAAAGGAGTACTTGTGGCACCTTAGAGACTAACAAATTTATTAGAGCATAAGCTTTCGTGAGCTACAGCTCACTTCATCGGATGCATTTGGTGGAAAAAACAGAGGGGAGATTGATATACACACACACAGAGAACATGAAACAATGGGTTTATCATACACACTGTAAGGAGAGTGATCACTTAAGATAAGCCATCACCAGCAGCAGGGGGGGGGAAAGGAGGAAAACCTTTCATGGTGACAAGCAAGGTAGGCTATTTCCAGCAGTTAACAAGAATATCTGAGGAACAGTGGGGGGTGGTGGGGGGGAGAAATAACATAGGGAAATAGTTTTATTTTGTGAAATGACTCATCCATTCCCAGTCTCTATTCAAGCCTAAATTAATTGTATCCAGTTTGCAAATTAATTCCAATTCAGCAGTCTCTCGTTGGAGTCTGGTTTTTGAAGCTTTTTTGTTGAAGGATGGCCACTCGTAGGTCTGTAATCGAGTGACCAGAGAGATTGAAGTGTTCTCCAACTGGTTTTTGAATGTTATAATTCTTGACGTCTGATTTGTGTCCATTCATTCTTTTACGTAGAGACTGTCCAGTTTGGCCAATGTACATGGCAGAGGGGCATTGCTGGCACATGATGGCATATATCACATTGTTAGATGCGCAGGTGAACGAGCCTCGGATAGTGTGGCTGATGTGATTAGGCCCTATGATGGTGTCCCCTGAATAGATATGTGGACAGAGTTGGCAACGGGCTTTGTTGCAAGAATAGGTTCCTGGGTTGGTGGTTCTGTTGTGTGGTGTGTGGTTGCTGGTGAGTATTTGCTTCAGATTGGGGGGCTGTCTGTAAGCAAGGCCTGGTCTGTCTCCCAAGATCTGTGAGAGTGATGGGTCGTCCTTCAGGATAGGTTGTAGATCCTTGATGATGCGTTGGAGAGGGGGCTGGGGTTGGGTTAGTTGGGGGCTGAAGGTGATGGCTAGTGGCATTCTGTTGTTTTCTTTGTTGGGCCTGTCCTGTAGTAGGTGACTTCTGGGTAATCTTCTGGCTATGTCAATCTGTTTCTTCACTTCAGCAGGTGGATATTGTAGTTGTAGGAATGCATGATGGAGATCTTGTAGGTGTTTGTCTCTGTCTGAGGGGTTGGAGCAAATGCGGTTATATCGTAGAGCTTGGCTGTAGACAATGGATCGTGTGGTATGCTCTGGATGAAAGCTAGAGGCATGTAGGTAGGAATAGCGGTCAGTAGGTTTCCGATATAGGGTGGTGTTTATGTGACCATTGCTTATTAGCACCGTAGTGTCCAGGAATTGGATCTCTTGTGTGTACTGGTCCAGGCTGAGGTTGATGGTGGGATGGAAATTGTTGAAATCATGTTGGAATTCCTCAAGGGCTTCTTTTCCATGGGTCCAGATGAAGATGTCATCAATGTAGCGCAAGTAGAGTAGGGGCATTAGGAGATGAGAGCTGAGGAAGTGTTGTTCTGAGTCAGCCATAAAAATGTTGGCATACTGTGGGGCCATGCGGGTACCCATCGCAGTGCTGCTGATTTGAAGGTATACATTGTCCCCAAATGTGAAATAGTTATGGGTGAGGACAAAGTCACAAAGTTCAGCCATCAGGTTAGCCGTGACAGTATCGGGGATACTGTTCCTGACGGCTTGTAGTCCATCTTTGTGTGGAATGTTGGTGTAGAGGGCTTCTACATCCATAGTGGCTAGGATGGTGTTTTTAGGAAGATCACCAATGGACTGTAGTTTCCTCAGGAAGTCAGTGGTGTCTCGAAGATAGCTGGGAGTGCTGGTAACCTAGGGCCTGAGGAGGGAGTCTACATAGCCAGACAATCCTGCTGTCAGGGTGCCAATGCCTGAGATGATGGGGCTTCCAGGATTTCCAGGTTTATGGATCTTGGGTAGCAGATAAAATACCCCCGGTCGGGGTTCCAGGGGTGTGTCTGTGCGGATTTGTTCTTGTGCTTTTTCAGGGAATTTCATGAGCAAATGCTGTAGTTTCTTTTGGTAACTCTCAGTGGGATCAGAGGGTAATGGCTTGTAGAAAGTGGTGTTGGAGAGCTGCCTAGTAGCCTCTTGATCATACTCCGACCTATTCATGATGATGACAGCACCTCCTTTGTCAGCCTTTTTGATTATGATGTCAGAGTTGTTTCTGAGGCTGTGGATGGCATTGTGTTCTGCATGGCTGAGGTTATGGGGCAAGCGATGCTGCTTTTCCACAATTTCAGCTCGTGCACGTCGGCGGAAGCACTTGAATAGAGACTGAGAATGGATGAGTCATTACACAAAGTAAAACTATTTCCCCATGTTATTTCTCCCCCCCCCACTGTTCCTCAGATATTCTTGTTAACTGCTGGAAATAGCCTACCTTGCTTGTCACCATGAAAGGTTTTCCTCCTTCCCCCCCCCCTCCCCGCTGCTGGTGATGGCTTATCTTAAGTGATCACTCTCCTTACAGTGTGTATGATAAAACCCATTGTTTCATGTTCTCTGTGTGTGTATATAATTCTCCCCACTGTATTTTCCACCAAATGCATCCGATGAAGTGAGCTGTAGCTCACGAAAGCTTATGCTCTAATAAATTTGTTAGTCTCTAAGGTGCCACAAGTACTCCTTTTCTTTTCACTTTTCAAAGTATGTCATACTTTAGAAAGGTGGTCAATATAACTAACAAACATAAGAAAGCTTAGAGGAAAGCCGATATGCGTTCCCTTTACAGAAAGACTGTGCAACCCAGGGGACCAGAATTTCACCTTTACTTATAAGGTAAAGTAATCTAGGGGCTTTAGTGCCAAAGTAACAGAAAACTTAGTAAGTAATCTGTAAAGGAAGAGATTCAGTGTAAAGATTATGAAATAAGGAACTTTCTACTACTAGTTTGTGTTAATGTGGCTCAAGTCAGCCAATTTAGCAAAAGTTGCTAAATTCTCAGGACTTTTTATTCTCATAAACTCTGTGTAATGAGTTTATAGTTTTTGATGACTGTAGTTCACTGAGAGTCAGGGTTTTTCTTTCCCAAGCACTCTGTAGAAAGGATAAACAAATTGAGGTCCACAACTCAAACCAGTAAGTGTATTTTATATGAACTTCTGTCAGTATAATAAAGATAAATTGAAATATAATACATTTTAAAATAGATTTTTTTCTAGCATAAAAATATGCTGATTTTTTCACACCTACTTTCTTGCATCTCTCAGATTGACCTCCCAACCTTCTAAACAATTTTTCTTAAAAGTTGTGTATCATGCAGAATATGAAATAATTAGAATGTGTGCATAATCAGTTTATATGTATGCAGCATTTTTACTAGTTTGCTCTCTTTGCTTGGGCATTATGAAATTAGTGTTGAAAATTGTCAGTGTATCCTACCGAGTATAAAAAGAAACAAGCAATTGTGAAGAAAAACAATTTAAATCTGAAAACAGAACACCTGATGTTTAAAACAGTGAGTTTCCAAAGGAAAGAACAGAGATTTATTCTTTTGTGCTTTGTAGTGGGCCATATCCAATGTCAAAAGCTGATGTGCATTATTTTCCATACCATCATTGAAAAGATATCAAAAGTGACAACTGAGAATTTAAAGCAAATATTGCATTTTGTTAACATGAATCCAAAAGATGTTTATTGAATAAATATATTTGCATTGAACAGCATGGGGAATAGCTAAGCAAGAAAGTACCCATAAAAGCATGTTTGTATATCACATGGATTCTGGAAAAGCATAAAGAAGTGTTATGGTACAGGAAGAGAGCATTACAGCAATGGAAACTGAATGATTTGAAAAGCAATTTAATTATTCCCAAAAATACTACCACAAAATAATACTTTAACTGAGGAAGGTACTGCTAACCCCAAGGTGCTAAAAGCTCTCGTTCAAATGCAGTAGATCTGAATGGGACTATTTCAGAAACAGCAAAATTCCAGCTAACTGCGTTGGTTTGGGAACGCTTGGTTTTTAATAAAATATATTTTATGGGAGACTTGGTATGATGTTTGCTCAGCATGTATATTATGAGTAGATAAATTTATTAGGATTATTTGTTTTTTCCTTTTTTTTTTATGAAGGTGAACAAGAGCCACAAACATTGAGTTTTTAAGTGAATTTAGAGAAGGGAGTGTATAAAACTTTCTGTCCAGGTATAGTTCTACGGACAGTACCATGACGGACAGCAATGGAACAATGGTTGTGTCTTGCAGTAGACTGCATTACTTGCAGTACTGTAGCAATCCTGAGTTTGTATGCCATGAGTATGCCACAATTTTCTTTTTGATCTGGTTGAAAAAAATGACCAATCACTCAGTTGATTTTCATTTTAATGAAGATTTACTTTGCTCTGCAATATTTTTTACTTCCAAAACTAGAGAGCTCTGGATTCCAGAAAGAGCCCAATTGAAAGTAGCATCAGCATATGTAGCTAAAGTAAACTTTTAGGTATTAAAGCACACAAACTACAGCAACTTAGAACAGCCTATCATTTTACATAAATAATATCTCAAAAGAAATGTCTTGTCCTGTGAAAGCCCTCAATTTACTTCACAACCAAGTTTATTTCAATACACTCCACTTGGGTATTTTTTTCTCTCATAAACTTGATTGTGTTTTCACAGACCCCTGCTGGACACTTAGATGAATACTTACAGATGGCTGGAATCAATTTTGTTCTAGAATTAAAAAAAAAAAAAAAAAAAAAAACCTGCTTAGCAGTTGAACTGTCACTTTTTCCATTAGTTCAATTACTGAACTAAAGTATTTGGCTGTTGGGTCAAGCATGTGGATGCCTTCCAATAAAAAAGATCAAATTAAAATATTCCGTATTGACTTTAAATTTTGTGAATTATGCAATATTTTAAGCTTGTGACATTGCTCCTATTTATTATTCGAGCATGACATATTTCATTGATCTGAATGTGAACAGTCATATCTTAAATGTACTGTTACAAGTGAACTGCAAGTTTTCCCAAGAGAAGCTCTTTAGTTTCCATGTCTTAGTCTAAGCAGTAATTTTTTCTTGTTTTAATTATGTTATGCTAATTGTGGCCCCAATTATACAAAGGCTTAAGTACAACAGTAGCGTTACTCTCAGAATGTAAAGTTAAACACATGCATATATTTTTTCAAGAGTGGGGCCATGCTGCTACATAAATATTAACATGTTAATCTATACGGAGGATTTACTTGAATCCAAGAAGAGGAAAAAGAAGAAGACTTTTACAAATGTCTAATTTCAACAGCAATGCTGCATCACAGAGTGGCTGAACTGTGACAGCAGCAGAAGGGGCTTTTATATGATAATTATGAAAATAGTATTTCTTTTGAAAAATATCCTGAACAAGCAACAGTTTGGCAGAGTTTGCCATCCTCAGGGATCCAAACTCCTCTGCTCTGGACTAGAAAATATTGCAGTCTCTAAACTAATTTTTTTTCAGGTACCGACAAAATGAACATAAGGTTGTGCTTTAATGAGTCCCATAGAATAAATATGCTTGTGCTATCTACATTAATTTTTATAAAGGTATGACTTTGTTAGGGGACTTCTTCCTTCACCCTCTCACTTCCCTGATCCTTTTCGCATGAACAGAGAGCAACAATACCCGAAGTCCAAAGGTGAAAACAATTTGATGTTTATTGGGGTGACCTTCCAGCAAGCTTAAATCCAAGTTCCTTTTTCCTTATTTTTGAATCCCAACTTATTTCCTGTTTTCCCCGAATTTATATAGTAGCAATCTCAGCTATACCTTAAGCAGTCATTTTACTGAAATTTACCTAACCAATCCTAACATATTGTAACATGATTAGCTAACCAATTATATCCCACCACCTTAATTAGTTTACGCCCAGCAAAATTAATTATACAGCAGACAGAAACAATCACAGAACCAGACAGAGACCATGCAAATAAACAATAGTAAAGGGGGAACCTATAATAACAAAACAATACAGAAGTGAGGATTTTACAAGTACATCTATAAAGACATAAGGGTTTCCCAGCTGTGTCTATTGATAAGTGAGTTCTTACCAGACAGAAAACTATCAAATTAAATTTCCTTTTACATCTTCTAGGCTCTTCCCTTTCTCTGGGAGGTGATAGATAGGATCACCTTTCCAACAGCCCCAGATTGCCGTATTTCAATATGACTAGTTTGGAATGTGAGGATATGACCGGTCGCTTCCCAGCTTATGACTGCCTCTGCTGCTTAGCCAAAGGCCTTAGCCTAAGAACAGGGCCTCAGACTGTCACAGTGTGAGAAGGCCCTTACACAGATTCTTTGTTTTATACTTCTATAACTAGCTAAATGATAAACATATACCTAAATTCTTAAAGTATAGGTTTTTACAGATAGGCTAGATTATCTATATCCTAACAGATTTTAGGGAAAAAAAGAATGGTATTAAATATATTCAACAGTCCTATTCAAACAGAAGAGGGAAATAACCCAATTTCTGTGATCTCTCTATTGCTTTGATGTAGCAAGAGACTGATCTTTCTCGGTAAAAATGTAATGCTTCTCAATGTGAACTTGGTGTTGCAACAATCATCATTTTCTATACCAACTGCCACTGCATATACTCTCCTTATTACTACTGCAGTGAAATCAATAGTGGTATAATTAAAATTCTTGAAGACTTCTTTTGAGCTGATTCCTATGCATTAAAGTTCTGTTATACCAATAAAATAAAAAACCAGCAGGATCTTATTAAAGGGGGAAAGGCAAAATGCCACATTTATTGTGAATACAGAAAGAATCATAGTAAGCAGTTAGTTATAGCTATAATATTCCATTCAATTTCATTTACTCACACAAATTCAATTATTCACACATTCATTCATATACACACACACACACACAGATTCTGCAAGGTTTTTATCATAGTTACCAGCCTTAGAGTTGCTCATGCCAAGCCACTGGCCAGGTGGCCTGGACATGAGGAGGGAGCAGGGCCTCAGATGCTCATCTGATGTTCCTGGAAGTTGGTTTGCAGAATCAGACCCCAAAGTTCTCACTTTCTAGAGTCCATTTTTATAGGAATTTCTTCCTATGCCAGTCTATGGGAATTGCTTCATCATGCTGTTGCTGAATCAATCAACAGATGGCACATTCCTGAGGGCTCCGTGCTGCCAGATGTTATCTTGTACTTTGGTTCTCCCATTCTTGAGGCTGTTGGGTGGATTCCAGTCTGCCCTCTGGGGGTCCTCTGGTTATTTCCACTTGACGCCTTCTTCAGCCGATGGACACTGGATTCTTAGGCTGGCACCTCCCTGATCATTCAGTTATTATCCACACCAAGTATCCATCCACATACATCCTCTATCTCTATTTTAATCACAATTGTTAACAAATCGAGATGAATACAACAAAAGGGCGGGGAGTCTCTGGGTGCTGTTTCTGTTGTTACAGAGTATTGCTTTGAGTCTTTCTCTGTGTGAGTAGTTGTTGTTACAAAGAATTGCTTTGAGAACAGACTCTGTCTGAGAATTTACTAACACAATTAGCAGCTTGCAAGTTTCACACGTAGAGGGAGAGAAACAGTACCAAAAACCAAGAGACCTTTTAATTAGTAATACCCTGGAATTTAAACTATGGGGAATCAAACTCATTTGTGATTTTAATACAGAACTTCTTTAATGTGATCCAACAGTTCCTTATGTCTCTGTTTCCCCAGTGGGGAAAACTCCGGAATACAGAGTAGAGTCTGTAATCTCCCAGCAGTTTCCTACAATATTTACAACTGTGGATTGACAAGACATAGATTTCTGTATGCAAAAATAGACAGTCTACGGTCTTTCTTAGTGGCATTTTTCTTCCTTAATTAAGGCATTTTTGATAGATTGGATCTGTAAAAATGTGATTCCTGTGAACCTTTTGGACAATTAAACCAGCAGTGTGTATAATTTAATGACAATAGATTAGGTTAAACAGTGGCTGGAGAAACTGTAAACATGATTGTCTTTATGCATTTTTAATTGTTATTCTTAGGTGTGGTGAGGCGGTATTGTAAACTGAGGGCAAGATCAGAGCCTTTTGAAATCTGAATTGTCTTGGTGGTGATACCTGACTTTGGGTCATGTTCTCTTTATTACATTTTCACTGGTGCTACCTTGAGTTCTGAATTTAGGTCATTATTGTTCCCTACATGGGATATTCCCATAGAGGAGATGGGAAGGCTTCATTTGCATTCTTCTGTTTAAAGTAGTGATGTTCTTTGCCCAGCTACAGAAGTATAAAGGGATGCAGCATCCCCAAACCTACAGGTAATTTTAAGTTTGAGAAGAGCCTGTGCAATTGCAGTGGCTCTCAATCCCTTAGCTGTTCTTCAGGACGCCTTCTACATGATCAAGAAAAGTAGGGAAAGCTAATGCTGACAGGGTAAGCACTAAGTTATTGGCTATTATCCTACAAAGGAGGTAGGTACAATTCCTTGTGTAGTGTCACATTCTGGGGTGAAATACAGATCAGTGAGGAATTATCACCTCTTACCCTGTAACCCAGAGTGCCTCACAATGTCTTGCTACTGTAGCCCTCTGCCTGGGATGCCCACAGACAGCAACAAGCATGTACTTTATGTATTGGGCAGCCCGGTCCAATGGTTTGGATTCTGGAGCCTGACTAGACTTCCACTGGTCCCCACCTGCCTTGGTTAACAACTGATAAGGTGACTTCACACTCTCCCCTGCCCTGAATTTTTCCCCAAAAGGTGTTCTGGAATGCCCAACCTTGTCATGGAACAACAGAGCAATGATAAGGTTTGTTGCTCCTTTGAAGAGTCAGTATACAACAGTTTGATACTTTAACTGGAGTTACCAAACAGTTCAGTTCAAACACAGCACTGGGTTGGTTTATTTAATTCCAAAGAGATGGCTATTAAATGAGTACAAGGATTAAAGTCAAAAATGGTTACAGGAGAAATAAAGATAAAATGCCTTCTGGCAACTAAAACTTAACAAACTAGACTTGATTCAAGGTAAAATCCTCACCATGCGCTTTCACCAAGATGGCTGACCGAACCCTTGGGCCAGAATCTATCTCCCCACATGTCAAAGGGCTGGTACCTTTGTCTTCTTAGGTGATAGATAACTTAGGATTTTTTGGCCCCTCTCTTTTATAGTCCAATAAATCTTTGAAATGGATTCTTCTGAAGGATATGTCCAGATAAGTCTCTTCCCAGCCGTGAGGTAGGCTACATGGAGTCTGTCTTGAGGGAAGTTTTCTGTTGCTTCTTCCCCTCCTGGAGTTGTCTGCTAAAATGTAAATTATTTTAGTTCCTGCCCCCTCCGGTGCAACTTAATGAACATTAAAAATTTCCTCCTCTGTTGTGATAATATAGGGTTTGCCTCCACCACCTGTTAGCTCGATGGGTCTATTCACACAATATGTAAATGCAGTAAGGTAAGGTATTGTAGCCTAATTAGAGTTAATTTTCTTTGTAATTTGAAACCATGTAACAAATTCTGAAGTAATCCTTGGAGGATCTAGAGATGATAAATAATTCCCTTTCAGTTAACACTAAATAGATTCTCAGTGAAGCTATTAAAATTTTAATTTGAATCAGGAATGTTATGAATACAAAAACACAATATTTTAAATTGTTTCCTCATACAAATGTGCATAAACATTCAGGAGTTCAAATTGCTTTAGTTGTCCACATGTTGTAATTTTGTTGGGTAGTGTAGTTCCACATTCCATTCATTATCGCTAATGTTTTAATGGGTTTTTGCTTATTACAGTTTTGGCAGAATTAATAGAAAAGTTTGTGTTGCATCTTTCTGAAAACCCATCAGAATGTTACTTCAGCACTGGAGAATATGAAGGTAAGTCTGCAGGCACTTCATATTTGAATTTAGAAAAATAATAATATATCCATAGCTTTTTGACTATTAAAAAAGTAGCTAGACGTTTTTAATATTCTTTGTTTAACAGTTCATGTATTCATTATTCAAATCATGGGGAACATTTGGTGTCCTTCAGGAACAGGGCCTTTTTGTTGAAGCACAGTGTGACTAATGTTAATGGAATTTTGAACCTTCTTGTAATATATGTATGGTACATAAAGAGAGATACATAATAAATGATGGTATGGTATAAAGGTTTTATGGATGCTTATTTAGGAATTAATTACATAGGTGAATGAGTAATACTGCCATCCCAAACAAATGCCAGTAAAACCCATTATGTATTGTTTATAAGTTACACATTTAACCAACAGCTATTTTAGAAATGTCTTAGTTTAATTGCAAGTGAGGGCTGTTTTTTTTTTTTTTTTAATGCCAGCCCTCCCTTTTAGTTACTGTGAGTCCCTCTACATGTGTCAGGGAACTAAAAATACAATTAACACACTTTTTAAAACTCATAAGAATGACCCAAACTAACTTTCCCGTACATGCCAACACTTTATAATTCAGTTTTCTCCATACTAGAAGGAAATATTTTGTGTCCTATTGGAAACCTGGTAATCTTCCCATTTTGAATGGTCTTAAGCTCCTTTTTCTATCCCTACTAAATCAGGAGATATCTTAAATCTGTTTCTTGTGCAATGTTGTCCATCTGGAACCTCAGTACAAATTCATAGGGAGAACTTACTGAAGGAAGAAAGGCTTTTTTTATAAGGGGTTTTGTTTTGTTTAATTGCAGCTCTCGGAAACTACTCAGAAGTTACTAATGTTTGAATAAATATTGATGCATATAGATTAGTGAGCAGAGTGCAGGTGAGTTAGTCAAAGATAAAGGATAAATAAAATTTATCACCTGGCTCTCCAGATTAACAGCATTTTTATCATTACAAAATATGTAGTATAGCATAAAGGTTGATTGAGAGCTGGTCAGAAAAAATTAAGTAAGACATTTTGTATCAGAATTTGCCAACTTGTTGAAATCTAAATATGTTGCAGAAATGGTTTGCTTTTGCTTAAATTCTGACAGAACCCAGGCAGACTGCCCTGGAGCTAGGGCTCCCTGTATAGCTGTGTGGAGAAAAGTTTTTCAAAGAATTTTGAAAATGTTTGGTTTTATTCCAAATTAGAGCAAAGCTAAATTTACAGAACTTCAGATCCTCCATGAAATTGAATTACCATTTTCTGCCCAGCTCCATTTATTTTTTGTGAGCTTAAGGTAGTTGTTATTCATGAATGAGTTTTATGAAGTAAAATTTTAAAAAGTGCCTGTGTCCTATTGAAAATGAATCTAGCTTAGCCTCCTAAGAAACTTAGGTTTTTCGGAAAATTTTATCATCAGCCCAAATCAATGCAGGTAAAGGAACAGATACTTGGTTAATGTAAATTTCCCTAGCTCCAGTTGGCCCCAAATCTCTTTCCACGTCATATTATCATGTATTTTACATATACTAACTACTTTAGGAGGGGGTTTTTTGAGATTTTTAAAACACATCGAGATTGTTTCTTATTCTCTTATTTACCACGTGTTCAACTGTGCTGGCTCAGAGATTGAGGAAAATAAAAAATAATAAATGTAAAACATTTCTAAACATAAGTAGAAATATTTTTTCTAGATCAAAAATATCATGATTTTAAAGTTCTGTGTCTCAAGATCTTTCAGCGCTAGATGTAGTCCTAGATTCTGTTGAAAAGGTGGGATTCAGCCTACTTTCTAATGGTATAAAACTTACATGTATAGCCCTGTAGGGATGCAAGGTATCAGAATTCAGAGTTGTGACATTTGTATGTATAGAAAACCTGGGCCAGGTCTTAATGGGTATGACTACTCTGCAATGAAAAACCTGTGACTGGCCCATGCCAGCTGACTCGGGCTCCCGGGCTTAAGCTAAGGGGCTCTATAATTGTGGTGTAGACGTTCAGGCTCAGGCTGGAGCCTGGGCTCTAGAACCCTGCAAGATGGGAGAATCCCATTGGGCTGCAGAGGAACAGACAAGCTTGTGAAAGAAGTGTGTGGTGTCCTGGCAGTGTTTGGTGCTCGTTGGGGGTTTGTTTTGCTGTAGGTGGTGGTGTTTTGGTTTGTTTTGTTTCCCAGACTAACAGGACTTAGGTGAGAAGGCTATGACAGATACTGAAGCAGTAGTGGTAGTGACCCAAGCAGTGGAAGACACAATGAAGATGATTGGATGTGGAAGCTGCAGCATGTACATGATCCTGGAGGGGGTACCTGAAAAGAGTTTCTTCTGTATGAAGTGCTGCCTGATAGAGCTGATGGAAGAAAAGATCCAAGGATTGGAGATGCAGGTGGAAACTGGTTGAGTTTAGAAAGGGGATAGAGCAAAGACATGAGGAGGCTGAAGGGAAAAGCGCAGACTTGCAGATGGAAGCAGGACCAAAGAACTCTGAGGGGAGACTGCAGGGTGAGGAAAGTGGACAGTGGAAGTGTGTGACTAAGAGAATCAGACAGAGGAAAAGACAGGCTAGTGAAGGAGAAATAGTGCTCAGGAACAGGTTTGCGGAGTTGGAAAATGAAGAAGGGGCACAGCAGGTGGTCACTGAAGGTGAGAGGGCAAGGAAGAAGAGAAAAGAAGCTAGTCCTGGAGGAAGAGGGGAAGAGTTAATGGAGATAACAACACCAAATATGATTCCTGGGATGATAGGGGATGTGATACGGGATGATTGCAAGGGACAATAGGAATTGAGAGGACTTGCAGCCAGAGGGAACAGGGGATAGACTGGAGAATCATACCATCACCAGGAAAAGGCAGGTCTACATGATTGGGAACTTCTTACTGAGAAGAATGGACAGGCCTGTAACTAGAGCTGATCCAGAGAACAGAAGGGTGTGCGGTCTGCCAGCTGCTAAGATATGGGATGTGGACCTGAGGCTGAGGAGGATCCTAACTGGAGCAGGAAAGGAATCCACAGATTGTCCTTTGTGGGAACAAATGATACGGCTAGATTCTCGCTGGAACGTATCAAGGAAGACTATGCCAGGCTGGAGGAGACGCTTAAGGAAATTGAGGCTCAGGTGATCTCCAGTGGGATTCTGCCTGTTCCTAGAGAAGGACAACAAAGGTGTGACAAGATTATGATGCTCAACAGATGGCTCAGGCAGTGGTGCTATAAGGAGGATTTTGGTATGTATGGCCACTGGGAAGCATTCATGGACAGAGGACTGTTCTCTCAGGATGGACTTCACCTGAGTAGGGAGGGAAATAGACTTCTAGGATGGAGGCTGGCACAACTGATTAAGAGACCTTTAAACCAGGAATTTGGGGGAGATGGTTGGAAGTTGTCCAGGTAATCTCTACTCTGGATTTTAACATTGAAAGGGAAGAAAATGAAATAAGAAAGGATACAGTCGTGGTTAGGAGAATGGACATAAGGAGGAAGGGTAGTGTAGATACCAGTCTAATAGGTGATACTGGCGGTAGAACATCTGTGTCTAATCAGGTAAAGAATGCAAGCAAAGCCAAACAGCAAAAATTAAGATGTTTGTACACTAATGCGAGGAGCCTAGGTAACAAAATGAAAGAATTGGAGCTACTGGTGCAGGAAGTGAAACCAGATATTATAGGTATAACAGAAACATGGTAGAATAATAGTCATGACTGGAGTACAGGTATTGAAAGGTATGTGCTGTTTAGGAAAGACAGAAAGGCAAAGGTGGAGTAGCATTGTATATCAGTGATGACGTAGACTGTAAAGAAATAAGAAGTGATGGAATGGATAAGACAGAGTCTGTCTGGGCAAAAATCACATTGGGGAAGAAAGCTACTAGAGCCTCCCCTGGGATAGTGTTTGGGGTGTGCTATAGACCACCGGGATCTGATTTGGATATGGATAGAGACTTCTTCAATGTTTTTAATGAAGTAAATACTAATGGGAATTGTGTGATCATGGGAGACTTTAACTTCCCAGATATAGACTGGAGGACGAGTGCTAGTAACAATAATAGGGCTCAGATTTTCCTGGATGCAATAGCTGATGGATTTCTTCACCAAGCTGAACCAACAAGGGGGATGCCATTATAGATTCGGTTTTGGTGAATTGTGAGGACCTCATAGAAGAAATGGTGGTAGGGTGGTAGGGACAACCTTGGTTCAAGCGATCATGAGCTAATTCAGTTCATACTAAACGGGAGGATAAACAAAAATAGATCTGTGACAAGGCTTTTTGATTTCAAAAGGGCTAACTTTAAAAAAGTAAGGAAATTCGTTAGGGAAGTGGATTGGACTGAAAAACTTGTGGATCTAAAGGAGGAGGGGGCCTGGAATTACTTCAAGTCAAAGTTACAGAAACTATCAGAAGCCTGCATCCCAAGAAAGGGGAAAAAATTCATAGGCAGGAGTCGTAGACCAAGCTGGATGAGCAAGCACCTCAAAGAGGTGATTTAAAAAAAAGCAGAAAGGCTACAAGGAGTGGAAGATGGGAGGGATCAGCAAGGAAAGCTGCCTTATTGAGGTCAGAACATGTAGGGATAAAGTGAGACAGGCTAAAAGTCGAGTAGAGTTGGACCTTGCAAAGGGAATTAACACCCAATAGTAAAAGGTTCTATAGCCATATAAATAGGAAGAAAACAAAGAAAGAAGAAGTGGGGCCACTAAACACTGAGGTTGGAGTGGAGGTTAAGGATAATCTAGGCATGGCCCAATATCTAAACAAATACTTTGCCTCACTCTTTAATGAGGAGATTAGGACGACAAATGGAAATGCGGATATGGAGGTAGATATTACCACATCCAAGGTAGAAGCCAAACTTGAATAGCTTAATGGGACTAAATCGGGGGCCGCAGATAGTCTTCATCTAAGAATATTAAAGGAACTGGGACATGAAATTGCAAGACCATTAGCAAGAATTTTTAATGCATCTGTAAATTCGGGCTGAACCGTATGACTGGAGAATTGCTAACAGAGTTCCTATTTTTAAGAAAGGAAAAAATGTGATCCGGGTAATTACAGGCCTGTTAATTTGACATCTGTAGTATGCAACGTCTTGGAAGAAAAATTGAAGGAGAAAGTAGTTAAGGACATTGAGGTCAATTGGGACAAAATACAACATGGTTTTACAAAAGGTAGATCGTGCCAAACCAACCTGATCTCCTTCTTTGAGAAGGTAACAGATTTTTTTAGACAAAGGAAATGCAGTGGATCTAATTTACCTCCATTTCAAAGTCATTTGATAGAGTTCCACATGGGGAATTATTAACTAAATTGGAAAATATGGGGATCAGTATGAAAATTGAAAGGTGAATAATGAACTGATTAAAGGGGAGACTGCAACAGGTCATACTGAAAAGTGAACTGTTAGGCTGGAAGGAAGTTACTAGTGGAGTTCCTCAGGGATCGTTTTTGGGACCAATCTTATTTAATTTTTTTATTATTAACCTTGGCACAAAAAGTGGGAATGTGCTAATAGAGTTTGCAGATGACACAAAACTGGGAGGTATTGCCAATACAGAGAAGGACTGGGATATCATACAGGAAGATCTGGATAATCTTGTAAACTGGAGTAATTTTAATAGGATGAAATTTAATAGTGAAAAGTGCAAGGTCATGTATTTAGGGATTAATAACAAGAATTTTTGTCATAAGCTGGGGGCGCATCGCTTGGAAGTAACAGAGGAGGAGAAGACCTCGGAGAATTGGTTGATCACAGGATGAGTATGAGACGCCAATGTGATATGGCTGTGCAAAAAGCTAATGTGGTCTTGGGATGCATCAGGAGAGATATTTCCAGTACAGATAAGGAGGTGTTAGTACCGTTATACAAGGCAGTGGTGAGACCTCATCTGGAATATTGTGTGCAGTTCTGGTCTCCCATGTTTAAGAAGGATGAATTCAAACTGGAACAGGTGCAGAAAAGGGCTACTAGGATGATCCGAGGAATGGAAAACCTGTCTTATGAAACGAGACTGAAAGAGCTTGACTTCTTTAGCCTAACCAAAAGAAGGCTGAGGGGAGATATGATTGCTCTCTATAAATATATCAGAGGGATAAATACCAGGGAGGCAGAGGAATTATTTCAGCTCAGCACTAATGTGGACACAAGAACAAATGGATATAAACTGGCCATCAGGAAGTTTAAACTTGAAATTAGACGAAGGTTTCTAACCATCAGAGGAGTGAAGTTCTGGAACAGCCTTCGAAGGGGAGCAGTGGGGGCAAAAGACATATCTGGCTTCAAGACTAGGCTTGATAAGTTTATGGAGGGGATGGTATGATGGGATAGCCTAATTCTGGCAATTAATTGATCTTCGACTATTAGCGGTAAATATGCCCAATGGCCTTGATGGGATGTTAGATGGGGTGGTATCTGAGTTACTACAGAAAATTCTTTCCTGGGTGTCTGGCTGGTGAGTCTTGCCCACATGCTCAGGGTTTAGCTGATCGCCATATTTGGGGTCGGGAAGGAATTTTCCTCCAGAGCAGATTGGCAGAGGCCCTGGAGGTGTTTCTCCTTCCTCTGCAGCGTGGGGCATGAGTCACTTGCTGGAGGATTCTCTGCACCTTGAAGTCTTTAAACCACGATTTGAGGACTTCAGTAGCTCAGACATAGGTTAGGGGTTTGTTACAGGAGTGAGTGGGTGAGATTCTGTTGCCTGCATTGTGCAAGAGGTCAGACTTAGATGATCATAATGGTCCCTTCTGACCTTAAAGTCTATGATTTTAAAGTTGTTTTTACATTTTTTTATTGCGTGCAGCATGAGGGCAGCATATGCACATAGTATATAGGGTAATATAAAATCTTTACATGATTTGAAGGTCTTACTTTTCTTCCTCACTTGTATTATAAATCTGTTCCCAGGGATAACGATAGGGTTTGAGCATTAGGGTTTGCTAAACCCCGGGTTTTGACGTCAATCCTTGAGAGGGCCATTTAGGGATCTGGGGCAAAAATTGGGGATTGGTCCTGCTTTGAGCAGGGGGTTGGACTAGATGATCTCCTGAGATCCCTTCCAACCTGATATTCTATGACTTCTATATGAATATCTCTAATTTTGTGTGTGTGCACACATGCGCATGTGTATGCATATATTTATATCGTACATTTGTGTGTGTGTATGTATATATTTATGTATATATAAGTGGATGATCATAATGATCCCTTCTGACCTTAAAGTCTATGATTCTCTGATCTATACCGCAATTAAACAGCCCCTTAGCCTGAGCCCTGGAAGCCTGACTTAGCTGGCACGGGTCAGCTATGGTTTTTAATTGCAGTGTAGACACACCCAATCTTGCCTGTTCTCGCCTTGGGCTGGTGGAAGAAGAGAGGGTTGTTTTACATTTCTGGAGAGAAAGAAGAAATATTTCCTTGATGGATTGATTTTCTTTTTTAAATGACACACATTAAAAGCTGCTTAGGAGTTTGAAATGTTAGAATAAATCCAGGTGTTAGTAAGCAAGTGATACAGCTATAAGCATGTGAAAAATTGTACAAGCCTAACCAATTTATCACTTTTGTATTGTCTATATAAATATATTATATTCTTGGATTCCAAACACAGTTTTAATGATGAATAGAATTATGTAAAGGCATGTGGAATTACTGCATGATTTTGTATTACTTTGAACAGAAATACCAGGATTGCAACATAATTTAATTATCCACTCAAAATCATACCTTTTAAGCTTTATTTTCAAAACCCTACAATAAAGCTGTGAATGAAAGAGGTTTGAATAATAGTTACCAGCTTCCTCCTGAGAGAGAGATCCTTCAAGCAGGCACTGCTTTCTGGTCCCTCTGAAGTGTGGGAGGCTAGAAAGCCAGATCAGAAGACAAGCCCAATTCTGCTCAATTTGTAGATAAGCTGGAGTTTCTCCTGCACATGTCAACTACAGCAGAAAGCGTGAATAGGCAAGGAAAACGTTAGGATACATGTTAGGCTTGGGAAACACCCAGCTTCAATATTCAGTAGACTTTATACCCATTAGCCTCATTTCTCAGAACTGGAAAAAGTAAAGAAGTGGACATGGACATAGAAATGGACACAGCAACAAAACAAAACTGACAAAAGCAAAGGCCTCTTTTCTTGGTTACCTTGGGTTTTACACTTCCTCTTTCCATGGTAAACAACTTAGGCTGCATGATAGCCCTTTTCAGAATTTTTCAGCAGTATTTTAACCCAATCATCCTTATTAACAAAGCAAAGTTGGACACACATTATTGGAACATGACTGAATGTTCAGTTCTCAGAATAAACATTCCAGTATATATTGTGTTGTTTCTTGACATTACTGGTAGCAGGCCCTCTGAGAATTCATTAATCGGTAAAGCATTAGTTCTTATCAGTCTCTTTTCCACAGTTGTATTTGTGCCATTGTCACAAATAGTGATATCCCTAATCTTACTAGATTTTTTATTCTTGCCCTGTATAAAGTCCTCCACTCAATCTAGGTCATAAAACAAATATATTTGTTATGATTATGAAGAAGCTAGTATTAGACAGTATTGTGACATACAGAAGTTTGAAAGTAACGTGTAACCCTTCTGCCAGGTGGAGCGGGCAGCAACCAGGGCTAGGTTCAATATGTAGGGGTTCCTTTTCATCAGTACAACACAGAACCAGCTTCAGTCACCACGCGGTAACCTGGGAAAATTACACATCACCCTGAGGTGCCTTTGAGAGACAATACTTTCTCACTCGCAAGCACAGAGTCTAAGTGTAGAAAAGAAACTTTTAATTGAAAGGAGTGAAGTCACCTGACATTAATTAGGGAAAATGCCACAACCATGTTCATAATCATAAAACTGTGAGCGGGACACCCACCCCAGAGTACGTAGGGAAGTGTCTTCTGCCTCATGTTCCTGAGATCTACAGCCAAAAGTTCCTTTTCTGTGCACCTCTCTATTCCCTCCTCATGCCTCATTCACAATGGTTGTCCTTGGTCAGTGAGGAGCCAGGAGTCAAAGGTGCATCTGTGTGAGTTCACCTTCCACTTGGGGAAGAAGGCAACTTGCTTGCTCCTCCATCTGAGCCAGCCATGGTTTCTCTCCGCTGACCACCCCACTAGCTGCAGTTCCTCTCCGCTGGCCGCCCTGCTGCCTCTCTGCTATGACCTCTGCAGGTCAGTCTCTTGAGGTTTCACCCAGCTCTCAGTGATTTTCAGTTCTTAGGCTGGGCAGATATGCTGTTCCACCACAAGTGATTGTCAGCTTTTTTGAGCACTTAAAATAAAAGAAGGCTCCTAATGGAGTCTGTTTAGCTCTATCTTTGAACAGTGGAGAGGAACAGGTAAAACCAGACCAGAGATCCTTAGGCAGAGACTGCTCCTCCTGGCTGGGATACCTGTCCCCACCCCTCTTACTTTCATGGGGTCTGGCATTAGAGCACCTTGCTTAATGAGGTCCTTTCAGCTAAGGGTGACACCCCTCCCCCCCCTTTGGTACAGGTTAAGCACAGTTCTGCTCCACTTTATTCATACCGTAAAGACAAAACCCTCGTAACATTTCACTATCCCTGCATTCGGTACTAAAATGATTTGTAACCCAACACCAGCCAAAGTTGATCACTTTGAGCAACACTGCTCTATCTGCTGGATGTCTAGGCAGAGTAGGTATGTTCATGAATTTAAAGTTCTTTGTCTCAAGATCTTTCAGAGCTAGATGTAAGTCCTAGATTCTGTTGGAAAGGTGGGATTCATTCATAAATACAATTTGCTCCTGAATTCTCTTCCCCTCCCAACTAGCTGTTAGGGGAGAACTCTTTCAGAGCCTTCTTACAAACGAATACTCTTAAGGGCAAAAAATAAAGATAAACCCTTTCCCCCTCATATGCTGTGAAATGAGTAGGGCCAGCCAGAAACAATTCTGTTTCTTGAAAGCTTGCAAGATTTTGAACTTGTTCTTGTTCCAGTACTGAATGAAATGGAAATCAGGATCTATGCTTCCAGGCCAAATTTAAATGTTAGGTTCCAGCAGCAAAATAATGAAATAAAAATAGAAACCCATGATCAATAGGAACTGAGTTTCCTTATTTCTTGGATATCAAGTTTGTCACTCTCTGATTTTTGATCTGATAATGAATGACTGCCTTAATACCCAGCCTTTCCAAGATCTTCTATCCAAGAGTCTTATGAAAGGATTTCTCTAAGAAAGAGGACAACTGATTCTTGACCAAGACTAATTGTATTGCTTGTGTTACATGATATTGGCTTTCCTTCACTAGCCTGTTTATGTAATCTCAGCCAAGTCTTATAAATACTAATATTTAATAAAAAAAATTACCAGCTCGTGCATTATTAAGGAATTAGCCCATGTTTTACAGAATCAGCCCAAAACAAAAACAAATCAATCTACAGAAACAAAAATATAATAAGACAGACCTTCTACATGATTTAATATGTAATATTTAACCAATAATGTATAAGTAGATTTTAGGACCACATCTCTTCCCCAGCACCTCTCCCACATCCACCTCCAAAGAAGCTCACAGAGCATCCTCCATCCTCCCTCTGACATTACTCCTTGTGATTTGAACAGTCTCTTGAACAACAGAGGCTTTAACAGATGCCAGATGTTTTATTTTAATAAACAGAAGCTATAATTTGTATGAAAGTAGTTTCAGTACAATGCATGGATACTCAGTGTTTATCATGTTCCTTGAAATAAGAAATGTATTATCTTTAAAAAAAAATGACAGCCCTTAGGTAGCTGAAATTAGAATAACACAATCATCCATCTGTTGTAGACTCCCTTGGGATTTCAATCTATTGTAAAATTTGCAAATCTGAAAAAAATCAAATTAGATTGGGTTGTTATCCCTTTAAAGATCAGAGGAGAAAAAATAACTGATAAATCTTTATGCAGCTGCAATACTTAATTATGAACAGCAACACAAATCTTAACTGAAGTTAACTTTCTGTTATCAGCACTGAAAATTGACTCTGATTTGTACTCAGATGAGAGCACATGCACATACTGTGGGCATTTCAAGTTAATGAATTCTCTCTATCTGCCTCCTGCCATTGGTACTTTCTTGTTTGCTTTTATTTTTTGTCTGACCTAAAAAAGGAATAGTCCTAAAGCTAAACCATGGTTCTGATAGCAAATGGAGCACTGAGCAGGGCAAGGAATGGGAAACTACAGTGGTGATGGAGGGGGAGGTATAGCATCTCTAGAAGGGAAGGGAGACCCAGTCTTGAAATAAACACTTCCTATACTTGTAGTACAGATGTAGTTTTCCCTTTGTCCCAATGCTGTCTTCCCAGCCCAACCACACGTGCCCTTCTTGGAATATGCCAGTAGCTCTAGCAGCCTCTCCTTACATGCGGGAAGTACAAGCAACCTCATAATAGCTGTCTCCATCACAGTTGCTGAGGAGTTGAGAGCCAGTCCTCTGTTCCTCTCCCTCTCCTACGTGCTCAGAAGCAGATACAATTTGATGCAAAAGGCTACAGTTATAGAGTGCAGACAGCTAGCTTGGGTATAAATAGCAACCTAGAGGGTGAGAGACAGCTTGGTGAGTGGAGTGGAAACATCTGAACCCTTATTGGATGTACCCTACATGGCTTTCTACATGCTCAAGCAGTGTCTCCCACACTAACAGGCTATTTAAATCCCTCTGCATACCCATTGTCAAAGCATTTTCCTGCCTCAGCCAAAGGCTACAGCAGCAAAGAAAGGTTTTGGCAGTGGGGAGGCAGCGAGGAAAGGCTCTGGTACAGGGAAGCTTTTCCCTGCTGCTTCCCTGCTCCTGGAGAGTTCCGTGCTACCTCCTCCCTGCTGGAGACTTTCCCATCTGCAGTGATACTATAGGTAGCCTGCTTTTCACTGTGGTGTGTAGCTACACATGTAGTGCCTGAACTCAATGCTCCACCATAAGTGGAGACATAGCCTTAGTGTCCTATTAATTAAAAAGTCACATAAGGGAGGAGGTAATTTGACTGATTTTTAGATAGATACGATGACAGCCATTTTTTTACATCTGTCCTATTTTTCTTGTTCTATTCTTGTTCTTACATATTCCTAGTGTCCAAATGCAAGATAGAATATGCTACTTTTTAAGATAGAGAAAAAAAAATCACTTCACCACGTTTTGCATTAAGACCTAAAGCCCAACATACAAATTGTGACAAGGTCAGGCCAGATGGCTACAGGAGAGTAATAGAAGGCAGATATATTAGCCCCAGTTTAAGTAGGTCCCTTTTCTCTGGGTAAGGGAACAGAGAAGGTTCCAGAACAATCAGGAACCTTCTGGAGACAATTAAGATGACAGGCTGATTAGAACACCTGCAGCCAAGCAAGAAGCTGCTAGAATCAATTAAGGCAGGCTAATTGGGGCACCCGGGTTTAAAAAGGAGCTCACTTCAGTTTGTGGTGCGCGAGTAAGGAGCTGGAAGCAAGAGTCGCTAGGAGCTGAGAGTGAGAACACATACTGTTGGAGGACTGAGGAGTACAAGCATTATCAGACACCAGGAGGAAGGTCCTATGGTGAGGATAAAGAAGGTGTTGGGAGGAGGCCATGGGGAAGTAGCCCAGGGAGTTGTTGCTGTTGCACAGCTGTTCCAGGAGGCACTCTAAACAGCTGCATTCCACAGGGCCCTGGGCTGGAACCCGAAGTAGAGGGCGGGCCCAGGTTCCCCCCAAACCTCCCAACTCCTGGTCAGACACAGGAGGAGTTGACCTGGATTGTGAGTTCATGAAAACGGCCAAACTGAGGGCTGCTGTGAAGCTCCAAGGCGAGCAATTCCGCCAATAAGCGCAAGACCCACCAAGGTAAAGGAGGAACTTTGTCACAAAATATAACAGAGAGAATGGCCTTGGTTACACCACAATAGTTGCCTGACATGGATACAATATGTTTAAAATTAGAAGTGTAGATTAGACCTAAATATGTCCCTGTAAACAGGTATAAATCCTTGAATTTATGGAGTATTGCGTCGTTCATTATACATCTTAACTGATCAGCTTGTCCTCTACACAATTCAGTTCGCCTGAGATGCATTCTAAGAGCAATGTTGTCAGATTGCTGTTACATATCAAGCTATCATTACAAATGCACTGTGCATGCACGACATACATAACTTCAAGCTTCATAACTTGGGCTAGATGTGAAGGCATGGTAGAAGAACAACCCAAAGGGTGACCTTTCCAGAGGTGTGATAAATAGTGGGTATGTGCTTCCTTTTCATGGCTCGCTGCTAGCATAGGGACCTTTTGCTCTGTGCCCAGAGAGACTTTTTTCTGACCAAATGTTCTGTTTAATTTGTTTATGTTTGTTGCAGTTGTTTCTTTAGTTAGTTTAGATGGATTGATTCTAGGCCATTGGAAAAGGTTATTTGCAAGATAGATGTACTATTGTCCCAGACACCAATGGAAACAAGACAAGACACAAGGAATGTGGTTTAACAAGTCACAACTTTATTCACACATCTGAGAAACTAGCTAGTAATAACTCATCCAGTGTGGGCCAGCTTTCCTTCTGTGAGCCATATTACCTGGGGGGAGAATTGCCCCCAACCCCTCCGCTCCAAGCCCTTTACCTGGTTCCATTATAGTTGCTAGGATACCACTGGTCAGTCCTCCATATGAGGGTTGAGACAATGGGAGAAAGGTGTGGCCTCTTGCTGTACCAGACATTATACCCACCCCTACTTTTGGGGATGCTCTCTAATACTAATTCCACTTCCAGTTTATCAAGGAACTGGACCCCTTATTCACATTAATCTGCACCAGACATTTGCTAGATTGGAATAGCATGAACACCTAACCATCCAACCTCCTACCAGGTCTCTGGACTGCTCAGAGGAAGGTGGAAAAACCCATACCAACCAGGCCAGTAGGGAAAAAAAAAAAATCCTTCCCAGCCTCAAAAGCATGACTAGTGTGATGCCAATGGTTAAGTCCAGAAATCTGGCCCTACTCAAATTGCAAAGTGTTACAAATCAAGAAAATATGTGTTATTTCTTATTAATATTATGTATGACCTCAACTCCCTGTTCAATTTGATATTGTTACATGCCTTAATGCATATAGTGCATTCCAAGGAGGCTGTAAAACAGGGTTGTTAAGGAACCAGGCAAGAAGAATAAAGCAATGTCCAGATAAAGGACATCACCTCAAATGCATTAGCCAAGTTTATAGCCCTGAGACTCAACTCTTGTGGCAGGGCTGTTCAGCCAATGCTGAGAAGAGAGATCAAAAGACACGGGGGGGTCTGTTAAAAGGTACCTCTGGCAAAGAGGGAGGGGGGAAATAGCTCAGCCGCAAGTTGGCAGAAAGAGATAGAATCAGAATGCTGTAGGCTGACACAGAGACTGCCTGAGAATCAGAGTCTGCAACTTGCAAGCTGTAACTTGATGCCCAAAGAGAATGGAGGGGTACCAAGGTACAGCTGTTACTACCTAGGGGTTTGAGGGGAATGACAGCATAGGTAAGACAATATGCATATAGGTCTCTGTTATTTTAAACCTAATTCTCTAAGCTCTGTGTACCATTCTGACAAAATAAATTTTATTTTGTTTTGGGGAAACTGCTTCTGTGTCACTGGTTACTATTACTGATCAGAGGCTCCTAACGTAGAACTTTGGTCCAACCCCACTTAGACTTACTAGGTAATACAGCTGGCAACTTGGGAAGTGTAAGCTGGAGATGCAGTTGGAGCTTGGTTGGATTCTAGGGATCCACCCCAAAAAGAAGTGGAGGCATGGGCCTACCTCTTGAAAGATGTTCACTCATGGGACTAGGAGAGGGTCTCAGAAGAGGCATCCTACCCAAGGACTGTAACAGGGGAATGAGGAGAAACTTTGGAACTAGGGTGCAGAATGGTGCCCCAGAATGGTAAAGAGGTTTTCAATCCTCACCTTGGGTGCACAGAGCTGCACCCTTCAGTGTTGCCAATCATCTAGGGAGTCCCCTTTTCCCCACTGTTCCTCCACTCCAAGTCCATGAGGAGAGGGAGGGAAAAGGGAGCAATCCTTAAAGTGGCACCAGGGGTTTCTTTCCACTGCTGGAACAATGTTTCCCTACCTCTGAGGCTGTGAAAGGGGGTGGAGGGTGGACATTTGTGCTAGCTTTTACTCCAATGTTCATGCCATGAGTCACAATGGTCCAAGCTTCGCAAGAAGGTTCTTGAAACACAGCAGCACAGAAGGTGCATCCCACAAGTGAGAATATGCAGAGAGGGCTGCCCAAGCTCAATAATGTACAACTGCAAAAGCCTTCTGATAGCAATCGTACAAATGCTCAATCATACAAAAGCAGAACGTACAATTCATTTCACATTTGACAAGGCTTCAGCCTGACACCTGGCTTTATATTAAAATCCATTTGTCAGTTTATACGTTTGTTTCTTTATGCATTTTTTTCTTTTCTAGAGCAAGTTCTTAGATTAGCCATAAAATGGGCAATCTTGTATTTTTACTAAAAGAGTTGTCGGTGGAGTTTAAGTAATCCAAAAATTAAAGGTTAACTTCTAAACTGCATGGCATATCTCATAATCCCATATCTAATTAAATGAGAGATGTGTAGATAGAACAATGTTCATCTTAAACTACAGAAATCTATACATATCTGATGTGGTATTAAATCTGCCAACACTTTAAATAGTTTTTCTTAAACTTGAATTATTTTACTGTTAATTAAAAAATGCCCTTTAGATGTCTAGTCAACTTCATTGGGGAGAAAAATAAAACATGAATAATGATGCAGTGGCTGCAACAACAGCCTTTTTATCTCTTTATGGTGAGTGAAAAGAATGAAGGAAAAACAAAATGGAGCAAAGGGAAGGGGCATATTGAAACAGAAACATAAGTTTTGTTGTATAGACCTGATTTGATGCTGAATGATTAAGGGAGACGTTAGAGTGAATACCATAGAGCAGAGGTGGGCAAACTACGGCCCGTGGGCCACATCCGGCCCATGGGACCATCCTGCCAGGCCCCTGAACTCCCGGCCGGGGCGGCTAGCCCCTGGCCCCTCCCCCGCTGTCCCCCCTTCCCCGCAGCCACACTGGCAGCACAGCTTCCACCCGCCCACCTCCCAGGCTTTCCAGTAAGCCTATCCTGATGCTCTGAGTGACATAGTAAGGGGGTGGGGGAGAGAAGTATGTTGGATAAGGGGCAGGAGGTGTCAGGGGGCAGTCGGGACGGGGCGGTTGGATGGGGCAGAGGTTCAGGGGGGTGGTCTAGAGATGGGGAGCAGGGGGGTTGGATAGGGGGTGGGGTCCTGAGGGGGCAGTTAGAGACGGGGGGTCCCGGGAGGGGGCAGTCAGGGGACAAGGAGTGGAGGGGATTGGATGGGTTGGGGGTCTGGGGGGCCTGTCAGGGGGCGGGGGTGTGGATAGGGGTCGGGGCAGTCGGGATAGGGAGCAGGGAGAGTTGGATAGGGGGTGGGATCCTGTGGAGGCGGTTGGGGTAGGGGGTCCTGGGAGGGGGTGGTCAGGGGACAAGGAGCAGGGGGGTGGATAGGTTGGGGGTTCTGAGGGGGGCAGTCAGGGGGCAGGAAGTGGGAGGGGGCGGATGGGGGCCAGGGACCAGGCTGTTTGTGGAGGCACAGCCTTCCCTACCTGGCCCTCCATACCTTTTCACAGCCTTCCCTATCTGGCCCTCCATACCTTTTCACCCTCGGGCCAAAAAGTTTTCCCACCCCTCCCATAGAGTATGAGGTAAAGTTTATTATCTAATCATTTCTTTCTGTTTTTAACATAGTCCATTAGTCCAAAATACTTGGTTGCCTCCCTTCTGTAGAGGTGAATGGGAGTGTCTGAAGATGTTGATTAGCAATTTGTCCATTTAGCCCTGTCACGTCCTATTAATACTCAGACAGCTAAACATAATCCTTGCACAAAATTTAACATCAGTTTAATTTCAGTTTTATGTTTAATGTTAACCTAATTTAGTAAATAAACCTTTACAGTTAGTAAGAATACAACCAATTTCCTTCACTACTGATAGGAATTCGTGTTGGTTCAAAGTTTGTGTTCTTTAAGTCATTGCATCAGGACAAATTGTGAATCTGATTCTTGCCAGAGATACCAGTCACTTGTGCTTCAGAGTATGCTTAGCATTTTCAGTCAAGAGATATGGTTGGGGGAAAATCTCTTTCAGATGGTATTGGTCATTTCCTTTTCCATTGAAACTGATCCTTGACCTTAGTGGCCTTGGCCATCAGAGTTTGAGATCCTGAAACTTATCAAATGTAATTAACTGTTTTTCTCTTTTGGTTTTGATCTAGGTTTTCTAACTTTGAAGTAAATAATGGTTTATAAAAACTACAAAAACAACTACCTAAAAAACCTAGTTGTTTTCATTTTGGTTTTAATCTTTTCTCTTCTTCCCTTTGATTTTTAATGTTGCCAGCAAGATGTCTAAGCAGCAATCACCATTTAGCATATTGTTTACAAGTTTGGGAGCGGAAAAAATCCTCTGTCTAGTTATATCTGCTTATGCTCAGAACTGGAAAAGCTGTCCACTTTGGGGAAGGAGCTAATTGAGGAGGAATAGTTCTATAGATTTTTTTTTCTTATTTTATGGGTGCTTTTAGATTTTGTTTGTTTGTTTGTTTTTATGTCTTAAGTGGTACCACAGACCTTTCAGAGATGGGGCAGGCTTTGTGTTTTCTAAAAGTGTCCCAATACCCCAGATCTGAAATGAGAAGAGACTTGCTTAGTTCTTAAATTATTGTGAGATATGCAACTAACAAATATTGGTGGAAAACCTTTTAAGTCAGGCAGTTCCTTCTGGGATTCAGAGTGGATGCTTGTCTGTTTGTCAAGATTACATAGTACCCACTTGAAGATCTGGGGGAATCTTTCTGCTCCTTGCTGTACTTTTGTATAGAGATTTTCGCAGAAATGCACTTTAAATCATTAGTTTAAGGCACTTTGGAGTGTGCCCTCAGTGCCCTTAAGTCTGTTAGCTTCTCTGCACTAACTCCCCACGTGCACACTGTGACTGTGCAGGGAGCTGCTGCACAGCACCTACTGTGGATTTTTCCCCCATGTAGACTAGTCCTATGTGTAACTCCAATCTGAGCAGAGACTGCCCTGAGTGTTCCTTGTACTGTTTTGTTGAATCCTGGCTATGCTGCATGGAGGAGGCCCTATTCTACATCAAACTTGGGACTCTTTTCTTTGGCAGATTATGGGTTCATGAGCTGAGAACAGGGTAGGCATAATTCTGTGTTCGCTGAGGATTCAGTAGCTGCCTCACAAATGGAACTCTTATTTGCCTCAGAGTTGTGCTTGTTTGTGAGCTCTGTCATGGTGTTGCATAGTGGGAAAAGAGGAGGGGTGTCAATAAAGAGAGTTCCAGCAACCCACCAAAATAATCAATCCACATATACAATAAAATCTCTATTTGTATTACAAGAGGTAAAATTCAAACATGAATATGGATTATGTAATAATGTCTATAAGAAATCAGCCAATTAATGATAGCTTGACAGATTGGGAAGGGGGTTGGCCCTTTATTTATAATTGTTTAAAATAAAAAATACAAATATATGTTAAACTGCAACTGCACAGACTTTCTTATGTTGTTTGTCTTAGATTACAAATTCTTGATGTCAGGAAACATATCTAGGGCCCTACCAAATTCTCGGTCCTTTTTGATCTATTTCACAGTCATAGGATTTTAAAAATTGTAAATTTCATTAATTCATCTATTTAAATCTGAAATTTCACGGTGTTGTAATTGTGGGTCCTGACCCATAAGTAGTTGTGCGGGGGTGGGGACGGGGGTCAGAAGGCTATTGCGGAGGCTGGGGGGCTGTGATACTGCTACCCTTACTTCTGCACTGCTGCTGGCATCGGTGCTGCCTTCAGAGCTGGGCAGCTGGAGAGTGCCAGCTGCTAGCCAAAAGCCCACCTCTGAGGGCAGAGCTACTGCCAGCAACAGTGCAGAAATAAGGATGGCATGGTAAGGTATTGCCATCTTTACTTCTGTGCTGTTGCCTACAGAGCTGGGGCCTCGATCAGAAGCCACCACTCTCCGGCCACCCAGCTCTGCAGGCAGCAGCACAGAAGTAAGGGTGGCATGGTATGGTATGGTCACCCTTACTTCTGTGCTGCTGCTGGCGGGGTGCTGCCTTCAGAGCTGGGTGCTTTGCTAACAGCCGCTGGTCTCCAGCCACCCAGCTCTGAAGGCAGCACAGAAGTAAGCGTGGCAATACTGTGGTCCCCCATAAAATAACCTTGTAACCCCCCTTCAACTTCCTTTTGGATCAGGACTCCCAATTTGAGAAACGCTGGTCTCCCCCATGAAATCTGTATAGTATAAGGTAAAAGCACACACAAATGATGAGATATCACGGGGGGAGAGCAGATTTGATGGACTGTGTCGCGTTTTTTGAGGCCATGAATTTGGTAGGGCCATGAACATATTTGTCTACATACAGAACCAAGATATTGGGCCCGGTTTCTGACTGAGCTATCTTGGCACTCCTGTACTATCAATATTAAATTGTACTAATAAACCACAGTGGTAAGCTGTGGGAAATGCTGAGTATCAGATGTTTTAGAAATGTGTACCAAGTAATTGAAAAGAACAGTACAAGAGGCGGGGCTGCGGGTAACAAGTTGAAGGACAAGGCCAGAAGATTTTGGCTGGACTGAGGACTAAACTTTGGCTGAACTAAGGACTAATGATATAAGCAGCACCTGGGAGTCTTTACCACCACAAGATAATGGAACCCAAAGATAAGAATGATGAGAACATTGGGTGATAAACAACAGAAAAGGAATAAACAAGTGCTGTATATATATGGCTGTGGGAAGGGAAATAAAGTGCTTTTTACCAGCAACTTTTTCAGTTGTCCTGTGAGCCAGCCTGCTAGCAGCAACAAATGGTGACCCCGACGTGATAGAATTCTGTGAATTTGGTACCACGGACAGAGGAAGAAATAGCAGGGACCGCCGCTGCCGGTGTCCTCCGTTCGGGTGAGGAACCGGGACGCCCAAGAGGCGGGGGAGCTGCCACTGAAAGGTGAGCGGCGGGGAATATCTCTCATAATGGGAGCGGCAGCATCAACAGATGAGCAGGCCGTGTTTAAGGTCTTAAGCAATCTGCCTAATAACCAGGGAGAAAAATTTTCCCCAGAAGCTCTGCAAAAATTGCTTTGGTGGGGAAAGCGACGGGGTTTCCTGGTTAATGCAAAGAATGTGTTTGACTCCTCGGTGTGGAAAACAGTGGGGGAAGACCTGTGGGACTCTGTGGGGGTCGGAAATAAAGAAGCTACTGCCTTGAGCTCTATCTGGCGGACTGTTCATCAAGCCGTTACCACCGCAGCGGCTCAGGCAGGGGCGCGTATTGCCTTACGCGAGGCATTAGAATCATCAGCGAAAGGGGCCTTCACGGTAGGAGCGAAAGACTTTTTTGATAAAACAACGCCTATGATTCCTTTGGCGCCGTTGGACCCCAGTGAGGTACCGTTGCCCTTGGAGGATGACGACTCAGATCGGGGCGAACCAATGGCCGTGGATCAGCCGGTGTCGGGGGAATCGTCATCGGGCAATCCAAAGAACCCGTTACAAGGGGGGTCAGGATTGCCGCTCACGGTTGTGCCACCAGCCCCTCCCCGACACGTTCGGATTACTGACTTGCCTAAAACTGGAGAGTTTGATAACTTGACGCAGGACCAGATAATTCGGTGGTTATATAAGGAAGGTATTGCAGCTCAACAGATGATGGATGAGCTGGATAGAAAGGAAAACAGACCGCAAGGATCGTCACGATCACATCTGCTACAACAGCTTCAAGAGCACGGCATACCTGACCACTCACATTTGCCCCATATTTGTAGGTTGTGTGGGTATTATGGTTGTACGGAGCACCTCACTCCCGAGGGAGAGTTGCGACCGACAGCAGAAGAAGAATATCACAAGATTTATGCCTCCGCTATGCAACCGGTTCGACCAAAAGTGAAACCTCCGCCACCTACGTGTTCTTCAATTGGACGAGGGCAAGAAGAACGGGGAACGGGGGTGATTTGGAGGAATGGGGGGGGAGGAGCGGGATCTCCTGACCCAATTAAGCGCTGGCATGGATTGATAAAGGATGCTATAATTGAAGGGGAATTTTTGGATGCCATGCCGGCTACTTTCCCGGTATCGGTATCAAGGGAGGGGGTTAAATCTTGGGTGCCATTAGACTGGAAATTGATGAGGGAGGCTCAGAAAGCTATTGTGGCGTACGGCTTGAAAAATCCGTATGTACAAGCGTTATTAGAACAAATATTCTCGGGGCAAGCGATGTGTCCCTTTGACGCCCAGAAATTTGCAGATATGTTGTTAACACCCACACAGAGATTATTATGGAAGGATTCATGGAGAAAGAAGGCTGAGCACGCGGCAGTGCTTAATTTAGATAGACCCCAGGACGACCCTCTCCATGTAGCAACTATAGACATGTTGTTGGGACAGGGGCGATTTGAAGAGCCTCAGCTACAGGCGCGATTGGTACCCCAAATATTACAACAGTCTCAGCTTCTAGCATTGGAGGCATTCAAAGAGCTCCCTGATTTGAGCGCCCCGTCACCTCCCTATTTAAAAGTCACGCAGGGAGTGGGTGAATCTTTTGCCCTCTTTTTGGACCGCCTAAGGACGGCATTGGATAGGGCCCCTAATTTAACACCAGACGCCAGATCAGCATTGGGGGTAGATTTAGCCCTTCAAAATGCTAACCCCATGTGTAAGAAGATTTTGGTGACTTTACCAAAATCGGCCTCCCTAGTCGACATGATTGAAGCCTGCACTCGTGCTCCTTTGGTGGAGGAGGAGGATAAGGCAAAGATTCATGCACGCGCCTTGGCGGTAGCCTTGAATACCTCTAAGTCAAATTGGCGTAGAGGAAGGGACGGGGCTTGTTATCAGTGTGGAAAGATGGGTCATTTAAAACGGGATTGCCCCAAGAAAAGAGGTCAGCCACACAACAATGCACTTCCCTCCCCATTTCCCGGGACATGTAATCGATGTGAAAAATTCAGTCATAAAGCTACTGAGTGTCACTCCCGGTTTAAAAAAGATGGGACCCTTTGTCGGGGTCGGGAAATGCCTCGCGGAGTGCCAGCCGGCAGGGCGTGAGGACAAACAATACGCCGGCTGCTTGGACAGCCTCCACGGGGCAACTTCCGGCAGTGCCGGAGTTGATTTGGCCACCGCCACCGCCATCTCCCTAGAAAATGATAGGGTGACGCTCGTTCCATCGGTGGCATCTGGACCGTTGGGGTATGGGTTAAGCTCATTGTTAATAGGTAGATCATCCGCCTCCTTACAGGGGCTTTTTGTGCTTCCAGGGCTGATTGATGCTGATTATAGAGGGAACATTGGGATTATGGTACGAGCTATATGCCCGCCTATTACAATAATGGCCGGAACCAAAATTGCACAATTAATACCCTTTCGTGCGAATGTTCCTGTGAAGTCACCCCAGATAAGAGGAACTGGGGGCTTCGGGTCGTCCAGTCAGGTAGACCCCACACCACTAACAACGGCATTTGTTTTGTCAGTGGGACAAGATCGTCCCACTAGATTAGTTCAATTTAAGGGCCCAGATGGTGATTCTTTCGAGCATCAGGTCCTTATTGATACTGGGGCAGATGTGACGGTGTTGCCCCTGCAGGGTTGGCCGGTGACATGGCCACTTTGACCGGTAACTACACCTCTTCAGGGCATTGGTGTGAGCCTATGCTAAGTGAATTTTTTATTGACGTTATTGATGCTGCCGACAATGCATTGAAGGGGTCAGTCCGCCCTTACCTTGTCGATATGACTATTTGGCTGTTGGGGAGGGATTGCTTGAGTCAATGGGGGGTGGTGATCAGCTCCCCCCCTTTCTAGTAGCGGCCACTGAGGAGCAGCCAACCCTGGCATTGGAATGGAAATCCGATGAGCCGATTTGGGTTGCTCAGTGGCCGCTGCCAACAGAAAAACTTGCCGCATTAACAAAACTAGTAGAGGAGCAAGTACGTCTTGACCATCTAGAACCCTCAGTTAGTCCATGGAATACACCTGTATTTACTATCCTAAAGAAATCAGGAAAATGGCGCTTGCTCCAAGATCTGCGTGCCATTAATGCTATTATGGTCGACATGGGTGCTTTACAGCCCAGTTTACCTGCCCCATCCATGCTCCCATTGGGGTGGCCATTACTAATCATTGACCTGAAGGATTGTTATTTTACTATTCCATTACACCCGAGAGACAGAGAGCGCTTTGCTTTCTCTATTCCGATGGTAAATCGTGAAGCACCTTCCGTACGGTATCAGTGGAAGGTTTTGCCCCAAGGAATGAAAAATTCCCCTACCATCTGCCAGCTCTTTGTTGCATGGGCAATACGCCCAATCCGAGTGAAATATCCCCAATGGAAAATGTATCATTACCTGGATGATCTTTTATTTGCGGCACCCGTAGCCTTTGAACCCATGATTATAACACAGATCACCTCCACGTTAGCAGAAGCTGGTCTGTTTGTGGCCCCAGAAAAGGTTCAAACTAAAGCCCCTTTTTTGTATTTGGGACTTCGGATCACTGACTGCACCGTACGCCCCCAGCAGTTGAAAATCTCTCCTCATGTGCGCACACTGTATGATGCACAGAAACTGCTAGGTGAACTGCAATGGCTTCGCCCCCTTTGTGGCATCACAAATCAGGATATAACTCCTCTTCTTCCCTTATTAGAAGGGGGGAGAGCCCCTGGAGATAAACGACAACTGTCGGTACTACAGAAGCAAGCATTACAACGAATAGGACAGAAGGTGTGGGAGGGTTATTCCGGGAGATATCGGGAAAACTTATCCTTCGTGGTAGCGGTCTTTAGCCTAGATGCAGTATTGGAAGCGCTGTTATTTCAGTGGGATACAAGGGATAAAGACCCCCTAGTCAGTTTGGAATGGATATTTCCACCGTGTAAAAATGTGCGTACGGTAACTTCCAGAATTGAAGCAATAGCCATGCTAATAGTGCAAGCACGGAAAAGAGTAACTGTAATGACAGGACTTGATCCGCATCAGATTTTGTTGCCATTTTCAAAAACGATGATTGCACATCTGTTGATGTATAACACTGTGTTTGCTGTTGCCCTAGCAAATTATCAGGGACAATTGAGTTGTCATTACCCTCCCCACCACCTGTTTTCTTCCCCGTTGCAGTTGGAAAAACACCTTATGAGACAGGAGAATCCAGTGACAGGAATAACAGTATTTACCGATGCGGCGGGGCGAACAGGGAGAGCAGGGGTAGTCTGGTGGGATGGACATACTTGGGCCCATAAGGTTATTAGTGAGGGGTCGGTACAGATATTAGAAGTCCTAGCTATACTTTTGGCATTTGATCACTGGAACCAAGAATCGCTCAACGTGATGAGCGATTCTAAGTATGCCGTGGGGTTAGTAAACAGGTTGGAGAGAGCTATGCTGGGAAAGGTTCATAATCCAGCATTGCAACAGATACTCTTGCGCCTTTGGCATCGACTCAATGAAAGAAAGTATCCATACTTTGTAGGCCATATAAGGAGCCATACTGGCCTGCCTGGATACTTAAGCACGGGCAACGATCAGGCGGATGCACTGGTGGGATCCGTGGTAGTACCCAATCGGTTTGAGCAAGCTCGCCTGTCTCATGGATTTTTCCATCAATCTGCGAAAGCCCTAGCGCGACAATTCTCTCTATCTATATCCCAAACCCGAAGTATTGTAGCCTCTTGCTCAGAATGTAATAGGTTGACACCTACCTTTCCCGCCGGGGTCAATCCCCGAGGTCTAGAGGCTTTAACATTATGGCAGTCGGATGTCATCCAATATAACCAATTCGGAAAGCAGAAATACATCCATGTGTCAGTAGACACCTTCTCTGGAGTTATCTGGGCTACACCCCACGTGTCCACAGGCAGCAAGGATGTGATAAAACATTGGCAGGCATGTTTTGCTGCATTAGGGGTGCCCCGATCGATAAAAACAGATAATGGAGCTGGGTATGTGGCCAGGCGCACCACAACCTTTTTGCAAATGTGGGGGATAATACACAAAACAGGAGTGCCAGGCAATTCGACAGGCCAGGCCATTATTGAACGATCTCATAGTACTTTGAAAGGAATGTTGGATAAGCAGGCACAAACTGGACAGGATGCAGTAGTTCAGACACCAGCTGGGCGATCAGCTAAAGCGGTATATGTCCTTAATTGGTTGCAACCTAGTAGTGCTGATAACAATCATGTTCCAATGCAAAGACATCTAGGAAGTATTAGGATAGAACATGAGCAGAAGAAACCTAAGGTGAAATGGTTTGATTATGCCTCTCAACAATGGAAGGGGCCAGCACAATTGCTAACCTGGGGACGGGGTTATGCTTGTGTCTCCCTTGATGAAGGTCCTCGGTGGATACCTGCTAAGTGGGTGCAGCCGTGGCTACAGCAACCTCGCTCGCCCTTGAACCCGGCGCTTGGAGAACAAGATCCCGCGCTTGGAGAGGGAGCAGCAGAGGAGGTTGTGCTTGCAGCCATATCCTGTTTATTTCCAGAATGAGGATGTGGGTTATCGATATTGTTATAGTGTTATTGCTTGGGGTACAGGGGGGACTCCTTGTACCCCTACGCGTGCGAATGACGTTTAACCTATGGGAACGTCTAGCATTGATAGCCAATGTCACACACTTTTGTTTGTCTGATTCTGTGGCAGCCGGGGAACTACTGGGCACTTGTCTTGTGCCCATATGTCATCATCCCGAAGAAATTGGCAGTCACACCATGCTTGCAGCTTATGCCAATTTGTCTTTACAGTATTCGAATATGGCAAATTGGGGCCCTGCCAATTACTCCTTGCCCCCTGGGGCCCTATCTTTACATACCCCGTACCCAGCCGGGGCAGATAATGTAACGTGTGCGCGAGTGGTTAATTGCACACGCGCAAAAATACCCATGGGCTGCCAAACCGTAAGTGCCCCCCTTTTGAATTGTACTAATGCGGTTAATGTTTCTTTTAATTATGGACATATTATTTTGCTGTCTGGTTGGTTTTTTACCTGCGGCGCACGAACCTTTAGTTATATTCCTGCTAATCTAAGTGATAATACCTTGTGCTGTCTTAGCCGAATGACCCTTTTGTTGCCCGGAAAGAATCAGCAGCGAAATCGGCGAAGCACGGCCCTGCAAAATACGTGTTCCGCCGATGTTACCTTATATAGTCACTCAGAATATTTGGCTTTGCTGAATGCTGTTGCAGGCATTCCTGGCTTTTCAACGTATTATACGGTGCAAACTTTGAATGCATTAGCTTGTTTTGCTGTTAAAGCGCTTAATGCTACATCACAGGCAATTGCTCTTTTAAGTATGGAACAACAGGAATTAAGAGATGCCATTTTAGATAATCGAGCTGTGATTGATTTTCTATTGCTTAAGTATCATATGGGATGTGAATCTTTTAAACACGTGTTGTTTTAATCTTACGGATAATAGCCGATCCATTGAGGAGCGCCTGGATGAGTTAACTTCCCTCACTGAGCACATTCGTCAGGATACCGGGTTTGCGGGATTTTGGGATTGGCTTACAGGGTGGTTGCCTTCTTTGGGGTGGCTTCGGCAATTATTTGGAATTATAGTTTTTGTATGTATTGGCCTTATTTGCCTATGTTGCTGTTTGCAATGTCTCCCCTCCTTGTTCAATATGTTCTGTGAAATGCATCGCTCCGCTCCTGTTGGGTCGCCCCTGCTGATGAATGAAAATTGGATGGAACTATGCAAATAGCCGGTGGTTCGTGTGTCATGTAATAATAAGGGGCGAGATGTGGGAACATGGTGTATTTGTGAGCTAGTTGGGACCGCGGTGAATTTTTAATGAACTTTTGGTGAACTATTGAGAGGTAGCTACAGGCTGACCCATTTGCAGCGTTTTTTGCCCTTGGTGTTGCTATTATGGAAAATGCTTTTAATTTAGAGAAGTTAGTGTGTTGGAGTATTAAACAGTTTAATCTAACTTTTGAAATATTAACTGAGTTATTAATCGATATAGATAGTATTTTCATGCAGTTTTATACAATAGTGCTGCAATTGAATTTTTGTTATTAGCACATGGACACGGATGTGAAGATTTTGAGGGTATGTGTTGTGTTAATTTGTCAGATCATTCTCACTCTGTTCATGAGTTACTTGCAAAATTAGAACAAAATATGAATAACATCATTATAGCACACTCTTTTATTAATTGGTATCTGTATTGGTATAATTTGTTTGTGTGGTCCATATATAGTTCAATGTATGCGTTGGGGAATGTCACGGATGATTCAAGCTGCTTTTAAACAAAAAGGGGGAGATGTGGGAAATGCTGAGTATCAGATGTTTTAGAAATGTGTACCAAGTAATGGAAAAGAACAGTACAAGAGGCGGGGCTGCGGGTAACAAGTTGAAGGACAAGGCCAGAAGATTTTGGCTGGACTGAGGACTAAACTTTGGCTGAACTAAGGACTAATGATATAAGCAGCACCTGAGAGTCTTTACCACCACAAGATAATGGAACCCAAAGATAAGAATGATGAGAACATTGGGTGATAAACAACAGAAAAGGAATAAACAAGTGCTGTATATATATGGCTGTGGGAAGGGAAATAAAGTGCTTTTTACCAGCAACTGTTTCAGTTGTCCTGTGAGCCAGCCTGCTAGCAGCAACAGTAAGCTTGCTGCCACCATGTGGTCCTCCTGCTGGAAAGAGAGCCAATCCTTATCTGGGGTAAATTGGTGTAATTCCACTGAAATCAGTGGAGCTGTGCCAGTTTACACTATGTGATAATCTGGTTCAGAATGTCTGAGTTGCATTAGCAATGGCTGTCAATGCAACGAACAGCTTTGTTGAACTTGAGGTTTTTCCAGTTTACCTCTAGAGGAGATAGACTAGTGAAGATGTTATGAAGCAGAATGATATGAAACGGAAATTAATATTAATGTAAGTTAAACAGTAAACTTTCTGTTTTTCCACAGCACTAAAATACAATTCGTCCATATTTATTGCACAGTTTCATTCAGAAATTATTATTATAATTTTGCAAAGTTCTTGTCTTTCAATCATTATCAGTTTTACTAACTATATTTTTATCAGCAAGGAGACTGGTATCCAAGCATGATCTCCGTTGCTACTTGGTTCTGTAGCTCTTTAGGCTCCTGACTGCTGTTGCAGCTTCTTTAGAAAACTAGCATGCATAACTTAATGAATAACTGGATTTATTCATATTCAATTAATTGACCTCTGCAGTGTGCTAAAAAGGGATGTGGTGGTTGGCACCTTTATAACTTGATTAGTTTCCACTAAACTAAGAGATAAATCTCAAGGTCTTCAGCCTAGGTCTCCAGTTC
Source organism: Dermochelys coriacea (assembly GCF_009764565.3). Classification (NCBI taxonomy): domain Eukaryota; kingdom Metazoa; phylum Chordata; order Testudines; family Dermochelyidae; genus Dermochelys; species Dermochelys coriacea. Next base: position 93,913,035 of record NC_050070.1, on the reverse strand, counting down.
AGGCAGTTTAATGGCACAAACTGCCATTTCTATCAGTTTAATCCTTAAATCACCAAGAATTTTTGTTACAAACTATTCTTGCTTGTTTTTTCATGCCAGACCTGTAAGTACAGTCATCCTGCTTTCTCTCTCTATCTGACTGTTGCTAGTAGTTCATGTTTTTTATTTTGTTTGCACAGTTACATCACTTTATTAGCCAGTTTCTGTTATCACAAAATGGCTATATTTTGTCTCTATCATTACTTAAATATTCTGCAGTAAATTGGAAGAGATCTAAAATAGTGAGAAGAAAATAGCTAATGGAAGACAAAAGAAAAGAAATTGGGCTCACTCAGAAGTCCCCGGAAAAGAAAGAGGTAAAGAAATTAAGGCAACAAAAAAAATATATTGGAAAGGTTTGGGAATCCAAAGAATGGAATCTGTAGTGAGAAAGAAAAAGACATAGTATTCTTAGAAATTAAATTTGAGGGGTCCAGACATTAAAAGTATTTTCAGATTTTAAAAAAGGCAGGAAAAATTCTCTTTTAGAATTTATCCCTCTTTTCTGGTTGCTGCTAAATTATTCGTTGCCAGAATGACTTTTGTCCTTGGCTTATAAAGATATTCTGAAGAAAACTGTATTTTTTTAATGAACTGGATTGCATTAAATAATGGATATTTTCAACCAAAGAGCAGGTAACATATATATTTAAAAAAATCTCTTTCCCCTACTACTAAATTGTTCAGTCTGTGTCTTTTCCAGTGGGAAAGATTATCTTACTCTTTTTATTGCCATATATTGTATTATTTTCAGTATGACTTTTTAAAGGGTAAATGTGTGGACTCCTGACATCCATCAAATCATGAAATTATATATGAATTAAGAAACATCTATTTTGCATTTCATTCTTTTTAAAAATAGGATTACACATGTTCAGTATACTTCTTTGTTTCCTGTGAGCTGTGAGAGGAAAGTGATTCTGTCCCTTACGTTTAATTCTTTTGCGGGATTTGACATATGGGAAAATGCTGCCATAGCCTATTTTCTTCTGTTTAATTACGGTACCTGCATCACCTCTCCATCTAATTGACAGTTCAGAGATGTTCTGCCTTTTGTTTGAGGAGAAATCATGTTCTTATTGAGAAAATTGATCTTTTGTGCTTGAGTATTGACAACCATAATGTTTCAAGACAATTAAACATTACAGTTTTATTGATAAATGTCAGATCAGTTTTGTGGAGAATTAAATTGTGCATATTGAATCAGACATAGTTTGGAATTCATTACAATCACAGTCAATCTTTCTTCCCAAGAACAAAAATCCACCTGTTTTCCATGGATTGTGATCTACAATATTTAAATATCCCATAACATTTTTTGGTAATCTTAAAGGAACACTAAGGTTTTGTAGCTTCAGTTTTTTTAAGTACATGGTAATATTCCTCTGGATTCTAAATATTTTGTTTTGCTTTGTTTTGTTAAATCTTCATTTCCAGTCCATTAATTGAAAAACAAAATGAAAAGTCATAACTCTTTACATAAGGTGAAAAGTACAATTTTTATGTTTCCTTTGCTAGCTCTGGATTTGCAGTTAACCTGCACTATGTTCATAGCTATGATTACATCAGATATACTAGTACACAAAAGCAAGAGTTTCAGAGTAGCAGCCGTGTTAGTCTGTATTCGCAAAAAGAAAAGGAGTACTTGTGGCACCTTAGAGACTAACAAATTTATTAGAGCATAAGCTTTCGTGAGCTACAGCTCACTTCATCGGATGCATTCCGAAGCCAAAAAGCAAGAGTTTTTGGCTTGACAAGGTACTGCATAATGTGGAATTGTTATTAAATTCAAACCCCATGTTAATTTTATCTTCCTTCAAAATGCAGAGAAAAATATAAAAGGGAATATGATAAAGGGAAAAATATTTTCCAGCAACTAAGAAATTATTACAATGGAGAATAAAAGGCAAATAAAATCAATGAAATCAATTATGTTCTTTGAATACCAAGTGGACAATAACAACTCAGTATTGTAAAATTGAAAAAGAGTCTCGGACTGTGGGCTGTGATGCAGTCATTTTTCATAGTATCATTGGCCGATTCTGGTCCTAATACCAGCACAACCAGCCAGATGAGTTTCACCCCATTACAGGGCGGGAGGGGAGGAGGGGATTTTCTGTCGGCTCAGAAACTGCTTTGCCATTGGTTATTCAAGTAGCCGAGGCATTTAGGTGAAACAGGCTTTTTGTATCATGGACAGTTTGTTCCATAGAAGAAAATATCCAATAGGTCCAAACCACGGTGCCCAGAAGTTGGGGCTCTTCCGCTGATGATGATCCTGCTCCTTGTCCACAAAGAAATTTTTCAAAACTGAAAAATGTACTCCTTTCCCTTAATGAAAGGTTATGAATGTTCAGGAGTTTAGTTTCCGTGAAACTATGATCATTTGCTTGGAAGGGAGAAAGCATTATCCAAAACAATCAAAATGCAACACCATGATTCCTACACTGTTCCGCATCATACTTTCCTGATGGGGATCAGAGCTCACTCTGAGGAGTAAAGGCCACCCTCCTATCTTCAGTAAGCAAGTGCTTCCTTTTTAACAGATCTGTAAGTTGCAGTTAGTCTTTCATACAAGCCTCTCATTTCACAAGGCATTCTAACTTGGGTGCCTGGAAAAATAATTCCTCCATATTGTTGTGGGTTTGCTATTTAGAGCCCTTAGAGAAAGACCTTGTCTTGCTCAGAGAACAAGTGATTTTTCTTATCTATAAATGGTGTTTCTCAGATGGACAAGGTCAGTTTCTAATTACCTTAATTCTTTGATGGTTATATCTTATTAATGTTTTAATACACAGTGTGACAGTGCATCCCAGAAGGCTTTATAGAAATATGCTTATGAATGTATATATGACATAATTAGAATATGTTTTATGCTACATATACCATGTAACACATATCTGTAAAGGTTGTGATCTAGTGAATCTATTCATCCTATTGGTATGCATGTATCATTTTTGCATTTGAAATTATGAATATAAGGATTTGGTCAGCTTCTTGAGAAAGGAATGGTCAAATTAAGTGCCCAATCAAGAAACACTTAATGAACAATGGATCTTGGAAGGCTCCAATCCACATAAGAAGTCTGCTTGAGTATGTTCAAGGTAGCATTTGAAGCATGGCTGCTACCTGTAAGTTCTGAGTCATGCATGGACATGTGATTTGCCCATGTGACTCCAAAATTCCATCTTGTAGCTGGGATTCTACACAGGGGGAGGGAAGGGTGTCCACCCAGAAGAGAGAGTCTATTTAAACCCCTGGGATACCCCTCCATTTTGTCTTCAGCTGGATAAGGAGATAGCCTCAACACCCCCAAGGATACCTGAGAGAAACTGGAACAAAGGACAGTAACTACAGGGAGTGTGTGTGATTGCTGGACCAAGACTAGAAGGAGACTAGTCTGTAAAAGGAAGCTTAATGGAACGCCTCTGAGGGTGAGGTCTTATCTGTATTCAGTTTTCTTACTGGAGTAGGCATAGACTTGTGTGTTTTATTTTATTTTGCTTGGTAATTCACTTTGTTCTGTCTGCTATTACTTGGAACCACTTAAATCCTACTTTCTGTATTTAATAAAATCACTTTTTACTTATTAATTAACCCAGAGCATGTATTAATACCGGGGGTCAGCTGTGTATATCTCTCTATCAGTGTTATAGAGGGCGAACAATTTATGAGTTTACCCTGTATAAGTTTTATACAGGGTAAAATGGATTTATTTGGGGTTTGGACCCCACTGGGAGTTGGGCATCTGAGTGCTAAAGACAGGAACACTTCTTAAGCTTAAGCTGCTTTCAGTTAAGCTTGCAGTTTGTGGGACATGGTTCAGACCTGGGTCTGTGTTTGTGGCGGCAAGCATATCTGGCACAATCAGGCAGGGTTCTGGATTTCCAAGCTGGCAGGAAAGGCAGGGGCAGAAGTAGTCTTGGCACATCACTTGGCAGCCCCAAAGGGGTTTCTGTGATCCAACCCGTCACACACAGCTTGTGTTTTCTTATCACTGTTCTACTGTTGAACTTTCTCTCTTCTTTGTTAAATGTAATTTTCATGTATTATTGTTTTCTTTATTATTTCAATAACATTTTGATCTATTTCATGTGATCCAAATGGAGGGCTTGTTCTCTTAGTTGCTTTTGTTAACCTTTTTCATTCCAGCCAGGACTTCACCTCCCGCAGCTTGTAAATATTTTATCTTTAGTGCAATGGTATCCATGGCTTGTATGCAAACAAGGAAACTAGAGAGCTCACTTGAATTGGAGTAAGTAGTTCCTTTAGTTTGGTTTCTTATGTCTGTTCAAGTGGGATGGGAGAAAATACCATTAAATTAGAAAGTGAGCTGATCTGTCACAGAATTATCACTTACATCCTGGGAAAATGGTATATTTTGGTTTCTGCTGAATATATATGTTAAAAATGTGAAAACTGATCACTTATTTTAACAAAATCGTGCCATCCACTAGATAGATGACAAAAACTTGCTTAGTGTCAATTTATTAGTACTTACTAGCCAGGACCAGAAACTAAACTAGAAAATGAAAATTAGAACCTGTCAGACCCTGGACCCCGACAACTCAGAACATTTATTATGTGTTAATAATTTGCTGAGGACTCTATACTTATCTTTGAATATAATGTGTATGAGAGATAATATCCTTTTGTTACGTCTTTTGCATTTAGGATTTAAATGTGTGATAAAAAATATTTATAGAGGATGCTTAGTTTTAATGCATCAGATTTATTAATTTTTTGCTCTTGTGATAAACTCAGGACAAATGGCTGCGAGGGGGAGAGGGGTAGAAAACAGTCCCAGAAAGTTAAAAGGCTCTCCTCCCTATCAACTGGGGAGGGGTAACTACAGGTCAATCAGGTTCAGCTGAGAAGGGGTTACGAGAGATCAGTTAGGATCAGCCGAGAGGGAGATACCTGAGGTCAATTAGGATCAGCTGATTCCGCCCGCCAGGGAGAATTTAAAAAGGTCCCAGGCCACCCTTGGTTGGAAAGGAGTCAAGCTACCAGGCGAGTAGCAGCATGGGAGCAAGCCTCTCCAGGAGGGGAGACTGTATTTCCTCCCATAATCGAGAAAAACAAGCCCAAAACACTGGCTGAGGGAAGGACGTAATGCCCCTGTGCAGCCAAGAGGGACTGTTTTACCCCAACCCGTGTCACCAAGGGTAAAAACAGCTGAGGCTTGCCACAGTCTAGTTTACAGCTTTTAAATTCAATACAAAGTGTGTAAAGTAGAGACATACATTACAGTCATACAGAACAATAAGTGAGGAAAGTACTTTTAGGTCCCTTTCAGTTCAATATTTTCAATATATTTGATGAGATTTACAAAACGGTATATGTAAACAAGGTTGGCTTTACACTCATGAGGTCCAAACTGCTGGAAAGGAGGGAATTGGGCCAGGAGTTACAGTTTTGTCTGTTTCACCTGCCAGAGAGAAGATGTTATGCTGAGAATGGAGGCCCCAGCTAGTTGCCTGTTCTGGTTGTGCTGAAGGCTGGTTGTGACCATGAGAAACGTGCATAATTGCTTTTTGTTTTCAAACATCTTTTAAAAAAGCTGAGGGTTCAGTTGTATATAGTTTCCTGTAATAATCTTTGCAGAGATTAGTGACAGCACTTCAGATACAAACAATGTTCTGGATTTGGCATTAAAATATGTAAAAATATTACCTTCATCCCATTTTCAATTAAAATCATCATTATAATGCAGACTTTTTACATATTTATATTTATATTTGCTTTTGTTTTTAGCTCATGATGCAAATGTGAAGAATGAAAGCCTTTCATCTGTGCAGCAGCTTGGCATTAAAATGACAGTCAGGTACATTGCATTAAAATATTTCTCTTGTGTATTTCTAGAGTTTGTTTGATTTCCTTGCAATGACTTTAATGATATTTAATCCATCAGCTCAACGTTTTGTACCATTTAAATCTAAAGAACATTTTTGAGAGAATGAATATTTACTTTAAAGATGAAAAAGGTATTAGTACATGGTTAAATTATCTGCAACAAATTAAATAGGTTATTATTCATTATTGTTCTAAGGGATAATTGCAACTTGTTTAGCAAGATTTACAGCTAACCATACATTATAGAATCTTAGAAATATAGACCTGTAAAGTTCCTCGAGAGGTTATTTAGTCCATCCCCTGCTCTGAGATAGAACAAAGAACATCCCTGACAGGAGTTTGTCTAACCTGTTCTTAAAAACCTCCAACAATGGAGGTTTCACAGCCTCTCTTAGAAGCCTATTCCAATGTTTAACTATCCTTCTATTAGAAATATTTTCCTAATATCTAACCTAAATCTTCCTTGTTGCAGATTAAGCAGATTATTTCTTCACCAAATTTCTATATCACTTTCTACAGGAATTTCAGACCCTGACCTTGCAAAGGATCACACCCATGCTTAACTTTAAATGCATGTAATCCTATTAAAGTCAACAGAAGAGCTCATGTGAGTGAGGTTGCATAAGTGTGTGCAGGTTTGAGGCCTAAATTTCCAAATGATCTTAAAGAATTGCCTCACATGTAGGACTTCACAATAATCTTATCTTGAAATCACAAAGACATGGATAATGGAAGCAAGGTCTGTGTCTGAAAGAAATGGTTGAGGCCTTCTAGCACAGTGCAGATTTTAAAAAAATACAGTGTTGGCATCTGCTGCAGTCTGAATGTCCAGGGACAGCTGAGGACATAATAAGACTCCTATGACAGGTTGCAAACCTTAGTAACAAATGTCTGCTGTGCTCCTTCAGTAGAATCTAAACCAGTTCACCAGTTGCTTCCCGAACTGTCACCAGACTGAATCCCCAGCCCTAACCACAGTATACGCTTAATTACATATAGGGCTATGAGTTCTTAACTTTTCATAAATCCTAGAACTGTATTAAATGCATCCAGTAAAATGTGTTCTTATTTTTAAAGAACAGACTTTTATGTTTTACTTTTATTTAAACTTAAGTGTCTAAATTTGTTTACACTTTATTTTATTAGGTATGGTAAATATTTAAATTTGCTGAAAGATGGTGCTGAAAATGATCTGTGCCTGGTGTTAATGCACTGTGACAAATTTCTGAAACAACAGCAAACATCTGTAAAGTCCTCACTTCGTATCCTTTTTAGATGACACAAGTTAGATTGACCAAGACATTAGTGACAGTTGAACTGTCAAAGAAATTTTTCATTTATCTTGTTCTTTGAATTCCTAGTGGTGGTGCAGACTACATAGTATTTTTCATTACATTTTGTGCATACATAAAAGAAAAATCCATTATTCTGAAACCTTTATATCACTAAAATGTGTACTTGACAGAATAACTATATGGTCTTTGACAGTAACCCTCATCCTTCCCTTTCATTTGATTATTAAACTTGCTTGTGTGTCTTCTCTGGTTTTGATTTTAAGCACTTTGGGGCAGAATCATGTCTTTCAATATGTTTGTACAGTGCCCAGAGCAATTAGCTCTGATCCCCATTAGGTCTGCTAGTTTCTTCTATAATATTGATGATAATATTATTAATATTGATCATTTAGTCATCTGCAGTTATAATTTGATTTGCACTACGGTTTTTTACTAATATTTTTTCATATAATCGTGTATTTTACTTGTTTGTATTAAAAAAAACACAAAAAAGCCCTTTGACAGGCTATCCTACCTAGTAATGTGTTTCGTTTATTATTTTATACAATATTTAAGGATGCTGGCAAACTATACTTCATTTTCAAAGCCTTTAATTTTTTTATGTTTACTATTGTTTTATACCTCCTTGGAAGTTTGAAAGCGACAACCTGTTTTTTTAATGAAATTTTTGTATCCACCCTCCTCTTTATTACATGCTGTCATAAATATAAAGGGAACAGTAAACAGCTTTAAAATCCCTCCTGGCCCGAGACAAAACCCTTTCATCTGTAAAGGGTTAAGAAGCTAGGATAACCTCGCTGGCACCTGACCAAAATGATTAATGAGGAGACAAGATACTTTCAAAGCTGGAGGGGTGGAGGATGGGAAACAGAGGTTCTCTCTTCTGTATGATGCTTTTTGCTGGGAACAGAAAAGGAATGGAGTCTTAGAACTTAGTATGTAATCTAGCTAGATATGCGTTAGATTGTTTTGTTTAAATGCCTGATAAAATAGCTGTGCTGAATGGAATGTATATTCCTGTTTTTGTGTCTTTTTGTAACTTAAGGTTTGGCCTAGAGGGATTCTCTATGTTTTGAATCTGTAAGGGTACCTGTAAGGTATTTACCATCCTGATTTTACAGAGGTGATTCTTTTACTTTTTTTCTTCAATTAAAATTCTTCTTTTAAGAACCTGATTGCTTTTTCATTGTTCTCAAGATCCAAGGGTTTGGGTCTGTGTTCACCTATGCAAATTGGTGAGGATTTTTTATCAAGCCTTTCCCAGGAAAGGGGGTGTAGGGTTTGGGGAGGATTTGGGGGGGAAAGATATTTCCAAGCGGGCTCTTTCCCTGTTATATATCTGTTAGACGCTTGGTGGTGGCAGCAATGAAGTCCAAGGGCAAAAGGTAAAATAGTTTGTACCTTGGGGAAGTTTTAACCTAAGCTGGTAAAAATAATCTTAGGGAGTTTTCATGCAGGTCCCCCCATCTGTACCCTAGAGTGGGGAAGGAAGCTTGACATGGTGGCAGAGCGGTGGGATTAACCTGAAATCATTTTGAGATCAATTTGAGATTTTTTTGAACCAGAAGCACAGATTTTAAAAGGAATTTTTTTTTCCTTTGGGCTGCGGGAAAGCTGGTTTTAAGCTGAAAGCAGTTAGAGGTTGTTTTTGGTCTCTGCTTGAGGGCCAGAGCAGAGAGAAAAGGGAATTGTCTTTTGTGAGCTGGAGTTTTCTCTACCTAGAGGCAGGGTAGTTAACCTCCTGCAGGGAAATTCACAAGTCTTCACAGACCTTAAGAATTTTTTTTTTTAACCTAAGAGCAACTAGAGGGGTTTTCTGTCTATTTGCCTAGAGACAGACGTGTTAGGTTTGTTTGGGTTTTTTTAAGGATTTTTCTGTTGGCTGACAATCATTATCAGAGAATATAGGTATCATATTACAGCATAGCAAAATTTTACAAGCCAAGTTTTTTTGTTTGTTTGTTTTATTTCTAACTCTCGGGTGTAAAGTTAGTTAAAAACAGAGAGGCAAAGATGACAGAAACCAAGACACAACACAAATTGGAGTTAATCAGACTGGAGGCAGTGAAAGAGGCAGAAAAAGCCCTAGAAGCTTCCCACAGGTGAGCGATGGAGGCAAAGGACAAAGAAATGGAGGCAGCGAAAGAGGCAGAAAAAAACCCAAGAGGCTGCCCACAGGAGAGCTATGGAGGCAAGGGACAAAGAACTGGAGGAGGAGGAAAAAGAGAGGAAGCATGCACTGGAGATGGAGAAGGCAAAGGCTCAGCAGAATATACCAACAAACCCTAGCAATCCTTGTCCCAGTACCTCTTCCCATCCCAGAAAGTTCCCCACCTACAAGGCAGGCGATGATACCAAGGCCTTCTTAGAAAACTTCGAAAGTGCTTGCCTTGGGTACAGCATCTCTACAGATCACTACATGGTAGAGCTGAGGCCGCAGCTCAGTGGACCCTTAGCTGAGGTGGTGGCTGAAATGCCTAAGGAACACATGAACAAGTATGAACTGTTTAAAACCAAGGCGAGAGTCAGAATGGGGCTAACATCCGAGCATTCCCGTCGGCGGTTCAGGGCCCTAAGGTGGAAACCAGACGTGCCATTTACCCAACATGCCTACCACATTGTGAAACATTGGGACACCTGGATATCAGGAGCAAGTGTTAAATCTCCAGCAGGATTTGCCCTTCCTAATGCAAGTGGAGCAGTTCTTAGAGGGTGTTCCTGAGGATATAGAAAGATGCATCATAGATGGGAAGCCCAAAATTGTAATTGAGGTGGGAGAGATTGCTGCCAAATGGGTGGAGGTGGCAGAAAAGAAAAAAACTGGTTGCAGTTGGAGTGGATACCAGAAGGGACAACCTCACACCACACCCTACTACCGGGGGCAGCCCAAGGCCCCAACTACCCCCCAGGAACCTTCCAGACAACTTATCGTCCTGCCACACCATTCTCCAGCAACCCACCTCGCCCGAGTGACCTGTCAGCTGGACAGTGTTTTAAACGTAATGAGCCGGGGCATGTAAAGGCCAACTGCCTCAAGAACCCCAACAAATTTCAGTTCATTGCACCAGAATCACACCAGAGGTCCTCAGGCCCAGATACCCTCGGAGCGGAGGGAAACTGTGAGTGTGAGTGAGAAGAAAGTCACCGCGTGGAGGGACACCGGAGCACAAGTGTCAGCTATCCATGCTTCCTTGGTGGACCCCAATTTAATCAACCCAGAGATCCAAGTGATGGTTCAACCCTTCAAGTCAAACTCTTTCGATTTGCCTACAGCCAAGTTGCCTGTCCAGTACAAGGGCTAGTTAGGAACGTGGACTTTTGCAGTCTATGATGATTATTCCATCCCCATACTGTTGGGGCAAGACTTGGCCAATCATATGAAGCTAGCCAAGAGGGTGGGAATGGTCACCCACAGCCAGGCTAAACAAGCCGTCACGCCTAGCTCTGTTCCGGAAACTTCTACCATGACCCGGTCAGAAGTGATGGACCTGGACCCCAGGCCAATGTCTGCAACAACAGTAGTGGATCCAGTCCCAGAGACCCAGACAGAGCCAATTCCAGAACCGGAACCGGCAGAACAACCAGCACCAGACCCATTGCCAGCACTGAATCCAGTTCTTGCAACCCCAACACCAGAGGGCCCCAGCAAACCTGAACTGGCAGCAGCCGATAACCCTACACCAGAGGCTCAGCCAGAGCCTGAACCTCAACATAGTGCACCGGCGGAGAGCGGTTCATAGTCAACGGAAACAGCTCCACCCCCTATATCGCTTCCAGAGGGACCAACCCTACGTCCACAATCCAATGAGGAACAGATGTCTCCAGCATCAAGGGAACAATTCCAGACCAAACAGGAAGCAGATGAAAGCCTCCAGAGAGCTTGGACAGCAGCCCAGAGCAACCTACCACCTCTCAGCTCTTCTAATCGATCCGGGTTTGTTGTAGAAAGAGGACTTTTATACAAGGAAACTCTTTCTGGTGGACACCAGGAAGACTGGCATCCTCAGAGACAGCTGGTAGTTCCAATTAAGTACCGGGTCAAGCTCTTGAGCTTAGCTCACAATCATCCTAGTGGCCATGCTGGGGTGAACAGGACCAAAGACTGTTTGGTGAGGTCATTCCACTGGGAGGGACTGGGCAAGGATGTTTCTACCTGTGTTCAGTCTTGTGAGGCATGTCAAAGAGTGGGAGAACCCCAAGACCAGGTCAGAACCCCTATCCAGACACTCCCCATCATTGAGATTCCATTTCAGCGAGTAGCTGTGGATATTCTGGATCCTTTTCCAAAAAAGACACCCAGAAGAAAGCAGTACATACTGACTTTCATGGATTTTGCCACCCGATGGCCAGCAGCAGTAGCTCTAAGCAACACCAGGGTTAAAAGTGTGTGCCAGGCACTAGCAGACATTTTTGCCAGGGTAGGTTGGCCCTCCGACATCCTTACAGATGCAGGAACTAATTTCCTGGCAGGAACTATGGAAAGCCTTTGGGAAGCTCATGGGGTAAATCACTTGGTTGCCACTCCTTACCACCATCAAACAAATAGCATGGTGGAGAAGTTTAATGGAACTTTGGGGGCCATGATACGTAAATTCGTAAATGAGCACTCCAGTGATTGGGACCTAGTGTTGCAGCAGTTTCTCTTTGCCTACAGAGCTGTACCACATCCCAGTTTAGGGTTTTCACCATTTGAACTTGTATATGGCCGCGAGGTTAAGGGGTCATTACAGTTGGTGAAGCAGCAATGGGAGGGATTTACACCTTCTCCAGGAACTAACATTCTGGACTTTGTAACCAACCTACAAAACACCCTCCGAACCCCTCTAGCCCTTGCTAAAGAAAACTTACAGGATGCTCAAAAAGAGCAAAAAACCTGGTATGATAAACGTGCCAGAGAATGGTCCTTCAAAGTAGGGGACCAGGTTATGGTCTTAAAGGCGCTCCAGGCCCATAAAGTGGAAGCATCGTAGGAAGGGCCATTCACTGTCCAGGAGTGCCTGGGAGCTGTTAATTATCTCATAGCATTCCCCACCTCAAACCGAAAGCCTAAGGTGTACCATTCTCTAAAGCCCTTTTATTCCAGAGAATTAAAGGTTTGTCAGTTTACAGCCCAGGGAGGAGATGATGCTGAGTGGCCTGAAGATGTCTACTACGAAGGGAAAAGTGCTGGTGGTGTGGAAGAGGTGAACCTCTCCATGACCCTTGGGCGTATGCAGCGACAGCAGATCAAGGAGCTGTGCACTAGCTACATGCTAACATTCTCAGCCACCCCAGGACTGACTGAACGGGCATACCACTCCATTGACACAGGTAATGCTCACCCGATTAAAGTACAACCTTACCGGGTGTCTCCTCAAGCTAAAACTGCTATAGAATGGGAGATCCAGGATATGTTACAGATGGTGTAATCCGCCCCTCTGTCAGTGCATGGGCATCTCCAGTGGTTCTAGTTCCCAAACCAGATGGGGAGATACATTTTTGCGTGGACTACCCATAAGCTAAATGCTGTAACTCGCCCAGACAATTATCCAGCGCCACGCGCAGATGAACTATTAGAGAAACTGGGACAGGCCCAGTTCATCTCTACCTTGGACTTAACCAAGGGGTACTGGCAGGTACTGCTAAATGAATCCGCCAAGGAAAGGTCAGCCTTCACCACACATGTCAGGCTGTATAAATTTAATGTACTCCCTTTTGGGCTGCGGAATGCACCCGCCACGTTCCAAAGACTTGTAGATGGTCTCCTAGCGGGATTAGGAGAATATGCAGTTGCCTACCTTGACAATGTGGCCATATTTTTGGATTCCTGGGCAGAACACCTGGAACATCTACAAAAAGTCTTTGAGCGCATAAGGGAGAAAGGACTAACTGTTAAGGCTAAGAAGTGTCAAATAGGCCTAAACAGAGTGACTTACCTTGAACACCAGGTGGGTCAAGGAACTATCAACCCCCTACAGACCAAAGTGGATGCTATCCAAAAGTGGGCTGTCCCAAAGTCAAAGAAACAGGTTCAATCCTCCTTAGGCTTGGCCGGTTATTACAGGCACAATACAGCCAAATCACCACCCCACTGACAGACCTAACCAAAAAGAAACAGCCAATTGCCGTTCAGTGGCCCGAAGAGCGTCAGAAGGCCTTTAACCAGCTTAAAGCGACACTCATATCTGACCCTGTACTAAGGGCCCCAGACTTTGACAAACCGTTCTTAGTAACCACAGATGCGTCCAAGCGTGGTGTGGGAACAGTTTTAATGCAGGAAGGACTGGATCAAGAATTCCACCCTGAAGTGTTTCTCAGCAAGAAGCTGTCTGAGAGGGAAAGCAACTGGTCAGTCAATGAAAAAGAATGTTACGCCATTGTCTACGCTCTGGAAAAGCTATGCCCATATGTTTGGGGACGGCGTTTCCACCAGCAAACCAACCATGCTGCGCTACAGTGGCTTCATACCGCCACGGGAAATAACAAAAAACTTATTTGGTGGAGTTTAGCTCTCCAAGATTTTGATTTTGACATCCAACACATCTCAGGAGCTTCTAACAAAGTGGCTGATGCAATCTCCTGTGAAAGTTTCGCAGAATCAACTGGTTAAAAATCGTCCTTGAGATGTGGAAAATATTGTTAGTCTTTATATACTTGGTTGTATATTTAGAGGTGCATGTGTCTTATTAACTCTGTTTTCTCATAGAGCTCCAGGAAGAAATCACAGCCAGCATTTCACCCTATCTGTGATTTGGGGGGGCGTGTCATGAATATAAAGGGAAGGGTAAACACCTTTAAAATCCCTCCTGGTCCAAGGCAAAACCCTTTCATCTGTAAAGGGTTAAGAAGCTAGGATAACCTCGCTGGCATCTGACCAAAACGACCAATGAGGAGACAAGATACTTTCAAAGCTGCGAGGGCGGGGGGGGGAAACAAAGGTTCTCTCTTCTGTGTGATGCTTTTTGCTGGGAACAGAAAAGGAATGGAGTCTTAGAACTTAGTATGTAATCTAGCTAGATATGCGTTAGATTCTGTTTTGTTTAAATGGCTGATAAAATAGCTGTACTGAATGGAATGTATGTTCCTGTTTTTGTGTCTTTTTGTAACTTAAGGTTTGGCCTAGAGGGATTCTCTATGTTTTGAATCTGTAAAGGTACCTGTAAGGTATTTACCATCCTGATTTTACAGAGGTGATTCTTTTACTTTTTTTCTTCAATTAAAATTCTTCTTTTAAGAACCTGATTGCTTTTTCATTGTTCTCAAGATCCAAGGGTTTGGGTCTGTGTTCACCTATGCAAATTGGTGAGGATTTTTTATCAAGCCTTTCCCAGGAAAGGGGGTGTAGGGTTTGGGGAGGATTTTGGGGGGAAAGACGTTTCCAAGCAGGCTCTTTCCCTGTTATATATCTGTTAGACTCTTGGTGGTGGCAGCAATAAAGTCCAAGGGCAAAAGGTAAAAGAGTTTGTACCTTGGGGAAGTTTTAACTTAAGCTGGTAAAAATAATCTTAGGGGGTTTTCATACAGGTCCCCACATCTGTACCCAAGAGTTCAGAGTGGGGAAGGAACCTTAACAGATGCACGTATTTGTTTACTGTTATAAAGTACTTATGGGTGTTGGGCTATTCGTCTTAACTTAAAATAATCATTAAAGCACCTAGGTTTTGGTGTTTTTGTTTGTGTTTTTCCAAGGGTCATGGAAGAATTACGTGGACTTTGCAGAGAGGAAAATTAGTTCAAAGTCTAAGGGCCTAATTTATCACAATGAATTTTACTCCAGTTTTATACTGATTTAAATTTAATGGACTTTTTATGTTCATGAAACCATCTTCAGTGTAGCTACACTGATGCAACACTGGAGTTGCTACAATAGAACCCTGGGTCTACACATCTTGACATTGTTATGTTTGGATTATTATATTAACTTTCAGATTCCCATTTCTTAAAGTACCTGATTTGTTGTGATTCACAATCTAATTATTTTTATTATTATTTTGCTGATTCTTTGTTTCTTGGAGAAAAGAAACATGCTTTTATGCCAGCAATAGTTTGTTGTTTGTCAGAGTTCCTTAACGTTCTCCTACAGGTTGTCTGCAGGAAGGTTATGCTGGCTATGACTGGTTTGCGTCTTCTGTATTTCTAATAATGTCAGGAGAGAGAGAGAAAACATTAACATTTCTTCAACGATTTTCCAATCTTCTTATCTCAGCATTTCTCTGGCTGCGAAGACTGCATCTTTCCGTAAGACTTTAAAAGCTTTTCTTTTTAAAGGTGGTTTTGAAATTTTTTAAAGGAATGTTTATCAGTTTCACTGAGTTATTGTTTCACTTTTCATTAAGATCCTCTAACTAACTGCTTGTCCCTTAAAAATTCTCTCAGAAAAATATAGATTTGACATTTGTTCAAATGGTTGTTTAAAGGCAGTGAAATAACGGGTAGACTTATGGCAGTGTTATTGAATGTTAAAGTTGGCAATAAAATAAACTTTATTAGTTGTGTTAAATTCTTTGTGTAGGGAGAAGGTACTATTGAGTGGCCTTTTTATTATTATTACACTGTGCAAGTTCATTGTTTTGATTATTAGCTTTGTTGTATTATAAAATCAATAAAAGGCACAAAATATCAGAGTTGTACAGAAAAATACTAAAATGCTCTATTAATTAGAAACTTCCGTACTGACCAAGTACTGAATAATTCCATATTTCAAATGGCTCGTATTTAAATCAAATGGCTGGTATTTAAATCAAGCTAGTTACACAAGCTCCATAATTTTCATGCTTTGTTAAATATGATGTCATCTATTTTAAAAAATCTCTTTTGTTTGGTATTGTACTTTGTCAGGTTCTGTGACTGGTGTAAATTAAACTATCAGCTATAGTCAGTCACTAGAAAATTGTGGGCTTATTAGATGATTCTCTAGCTCTTTTTCAAGAGGGTGTTTGTATATTCGTACTTGCAGTACATACCGTATGAACAGCTCCTGGTCCAATTCTGCTGCTGTTCCAGCACTGAGAAGGTTGGCTTCATTTTGTGAGTCTGTTTGTGCTGACCATCCTCCATACTGAAGTTCATCCTTCATAGCTAAATTAACAAGTGTGAAACCTCCAGGCAAAAGTATAAAGCAGTTTTAGGCTAAAGATCCCCCACATTAAATGTTAATTAGTTCCACCAAAACATTAATATGTACAATCCAGAACTCACCTCTACCTCCTCTTTGCCCCAAACAGGAGTCTTAATTTCTCCCATTATGTAACTCTCAGTCCCAACTGAGGTGTCCTATATGAAGTGGGAGGTTGTATTATACATGCAACCTCCTGTAAGCCAGGACCCAAAGGAAAAAGAAGGAAAAGTTCAAAGGAATGCACGTCTTCACCAAGCCAAAAACACATTACTTACAAACCACACACCGATCTGCCCAGCACATTCCACGCTGGTAACCTTTCATTCCCCATTCTCCCATTCAAATAGAACTTCACTTCTACCCTCCATATATATTCTCCTCCACATACACACACCACACCTGGGCAAATCATGACAGCTCCATCCAATTCTTTATCCACTATATAGGATTGCAAAAAACATCTGTCTCCTATTCTCCACTCCCTCATTTATAAACAACAGTCTCTATGTGTCTACTTGGGCAATGAATGGGGAGGGGGAATCTCACCCTTCCTACTCACAAAGTTAACATTTATTAAACCATATATGTAATAAGGAATTGGGCTGTCAACCAAGAGAAATAGCTGGTAAACTTTTTTGTAACAGTTTCTCTCTTTACAGTTTTCCACACATTTTACCACACTTTTCTCCTGCTTCTGGTACCAACGAATATTTACTTATTTAGTAGTGTCTTTTAAAGTAAAATCATACATTTTCTTCTGAAGTAAGTAACAATTATTATTTATTGTTTGCTTTGTTGGTCAGGTACACCTATCTATTGACACAGCAGAATCTGGCATCCACCCCATCTATTTTTGCAGTGCTCACTACGTTGAGATGTTGCTGAAGGCTGAGTTGCCACTTGTCTTTTCAGCTTTCCACATGTCTGGTTTCACTCCATCACAGGTAATTTACAAAAGCATATTAAAGCATTGTTAAATGTTCGACTTAAATCCACAAAATCAAGGATATTCAGAGAAGGTTGAAGCTACTATGGCTCAGGTATGTAACAAGCTATAAAACCCAGCCACAATAAAATGACTAAAGAATAAAGTTTTAGTCTTCAGCCACACAAAGTAAATTGGTGTGAAAATCAGATAACTATTCATTTTGTAGGCTTTTTAATATAGATTTTTATGTTTAGGACTAAAAGTATACAGTTAAAACATTTTAAAATGGAAAACAGTTGACTTCAATGGAACTATGCCAATTAACTTCAGCTGAGGAGCTGCTCCTTCCTATTTTATGCAAAAGCTTGACCAAAATGTGCTGGATTTTTTAATGAAATCAGAAGGGGTAAAAAAATCTCAATGGCATGGTCATTTCCAGTAGGAGGCTAAATTCTGTAGTACATTTGTATGGTATAAGACAATTCAGCTTATATTGGAGTTAAAGTTCCTGATATCACAACCAATCATTACAATTAGGTGAAAAAGCAAGCCCAAATCCATATATTAATGTAATATTAAGGCTGAGATTTTATTCAAACACAGCAACTGTAGGTCCTCTCATGCGTGTTTCTATCGTGCTTTGAAGATGTAAAGTCCCATGTAAGTGCTGTTGCTTCTAGAGATTTACTCAAGGCTATGGATGAACAAACACACAGGCTCTTCTTCACCACCTTACGGGTGGGGAAGGGTCTTCTTAAGTGCTGGGAAAGATCAAGAAAAAGTCTTACAGTTGCACTGGGCTTAACCCATTAAAAGGGTCATTTTGTGCCAAGATTTGGGGGCTCAAGTGTGTTCTTTATGGGAATGGATGTGGATGTGATGCAAGAATTGATTAAAAGAGAGAAAACATGAACTCATCAAGATTTACAATGTCTGAATTTGATTCTACTTCCTTATGTATACTGCTCAGTCTTACCCATAAAGGATAAAATTTAAAATATAAGAAAAAGCTGCCTTTCAAAGTGAAAGGAACGGACTGTTTTTTTAAAATGAGAAAGGGGAGGAAGTATAATAGCACAAGGCATCAATTCACACACGGCCTGATCCAGCTGTTGTTGAAGTCAATTGTCCTTGTCTAGTTCAGGATTAAAAATTTGTTGTTAGTACCTGTTAATGAACCTATCCTTACAACACACTTTTTATCGTCCTTTAGACAAGCATAGAGAGCAGGATCTGGCCCCAATAAAGGTTAATTGCCTGAGTTTCAGAGATGCTGAGCATTCCCAACTCCCACTGGATTCTCATTCCTACAGGACAGATGCTCTTATCACAGAAAAGCTCAGATAAAGGGAATGAATGTCTTAGTATTAAATCATTGGACTGGGATTCAGAGCCTTTCTGTGCAATCTTGAGCAAGTCACTTTAAGGCCTCATTATCAAAGGTGTTGAGATCAAGAATTCCCAAGTCAATGAGAGTTGTTGCTGCTCAACTCATCTGAAAATCAGTTCCTTAATTTCTTTATTCTTCAGTTCCCCATCTGTTAAGTGGAGGTAGTAATATTGCCCTACCTCCACAGGGGTGTTTTGTGGATAAAATCATTGTACGTGAGGTGTTGAAATACTACAGCGATGAGCAGTTGAACAACCTATTAACTAAATAAATCAATATTGGCATTAACACCCTTATTGGAAGTCTCAGCAGGGATGTTAAAAACTCAGTGAACATGGAGATTGAACTAGACCTCCATACAGTCCCTCCAGGGTCAGGGTTGAGGCATACTGATGGGGCCATATAGAGAAAGGTACGGCACAAGCAGAATAACGCACACTATTAAGTGGAATAGAGGCTTTCCCTCCAGGGATCTCACTCTCACAAACACTGCATTTACTTTTAATAATAATAAATAATCCGTCTTTAGAAAAATATGTGATATAATTTGTATGCTAAGTTTTATCACAATTCACAGTAATACCCATGGCAAGAATAAATTTTTAATGGAAACACATAACTAGAATGGACACCACTGTAATACGCACACATCCTCTGGCTACATTATTGTGTTATTTTATTGCAAAAAATAATGCTTCATTTAACTATGAAAGCAACTTTAACATATATAAATGTCAGTGTATAGGAATACACAACTGAATGCAATCTCATTCTAAAGCATAGTCATTGTAATCTAATTAGTAACACAGTACTTTCTGGTTTCAGAGTAGCAGCCGTGTTAGTCTGTATTCGCAAAAAGAAAAGGAGTACTTGTGGCACCTTAGAGACTAACAAATTTATTAGAGCATAAGCTTTCGTGAGCTACAGCTCACTTCATCGGATGCATTGCATCCGATGCTCTTGCTTATGCTCTAATAAATTTGTTAGTCTCTAAGGTGCCACAAGTACTCCTTTTCTTTTGACAGTACTTTCTGCTTCTTCATATTTTTCAACACTTTGGGGCTGATTAACAACGGATTTGTGGTCTAGAGCTAAATGAAGTGTGCTGTACACAAGGGATTAGGCAACAAATGGTGATTTAGAAATGGAAAAAAAAAACAAGCTGCTAAATCCTGTGTCTCCCATACCATTCAATTAAATCCAATGGTGCCTCAGGGAAGGACCTACCATTCATTTACAAGGCACATAAATTCTTTAATTTAAAGGGAAACACACGTTAAGTATACTTTCAAAGACATCCATACCATTTAAAAAAATCTTAAGAAAATTCAATACATAAAGAATAGTTTATTTTTTCTGTCATTAAACTTTGAAATTTGTGTTTCAACTTAAACAATTATAGATTCATAGATACTAAGGTCAGAAGGGACCATTATGATCAGCTGGTCTGACCTCCTGCACAACGCAGGCCACAGAATCTCACCCACTCACTCCTGCAAAAAACCTCTCACCTATGTCTGAGCTATTGAAGTCCTCAAATCGTGGTTTAAAGACTTCAAGGAGCAGAGAATCCTCCAGCAAGTGACCCGTGCCCTTGCTACAAAGGAAGGCGAAAAACCTCCAGGGCCACTTCCAATCTGCCCTGGAGGAAAATTCCCTCCCAACCCCAAATATGGTGATCAGCTAAACCCTGAGCATATGGGCAAGATTCACCAGCCAGATACTCAGGAAAGAATTTTCTGTAGTAACTCAGATCCCACCCCATCTAACATCCCATCAAAGGCCAATGGGCCTATTTACCATGAATATTTAAAGATTAATTAATTATCAAAATCATGTTATCCCATCATACCATCTCCTTCATAAACTTATTGAGTTTAATCTTAAAGCCAGATAGGTCTTTTGCCCCCACTGCTTCCCTTGGAAATTCCAAATTCCAAAACTTCACTCCTCTGATGGTTAGAAACCTTCGTCTAATTTCAAGTCTAAACTTCCTGGTGGCCAGTTTATATCCATTTGTTCTTGTGTCCACATTGGTACTGAGCTTAAATAATTCCTCTCCCTCTCCGGTATTTATCCCTCTGATATATTTATAGAAGGCAATCATATCTCAGGAATCAGACCCACTTTCATAACAACTATACTCTAGAGGTCAAATTCTGGAGCTACATGTTCAGTTGCCGATTAAGAGTATTTCCCAGTTATGGACCCTGGATCTGGGTCTTTCCTTAATATGTTAATTCTTCTATTTCCACTATGCAAATTCCACAGTAGTTGGCATGGTCCAATTTGGCTCCACAGCCACAGAAGCCTATGCATATTTCCCTTCACCCTCTTCCCCCACTGCCCCGGCATCTTCATAACAGACATGAGGACAACCAACCCCTTGCTCTGATTCTTCCCAGTCCAACTGCCATATGTGTCCCATCCTGCTAGGGCTAATATCAGCAGAGTCACTGAGCCTTTCTAACCTTCGGATGAGGGCCAGATTCCTTCTGAGCTGCTAGCATTGAGAGAGAGAGTACGTGAGAAGGGTCACCATGGCCTGAGAAGAAGTCCAGCTGGCTGGCATCTCTAAAATGAAGCCATCATGTAATAACATGTTTCGCCTTCCTCTGTAGCATGGTTGACTTGAGGGAGGCTTCTCTGCTCCTTGAAGTCTTTGAACCATGATTTAAGGACTTCAATAGCTCAGACATGGGTGAGGTTTTTCATAGGAGTGGGTGGGTGAGATTCTGTGGCCTGCGCTGTGCAGGAGGTCGGACTAGATGATCAGAATGGTCCCTTCTGACCTTAGTATCTATGAATCTATGAATCTATATCTCCCCTCAACCTTCTTTTACTTAGGCTAAACAAGCCAAGCTCCTTGAGTCTCCTTTCACAAGACAAGTTTTCCATTCCTCAGATCATCCTAGTAGCCCTTCTCTGTACCCGTTCCAGTTTGAATTCATTCTTCTTAAACATGGGAGACCAGAACTGCACACAATATCCCAATTGCCTGTATAGATGTACATTACTGGATTACATGTATTGGGTTCTTCTATATAGCAGTGTCAATTGGGGCTGAACATGCATTATTTCAGGAATGATATCAAATGAGGATCATGCTCCCTCCTGCACCTCAGTTCTTTTTGACTATCGTAAGCAGTGAGGTCAAACTTCAAAGCTCACTTCATTATCCTTTTTCGAAACCCCTTTTTCCTGTTAGCAGAACAATAGTTGTTAAGAAGAGAATACGTTTAGGACACTTAATCTGGAGGTTTTTTCACTTTATGGGTCAGTTTGTTTTGTTGGATTGACTTTGTTGGTTAGGGCAGCACTGTTATGTATCACTTTTGCATTGTTCCAAGCTACACAATATTGAGACCAACATGTCTGAAGCCAGTAGCTGGCTTTGAATTATTTTTGATCTTATCCTTCTCAGACCACCTCTTGGAGAGTCACTTGTTCTTTTAAACCTCCCAAGAGGTGTGAGCCATATGGGAAGTTCTCAAAGGAGAACAATGGTTACTGACCTTCATGTGCTAACTGCAGTTCTTTGAGATGGTTGCCCACAGGAATTCAAACTCACTGTGTACCTTCTTTAGAGCGTCAGGTGAGGGAGTCTTGAATATATGGGAATGACTAAAGGGCATTGGGAGCCACACCTCTTTTATGCTCTTACATCCCAGTACAAGGGAAGAATTTAAGACCAACACTGCTTGCTACAAACTTTTGGGTTTGTGCACTAGAGGCACACTTTTCTTAAGAGTGGGGATCTACACAGGCCTCTCTTCAAGAACCACAGTTACTCTGGTAAATAATATTTTTTTATTCAATATACCAACTACATAGTGTATCCATTTTAAATGCATATAGTAAGCCGGGGTTCTCTGCCTGTTAGTCATGACCACCAACCTATGGGTTGTTTAGGGGTTCTGGCTAGATCCTGGCTGGATGAGAAGGGGGCATAGGATGGTCTTGGTGTTGAAAAGGGGTTTGTGGTATAGAAAAGTTATTAATTTATCGGTGAATTACTGTAAGAAATTGAATTTGTTTTTATATTTCCCTAGATTTGTCAGCAGTGGCTAGCTCAGTGTTTCTGGAATTACGTGGACTGGAGCGAGATCTGTCACTACATTGCTACATGTATTTTCCTTGGTCCTGATTATCAGATCTATATGTGTATATCTGTGTTCAAACATCTTCAGCAAGATATTCTGCAGCACACACAGACCCAAGATCTACAGGTTTTTCTCAAAGTAATGTTTTTTCTTTAGATTACCAGATTAGAGGAAAGCTACACTTTCCAGACTGAAAAGAGATACTATTTTGCCAAACAACTGAATTTCTAGTATTGGTTTTATTTTAGTCTCATTCCTCTCTCTCCCCCCTCTCTCATGTCTGTTTTCCATGAGGAACAAAGGGCCTTCACCCTGCCTACTATGTTTGCTGATCTCCTGCTGCATTCTTAGCTTGTTCCCATGTCATTCTGATAGCTTTCAGTTCTGCTTCTTTTGTGTATTTTCATGTTATCCTTCGTCTACTTCATTGTCTCTTCCCCTGGGAATTCCAGTCCAGGGCCTCTATTGCTATGTTATTCAGATCTTTCCTCCATTTATGTCCTAGCCATCTCAATTTTTTAATGTAATTTTCTTTCCTATTGGCTTCTGTTTCGTCATTCTCCAGAGTTGTTTGTTTGTGACTTTCTTTCTGGCCACCTGATATTGAGGATTTGTCTAAGGCAGCTGTTAATGAAAATGTGGAATTTAAATAATATACTCATAATAAGTCTCCAAGTTTCAGTGCCACATAGTAAGACCAACTGTACAGTGGTGTTATATATTCAAAGTTTAGTTTGGAGGGAAAGATTTCTGTTTCTCCAGATTGGCTTTAGAGTTACAAACGTATGTCTGGCTTTTACTCTTCTGGTTTTAAAGTCTTCATCTGTTTCACCCATTGTACTTACAGTGTTGCCAAGATATTTGAAATAGCAGACTTCTTTGTCAGTCTCGGAAATTTCTGTTGGTGTTTCGTGTTGTGTGTTGATTCTCATGGTTTTAGTTTTCTTGGTGTTGATTTTTCAACCTTACTAACTGTGCAGAGGCCTGGCAATCGTACGTTTGAGCTTTCATGTCTCTGTTGGTATGGTATAGCAAGTTGATGTCATCTGCAAAGTCAAGGTCCTGTTAACTTGTGTGACAGTCCATTATCTGATCCTGTAGTCTTTTTCATTACCCAGTCCCCTACCAGTAAAAAAGATCATAGGTGACATAAAACAATCTTGTCTGACACCTGTAGTAGTCTTGAATGATTTAATCAGTTCACTTCTATGTATTACTTGGCACGTCATATTTTCATAAAAGCTCTGAATGATGTTCAAATATTTCTAAGGGAAATTTCCATAATGGCACAGCAACTTCCATAAAAGAGTTTTATCCTCTGTATGGCTTTTTGGAAATCTATAAAATCAATATGAAGTGGTAAATGCCATTTGATCAGCAGTTCTATGATGACACATAGGGTTACTATTTGATCTATACATGATTTCTCTTGTTTGAACAATACCTGTTGTTGAAACTGTGACCCTACCACTTTCTTTATTCTGTCGAGAATAATACCTTTAAATACCTTAGTTGAAATAGACAGCAGCTTCCCCAGTTTTTACCCTTACTGAAGTCTCTTTTCTTTGGTAGCTTCACAATATGATCCTTTTTTCACTTGTCATTTACTTATACTGTAGGGGTCTTACAATATTACAGTAGGTATGATACATAAGTTTCAGTATGATGTACTGTATTGCTTACTCCTGGAGGGATTCTGCTCCAAAAAATTCAAAATTCTGCATATTTTATTTGTCAAAATAATGCAATGTACTCACACCAGTTTCAGTTGTTTGGGTAATTTATTTCAACTACAAAACAGAAAAAAGTCATAATAACTATTTAGCATTTCTTAAACAGATGAAAGTTAGTAACAAAGAGTTAATAACTAATACCCTGCATTCCAGTTATAATTCTGGAATTTCATTTAAATTACATTATAGAACACCAAAAAGAAAAAAAAAAAAAGAGAGAGTGTTGTTTTAAATTGCTCAGACTTTCACACATGAAAGTCGTATAGTTTTGCTAATCATTATCCCTCATTTCTGTGCAATCCAGTATTTTCATTTAAATTATAGTACAGAAAATGGAGCCTTCAAGTTTTTGTCACTTAGTGATTTTCTCCTGCTTGAAAGGATCAAATTGTACAGTGAAAAACTTCTCTCTTCATCTGCAGAATTTGAGACAGCACTTATGCAATTCAAGGCCAGTTTGGCGATAACTGGAATTCTCTGTGTCATTGAAAGTCAAAACACTTGGAAGTCAACAAAAAATAGGTTGACTTGGAATAGTTTCAGGCACAATCTTTTCCTTACAATTTTAGCTCCTGTTGAGGTACCTCAGAAAAACCAGGTATTGCTGGCAGATTTTTTTTTCATTTTTCTGTGCAGGGGGCACAGAAAAGTGGGGGCTATATGAATTCTGTCAGGAGTAATTGCTTTCTTGTTTTTCAAACCATGGCAAGGCATTTCAAGTGTACTAAAGGTATTAGAATGTGAAGGGATGTTGACTTGTTCATCATCAACATCACCTTTGTTATATCATTTTTTTTAATCAGGAAAAATGGTTCATATAACTCATCATTTGTAGTACTGGTGTTCATAAAATGAAGATTCTCTTATACACTAGAAGTGCCACCCGCATGCCACACTGGGTATCCAGTGCTGATTTGTGTTTGGAGGGGAGTATGATTGTAAGTGCTTTGAGGGAAAGTCAAAGGGATGAAGAAAAGAAAAGGAGATGCCAAGACAACAAAGGAGGAAGAGAGCGGCAAAAGAAAAAATAAATCTTATGTCAGGAACAGTCCATCTTATTATTTAGAGACATAAAGAAAGTGGTTAGGGTTTTAGAGAAGGGGCAAATCATCGGACTAAGGTACTTTAAAAATTTCTCTCACATTTTAGCTCCTATTCTTTTATTGTATAATGGAAAAGATTCTTGAACCCTGTAAGGGTACATGTGACTATTTAGAGAATTTTAAGAGTTAGGGTTAATATTATCTGGTGCTGAATGTAATGCTTGTCTGTAGCTTCTTTTTTATGTGCAAATGAAATTGTCCTCATATTTTAAAGAATTTTTTTTAAACTGGAATAGTAAGGTAGGTCAGTATGGAAAGACAGTGATAGTTATAAGCAAAATATTTTTTTTTTTTGCTGACTGCGGTGGTTATAAGCAAGATAAATAATTTTTTGCTGACAAATCATGATCCTTTCCTTTAGAAAATATAAGTGGCAGCAGGTAAAAAAATAAAATATACAACCATCAAGCACTATACCATATCTTTGTATATGATAGAGAGGGTTGGGGATTCTATACATATCAAATGACTCCTATTAATAAGAAATGGAGGAGATGTAGCACATCTAAAGAAATGGGAAAATGTATATTCAACTTCTTTTGCAATTACTATGCATGCAGAAACTTTTAGACTTCCATTTTATGAATGCTGTTTCAGTACAGTAAGTGGATAATCCCTGCACTGAGAAGTTAAAACTCAAACCTGGACTTGTAAATTTCAAGAAAACTAATCATTGACCAACAGCATTATGGGTATTAAACCTAATTAACCCTATTGACAGTCCATAAAATTGCTGAACTTGAATTAATAAAATAATAAAGTAGATCAGTGGTAGGCAACCTGCAGCCCGCGAGCCACATGCGGCCTGTCAGGTAATCCACTGGTGGGCTGTGAGACAATTTGTTTACATCAACCATCCAGACAGTTTGTTTACATTGACTGTCCGCTGGCACAGCCACCCGCAGCTCCCAGTGCCCGCAGTTCGCCATTCCCGGCCAATGGGAGCTGAGGGAAGTGGCGCAGGCAAGAAGCAAGAGAGACTTTATCCTTTTGGAGGAGGCCTTATTTGTTCAACCGTCTATATCAAAAAGCTGGAGACGACAGATGCCAGTACATCAATCACTGAAAAGAAAGGAAAAAACTCTGGGTTCTTCTTCAAGGAGTTTCCCTGTGGGAGCTCCACTTTAGGGGCCTTGATGCGCTGCGCTTGCAATCGGAGATTTGTGGTAGCAGTGCCCAGTTGGGCTTCGCATGCGCCGTTGCCGTCTTGCACCGTTCTGAATGGTTACATAGCGGTGCACAGCCAACCGTCCCCCAGTTCCTTCTCTACCTCCGTTGGCTTGAGTCAGAGCAATCAGCAGCACCCTTTCTTACCTCAGATAAGATTTATAATAGCTAGTTCATAGTGATAGTGTTAGCTTAGTTGTACTTAGTTCCCCTATCCCCTTGCATTACTGTAATTTCTTTAAAATTAAAAAAAAGAGTTCCTTTATTTTCCCTATCTACTCCTGCCTCTCTCGCAGGCATACAGTCTTAGTCTCAAACAGGGTTTACCCTTGTTTTTCTCTCTCTAAGAGACCGACTCTCAAGCATGCCCAGCTCACCTGGCTTTAAATGCTATCTGATTTGCAGACTCTCCATACTGGTCTCTGACGATCATGCTCAGTGTGTCCGCTGCCTTGGTGAGACACACCTTACTCAAAAGTGCCTGTACTGCAGAAAACTGACATCTAGGACAGGAAAAGCCAGGGATCTTCAACTGAATCACCTCATGATGGAGAAATCCCTCAAGCCAGCCTCCAACCCTGAGTTCAGGTCACCCTCTGGCCAAGGGTTGCCAGCGGCAGCCTCTGACAGGGGCTCCACTTCAACAATGGCTACCAAGGAGCCTGCTCCTAGAAAGCCTACCAAAAAGCAGTTGCAGACATCCCCACACCAAGAATCGCCTAAAAGAAAGCGATCTCCAGTTGAAAAATCTGCCCCAGTACTGATGGCACCAAGAGCACTGGACCACGAGGCACTGGGAACCTCTGGCACCGAGAGTTCCCAAAGAGCTAAAGACCCTATGCCAGCAAGCTGTAATGGAGGTTCACACACTAACGTGAAATCTTCCAGCTTGGCACTCACGGAGCTGAAGAAAATCTCAGCACTGAGCGTTACAATAGCGCCACTGCTGTATCTGTGCTGCACAGCTCTAAATCCTCGGCACTGGCAGCTTCAGCTCATGCTTCCGGGCTGTCCACCACGCCGTCTCTGGCACCAAGCCTCACAGTTCCACAGCAATTCGTGAGGCATGTGGACCTGATAGTCGCCTTAATTCCTGAATCTCCTCTACTTGGCACCAAGGGTACCGCATCCAGATCAGTAGTAAGCCAGCTGACTACTCCTTGCAGCTCAGCCCCCTCACTGTATATCTGCAGGTGGTTGGTGATGAGGAAGTAGAGGATGATGCAGTAATAAATACTCTTCACGACTCCTCACCCAAGCCAAGACCATCTCATCATCAAACACTTGCAGATATACGAGGATGGTAGGGTCACCCATGGGCACCACCTCGCATATCATTCCCACCATACTGGTCATACTGGGATCTATGGGAAATGTATAGTGCTCAAAACCACATCCCCCCTAGCCTGCCTAAGTCCAGAACATCCTGGTCTCCTTCCTCAGCTGTCCCGACACCCTCAGAAACACAAGAGGAAGACACTGAGGAACCTAAAGACACAGCCGAACATGACACTTCGCTGCCTACTCACCTCTCATCTTTGTCACCAGACAAAACTATAATGCCACCCCCCCACACACACACCATGATGATTTCAAATCCTTTCAGGACCTCTTCATAAGGGTTGCTGAATCTCTGGACATTTCATTGACTCAGCTACCAGAAGCCCAACACAAGCTCACAAACATACTCCAGGCATCCCCATCGGCAAAGATAGCTCTGCCAATTAATGATGCAATCATGGAGCCTTCAAAAATAGTCTGGCAGACACGTGCTGCCGTACTACCCTCATGTAAAAGATCTGACAAAAATATGCCAGCAAAAGGGGCTGAGTTCCTATTTACATACCCCACACCAAACTCCTTAGTAGTAGAGGCGGTCAACCAAAGGGGGAAACAACACCAGTCTCGAACAACCCCATATGATAAGGACTGGAAAAGGCTAGACCTTTTCAGGTGAAAAGCTTATTCTTCAGGTACACTTCAGCTCCTCATAGCCAACTATGTGCCCTGCTAGCCAAATATACACACAATTTGTTCGCCAAAATGTCAACTTTTTTTGAAAATTTATCAGATGACAAAAAAGAACAGTACAAGGCAAACATTTCTGAAGGGTCTCTCATCACCAGGATGGCCCTCCAGTCCTCCCTTGACTCTGCAGACACAGCAGCATGATCCATTGTGATATCTGTGGTCATGGGCTCCACCTCTCCAGGTTCCCAAGGGAGGTCCAGGCAACAGTTGAGGACTTACCCTTCAAGGGGCGGAAACTATTTGCAAACAAAACCAATGTTTCATTACACACCCTTAAAGACTCAAGGGCAACCTTAAAAACCTGTGGCATTTACATACCTGCAAACAAAAAGAAACTGAGCAGGTTTTAAAATCCGAGATTCCAGTCTATGCCATACTCTTAGTCCCAAAGACAGTGTGACCAACAGCATAAACAAAGACAGAACAGATATCAGCAGAAACAAGATCAGTCTTCGACATCTCAACAATCCACCTCTAAACGATTATTTTGAAGGTGTGGTCGAGGGCAGAAACCTCCACACTCTCTGACTCTGGAACCAGAAACAGTCCCACACCCATTCGGAGACCATCTGTCACTGTACTACCCAGTCTGGAACATCATCACAACAGAAAAATGAGTTTCAGAGATTATCCAGAAGAGCTACTCTATCCCCTTTATTTCTATCCCACCTACCCACCCTCCGTCCTCATCCCTCTTCAGGGACCCCTCTCACCAGTGGCGGATTAATGATTTTGTTGCCCGTAGGTCCTGAAATAATTGCCACCCCCCTAACAGCAGCTCCCTGCCCCAGCTCACCTCCGCTCTGCCTCCGCCTCCTCCCCTGAGTGCGATGCTGGGTCCTGCTTCTCCCCGCTCCCTGCCAGTGCTTGTGCACGAAAGAGATTCACGAAGGGGGTGGAAAGAGGGGGGAACGCGGCACACTCAGGAGAGGAGGCGGGGCCGGGGCGGGGATTTGGGGAAGGGACCAATAGGGGGCAGGGAGGGGGTGGGGAAGGGGTGGAGTTGGGGCGGGGCCAGGAGCGGAGGGCGCGAAGCAGCGCCAAGGGAAGCAGCCTCTGGCTGCTTTTATAAATTTTCCACCCCTGCACATTTGCCGCCCTAGGCCTAGGCTTTGTTGGCCTAGCCATTAATACGCCATTGCCTCTCATACGCACCTGTTACAACAGGAAATAAACCACCTTGTACAATTAGGTGCCGTGGAACCTGTACCTTACAACACAGAGGAAGAGGTATTTATTCACATTACTTTCTAACTCAGAAAAAGACGACTAGGTGGAGACCCATCCTGGATTTACAAAAACTCAACAAATTCTTGAGAACACAATGTTTCAAAATGGTGACTCTAAGCACAATAATTCCAGCATTAGCGAAAGGAGATTGACTCTCAGCCCTCGACCTTCAGGATGCTTATGTTCATATTACTATCCACCCATCACACAAAAGATTCCTGAAATTCATCCTAGGGAAACAGCATTTCAATATCTTCATTAATGATCTGGAGGATGACATGGACTGCATCCTCAGCAAGTTTGGAGATGACACTAAACTGGGAGGAGTGGTAGATACACTGGAGTGTGGGGTAGGATACAGAAGGACCTAGACAAATTAGAGGATTGGGCCAAAAGAAATCTGATGAGGGTCAACACAGACAAGTGCAGAGTCCTGCACTTAGGACGGAAGAATCCCATGCACTACTACAGACTAGGGACCGAATGGCTAGGCAGCAGTTCTGCAGAAAAGGACCTAGGGGTTACAGTGGATGAGAAGCTGGATATGAGTCAACAGTGTGCCCTTGTTGCCAAGAAGGCTAATGGCATTTTGGGCTGTATAAGTAGGGGCATTGCCAGCAGATCGAGGGACGTGATCGTTCCCCTCTATTCGACATTGGTGAGGCCTCATCTGGAGTACTGTGTCCAGTTTTGAGCCCCACACTACAAGAAGGATGTGGAAAAATTGGGAAGCGTCCAGCGGAGGGCAACAAAAATGATTAGGGGACTGGAACACATGACTTATGAGGAGAGGCTGAGGGAACTGGGATTGTTTAGTCTGCGGAAGAGAAGACTGAAGGGGGATTTGATAGCTGCTTTCAACTACCTGAAAGGGGGTTCCAAAGAGGATGGATCTAGACTGTTCTCAGTGGTAGCAGATGACAGAACAAGAAGTAATGGTCTCAAGTTGCAGTGGGGGAGGTTTAGGTTGGATATTAGGAAAAACTTTTTCACTAGGAGGGTAGTGAAGCACTGGAATGTGTTCGCTAGGGAGGTGGTGGAATCTCCTTCTTTAGAAGTTTTCATGATCAGGCTTGACAAAGCCCTGGCTGGGATGATTTAATTGGGGATTGGTTCTTCTTTGAACGGGGGTTGGACTAGATGACCTCCTGAGGTCCCTTCCAACCCTGATATTCTGTGATTCATTTCCACCATAGAGTACTACCCTTCGGCCTCTCCACTGCCCCAAGGGTTTTTTTTCCAAGGTTCTTGCTGTCATTGCAGCTAACCTGTGCAGACATGGAGTAATGATATTTCCATACTTGGACGACTGCCTCATACTCGCACCAATACGGCAAGAAGCAATAAATGCCACACAGAGCACGATAACCCTTACAAACCTAGGATTGCAAATAAATGTGCAAAAGTCCTGTTCAAAAGTTTGAATTCATAGGAGCTTGTCTCAACTGTCTTACAGCAATAGTAACGCTACCCCAACAACGCTTCCTCACCCTCATCAACCTAATTTCAGTGGTGAGGGAAAGCCCACAAACATCCGCCAGAACATGTTTACAACTCTTGGGGCACAAGTCGGCAACAACATTTGTTGTTAAGCATGCCAGACTCCACATGAGATGCTTACAGGCCTGGCTTCGAACAGTGTATATACCGCACAAACACTCTCTCAACAGGTGCCTCATAATGCCACGCAGAGTAAAAGGCTCATTAACATGGTGAACACAACCAAAGAACATCTGTTCAGGAGTCCCTTTCCAATAAAGAACTCCAACCATGACAATCAAGACAGATGTTTCCCTAATAGGTTGGGGGGCACATTTACTCAACAATATGATCCAAGGCTACTGGTCCCCAGCAGAGTCCAACCTACACATAAACTTATTGGCACTAAGGGCAGTCCGAAATGCATGTGATCACTTTCTCCTTCTAATCAAGAACAATACAATCAAGATCTTCATGGACAATATAGCATGCATGTTTTATATAAACTGCCAAGGGGGAGCATGTTCATACTCCCTATGTACAGAGATGATATGCCTTTGGAAATGGTGCATCACCAACAACATAGAGATATTGGCATCCTATCTGCCGGGATGTCAGAATACAACAGCGGATGTACTAAGAAGGGATTTCTCACAAACCCACGAGTCATAGATGGATCCTGAAGTTCTCAAATCCATATTAAAACAATGGGGGTTCCCCACCATAGATCTATTTGAAACAGCTCAGAATGTCAAGTGCCCACAATATTGCTCCAGAGCAGGATTGGAATACCACTCCCTAGGCAATGCTCTTCTCATAAAATGGGAGGCACCACTGATGTATGTTTTTCCTCCGACCCCACTCCTAAGACAAGTCATTCACTAGATCAAGCAGGATAAATCCAGGGTCATTCTCATAGCGCCCACATGGCCCAGACAGGCATGGTGCCTATACTTGCATCAGATGGCAAACTATCATAGAATCATAGAATATCAGGGTTGGAAGGGACCTCAGAAGGTCATCTAGTCCAACCCCCTGCTCAAAGCAGGACCAATCCCCAACTATCCACAAGCTCCATCAGAGTACACTTGGCTGTTATTACCTCGTTTCATAAAAAGGTGGATGGGGTCACCATATTTACTCACCCGATGATTAAACACTTCCTTAAAGGCATTGAAAACACTTATCCCACAATGATAAACCCTACACCCATGTGGGACCTCAACCTTGTTCTACGAGGACTCGTGGGAAAGCCTCTTGAACCCCTTGCAACTTGCTCTTTGTTGCACTTATCCATGAAGGGGGCTTTCCTCATTGCCATCACGTCCACCAGACGGGTGGCAGAATTAGGTGCCCTAATGGCACACCCACCTTATACAATATTCTTTAAAGATAAAGTCACCTCTCCCTTTCATTTAAACCAACCCATTTACTTATCTGTATTTTTTCCTAAGCCGCATATGGATGGAAAGGAGGCCTCACTCCACAC
Source organism: Dermochelys coriacea (assembly GCF_009764565.3). NCBI lineage: Eukaryota > Metazoa > Chordata > Testudines > Dermochelyidae > Dermochelys > Dermochelys coriacea. The sequence continues at coordinate 93,880,095 of NC_050070.1, read as the reverse complement.
ATTGGATGTTCTCAGAGCATTAGCTTTCTACACTGAAAGAATAAAAACATTTAGAAAATCATCTAGACTATTTGTTTCCATAACAGACTGCTCAATGGGTCAAACCATCTCAAAACAGAGACTATCCAAATGGATATCAGGATGTATCCATTTGTGCTACCAAAAAAACAATCTACAACCTTCTCCAGGAATTTGCACACACTCCACCAGAGCAATGGCAGCATCTTTGGCCCTTTTCAATAACGTCCCTGTCACTGATATTTGCAGAGCAGCTACCTGGGCATCAGTCCATACTTTCATTAAACACTATGCCTTAGAACAACAATCAGTGTCAGATGCTCATTTTGGAATTACTGTGTTATGCACCATCAATAGAGCAACTCTGAAGCCCCTCGCCTCTACTGAGGGGCAATGCTCCACAGTCACTTAAAGTGGAGCACCCAGAGGGACACTCCTCAAAGAACAAGAGAAAGTTACTCATCTAGTGTAGTAACTGAGGTTCTTTGAGATGGTTGTCCCTGTGAGTGCTCCACTACCCTCTCCTGCCCTCTACTTCAGAATTTCAGGCCGATTATCTGAGGTAGAGAAGGAACATGGGGACGATTGGCTGTGCACCACTATGTAACTGCTCGGAGTGGCACGAGATGGCTACAGCACATGCACAGCCCAACCAGGTACTGCTACCACAAATCTCCAATTACAAGCGCAGGGCACCTAAAATGGAGCACCGACAGGGACAACCATCTTGAAGAACCTCAGTTACTACACAAAGTGAGTAACCTTGTCTTCCACTAACTTATTCTAGGTCCCAACATAAATACTTACCACCTATGTGAATAGATTAGCGAAAGAAACCTAGAATCTTTATTCAAAAAGAAGTAGTACTCAAGACTCCGTTTCACTATGAAAGTGATTTTCAAGAAGAGCTCTAAATCTAGGCAAACAGGGAATTTCTTTTTGCAGGTGTGGTTTAGGGATGTGAAGTGGTTCAGTACATTCAGTTTTATTGATTATGAGGGATTTAGCCACTGTTTAATGTAGAGTGCCAATGTGTATGTTAGGTATGGGAGGAAGTTTTGCATTTGATGCCTTTAAAGACCCTAGTCACCATTTGTGGAGTTGTCAATGAGATCAGGAAGGTTTCTTGAGAGGTCCCTTTGATCTAACACTCACCAAACTGGAAGGATTCTCTGGCTCCTACGTATGCTTTTAGATCTAGAGACAAAGCATAGCTGCTCAGCTCCAAGACACTAATTTCTGCTTCATCCATCCAGAACCACCTCTGTTGAATCAGAGCCTTTGTTATGAAAATCTTCCCTTCTTTAGGTGCAACCTAACACCAAGGCCATTCATATTGATCAGTCTCTCTCCTACTTCCCAGGATTCAGGGACTCCAGTTTCTTTACATTTGCAAGATGTGCAAATCCTTCCCAAATCTTCCCCAGTCATATGGGGAACAAATTTTTCAGGTATAGGCCCTAATGTTCAATTTACTGTTTATGGCTCTTGGGACATAAGGCTTCATTTTCTGTCTACTTGACGTCACGTAGGAGCATCCCTTAAAGAGTCTAGCCAACAGAGAGGCTTAAATTGAAATCTAGCTAGCTGAGGTTCATTCCAGAAAGACAGAGATTATTATGGGGAAGGGCTCCAATACATAATCCTAAAATAGATCCATTTAGAGTCCATTCTGTCAGAGGAATAGTCCCCTCCAAGGCTCGTCTCCATAATATATCCACATTAGGTTCATTTTGTTAGAAGATCAGTGTTTTCCAAGAATGTATCACACATTGGTATCTGAGATACTGAGGTTATTGTCCCTATTTAGACAAGGAAGTAACTTGAGTAGCTAAGATACCAGTTTATAGTAACTTGTGACAGATGTTGACTTTATTGGCTGCTGCTGTATGTCTGAGATTTGTAAGGCTTCAAATCACCATTTGGGGTTAAATTTACACTTTTATTCAGCAATGTTCTCTGATTCTGAAGCTAAATTGGATGTTTGTTTGAGCAGGCAGCCTTCTTGAGTTAAACATTCCTTAACCCTCCCCCGGGAATGGCTTCTGTTTGCCATTGCCTACAGTGGAGTTCTTCAGGAAGAAACAAAGTGTACTTAGTAACTGGAATTCTCCAGAAGATTGTATAATTATAAAACTGTATTCGGGGGGGCATTATGAAGCTGAGAGCTTTGAGAGGGATTGTGTCTCCAGCGAGCACTTGGGGATTGTGCATGCTGCACTTTCCCTTAGGATAGTACAGCATTTTCCTTTCTCTGTGTCTAGCTGATCCACTGGCCAGCATGTTGTTGGGGAAGGCTATGTCTCTTCTCTCTTTGAGGTATCTCGCAGCCCCAGAACTACTAGAATCAACAGGTCTTGTGGTGCTTCCTTAAGTGCAAGGTCTGTGATTTATCACTGGTCCTTGCATGGGGGCTGGGGCAAAACTCCTTGTACCTTTCCTATTTCCATCCATCACATGAGGGACTGGGTACTCTAGCCCACTGCCTCTGCAAATCCACATTTACTCTCCATCCTTTTCTAAATCTGTGGTGTATTATAGCTAGTTTAGATGAAGCAGAGGGGAACTGGGAATGGTTACAGGGATGGGGCCTTTGTAATCACAGTTGGTCAGCTTTTACCAATATGTTGGTTCTTTGTATTGATGTGTGTGCATCCTCTAATAGTCAAACTGCTTTAGGATGTTTCATGGGTCTTGTCATGCAACAAAGAGGTTCTATAATGTGGATCTGGAGAGGCAATATATCAGGTACCTTTTCTTTCGTCTTTTTAAGGAACTAAGTGGGTTCCTACTTGGGAATGTAAAAGGAGTTTAACTAACTCAGGAACCGTTTTATTTTCAAAGTCAAATATGGCCATGAAGTAGCACCTTCTTTCTCTTCTATGTGGTCAGTAGATACTTTAATTGGTTTCTTATTCTCCCTTACATAAAATATGCAGAGGAACTCAGAACAATTTTGCAGACTGTTTTAAAGATAGCTGAAATAAACACTAGCTGGAATAATTAATAACATATGCAATTATTTTATTTTATTTTTATTAAACATACATTATAGAGCATACACACATTTAATCAATACAAACTTGGCTGCCTGAAAACGGGAGTTAACTCCTCCTACCACATGCTCTTTTTCCTCCAATGCCTAGTGTAATCAATCCTCTCCCATTCCAGATATGCAAAAAAGATTCCCCAAAATAGGACAAAATTGTGCCCTTGTTTGCACTTGTGAGGAGAAGAGGAAAAGGGTAGGGACGTCCTCAGACCCTCATTCAAAAAGGGATGAGCAGACTTTCCGAAGGTAGGAAATTGTGCTCCATGAGCTCAGCTTGGGTGACCAGATAGCAAGTGTGAAAAATCAGGACAGAGATTGGGAGGTAATAGGTGCCTATATAAGACAAGACCCTGAATATCAGGACTGTCCCTATAAAATCAGGACATCTGGTCACTCTAAGCTCAGCAGACTGCTAGTTAGGGGAGATGCTCAGCTAATGCACCAGCCTGTATACCATGTGCCCTAGAGCACTGTCTAGCTCCTAAATGCTTGTTACAGCATATGCTGCTTTAGCAGTAACACTGCTCAGCAGATGGTCAGCACACAGGTTGTTCCTGCTCAAAGGAGTATCAAAGTGTACCAGAGAGTTTTTTCTTGGTTTCCCTTTTGAATCCAGCTCTACTCTTGGTTTCTTTTTGCAGATGATACATCTGCCAGCATTCTTCTCCCATGTCTACCTTGTCAGTCCCATGGAAGGATTTGGCCTGATTGTCTTTTTTGCGGTCAGACTTATTTTGCCCTGTTAAATATGGACATGAAATCCAGAGCTTTATAGAATGTTCATCGTTGTTTACAATGACAATGAAGCAAAAGTATCTTAGCCTGCTTTAAAAGAGCATACTTTGAAGATCAGTGTTCATAATTGGTTTTTAAAATATATAACCAGTGCTATTCTCCTAGCTGGCTGTTAGCAAAAAGAATGGATCAATGTACTGGGAACCTATTCATTATACCTAGCACATTAACAACCTTAGGGCTTCCAGAGCTCGTATACACTTTGAGAAAAGACTGTTTTTGTAACCTGTCATTTGCTATTTAAGGCTTATTTTGTATTCCTTGAAATCATCAAATGGCATGCCCTCCTAAGAGTGAAGAAATGGGTTCAGTCAGAAAAAGCCATTTGTTATCAAATTTCTAATTAGGAAGAGCTGTCTGAACATGAGCACACTGATTTTTCACTTTTAAACAAAAGATAATAAAGTATCTGTTTGCACCATAAAACACCAAGGCAGTGACATGCAAAAGTAAAATAAGCTACCTTCAAACATCTAAAATTCATTACACTGTAATAGTGCATCTTCTTTCATAACTAATAATTTTTTGTGTGTATTTGTGCAGGAAGAAGCACTCCATAGATTTCGAGTGAGTGATTATTTAGAATACATGAAAAGCTTGGAGGCAACCTACAGGCCAGTGCTGTTGAGAGACATGAGGAACATTTGAATGCAGAGCACATAGATCAAGCAAACAAGCATTTCATCTTCAAGCTTTAGTTAAGTTCTGAAAGGGAATGCTGATTGTTTTATATCAGTCTCCATAAAAAGTCATGCTGTGGAAATATACATACATTAAAATCAATAATAAAGGTTTTCAGAATATAAGTTTTTCAAGGGGACATCATCTGAACTGGATCAACTGAAAAATAAATAATTTTTCCAGCTATACTGAATGTATTGCCTTATTTTTATTTGGTAGATTGCTTGAAAATCTGCCCTTAGCTAACTTAGGGGTCTTGTTTGTATTCTCTGGAAGCTGTTCCCAAACTAATACATTTTGGTCATCTCCTACTCACACCATCTTACCTAAAACTTTAAAATTCTGCACAGGTCTGGCAATAAGAAGCAGTACTGAGAATAATCACTTGGGTATCCTGTATTTATGTGAATGGGGATGAGCAAAAGCAAAGCAGCTTTTCAGTGTGCAGCTGATCTGACCTTGTGGTTTGGCTGACGAGGAATAGTTACATCCAAGTGGAACAAGGGATTGATACTGCCCTCAGCCATAATGATTTTAAAAATATGTCTATACCATAAATGTATATTTGCAATCTTATATGCTAATTTTATATTTTCAGAATGGATAAATGGGAAGGCAGATTACTAAAATATGCATTATTCAGTACAGTCATTTTATTGATTGGCTTGATTTGTACATATTGCCATTATATAAAAAACTTGCACCTGTAAAAGCAAGATAATTCTGAGGTAAATAAATGATTTCAACATTCTTAAATGTGTGTTTTGGTGCATATAAGCCTGGGTTTCTGAAACATAAAATAAGTCAAAATAATTGTTATATAAAATGGCAAGTAATCTAAAATACTTTTTGCAAAACAAATGTTCATTAAGGTTCATTTACTTGTTTTATCTTTTCTGTTCATTGTGACTTCAGACAGTTAAAATACTGACTTAAAAATTGGAGTATATAAAAATAATTCCATTACAATGTAACCTATAGTTCTGTTATTACAATAGCATGGCAAGTCTATAAAAGAAATTTAGTAAGTTAGCTTGACATACTGGACTTTTTGCCCCAACTGATAGGAATTTAACAGAAGAGTCCTAAAAATGGTACTAAAAGCACAAGAACTACTTTAAAATTACATTTTCCAAACTTGTTTCCCAATGTATAATATAAGTTTATGGTTCCCTTTCTTCCCATTATGCTGGTGAGTTATTATATTTGATGTAGAGAATCTTGCTGTGCTTTGTTACTGTTTTTAAAAAGCTGCATCACAATAACAGGAAAAACTGAATAGAAAAAAGGGGCTATAAATTAATTTTGAAACATCGTCTCCCTGTCTTGATTGGGATCTGAAGAAAGATGAAGAAGGTAACAATTACACTGCAGAAATCTGAATTCATCTTATGCTGAGAGGCCAAATTTTATGTCACCAGAGAAAGTCTTTCAGAGTAGCAGCCGTGTTAGTCTGTATTCGCAAAAAGAAAAGGAGTACCGGTGGCACCTTAGAGACTAACAAATTATTTAGAGCATAAGCTTTCATGAGCTACAGCTCACTTCATCGGATGCATTTGGTGGAAAAAACAGAGGAGAGATTTATATACACACACACAGAGAACATGAAAGAATGGGTTTATCATACACACTGTAAGGAGAGTGATCACTTAAGATAAGCCATCACCAGCAGCAGGGGGGGGAAAGGAGGAAAACCTTTCATGGTGACAAGCAAGGTAGGCTAATTCCAGCAGTTAACAAGAATATCAGAGGAAAAGTGGGGGGTGTGGTGGGAGGGAGAAATACCATGGGGAAATAGTTTTACTTTGTGTAATGACTCATCCATTCCCAGTCTCTATTCAACCCTAAGTTAATTGTATCCAGTTTGCAAATTAATTCCAATTCAGCAGTCTCTCGTTGGAGTCTGTTTTTGAAGCTTTTTTGTTGAAGTATAGCCACTCTTAGGTCTGTGATCGAGTGACCAGAGAGATTGAAGTGTTCTCCAACTGGTTTTTGAATGTTATAATTCTTGATGTCTGATTTGTGTCCATTCATTCTTTTACGTAGAGACTGTCCAGTTTGGCCAATGTACATGGCAGAGGGGCATTGCTGGCACATGATGGCATATATCACATTGGTAGATGCGCAGGTGAACGAGCCTCTGATAGTGTGGCTGATGTGATTAGGCCCTATGATGGTATCCCCTGAATAGATATGTGGACAGAGTTGGCAACGGGCTTTGTTGCAAGGATAGGTTCCTGGGTTAGTGGTTTTGTTGTGTGGTGTGTGGTTGCTGGTGAGTATTTGCTTCAGATTGGGGGGCTGTCTGTAAGCAAGGACTGGTCTGTCTCCCAAGATCTGTGAGAGTGATGGCTCGTCCTTCAGGATAGGTTGTAGATCCTTGATGATGCGTTGGAGAGATTTTAGTTGGGGGCTGAAGGTGATGGCTAGTGGCGTTCTGTTGTTTTCTTTGTTGGACCTGTCCTGTAGTAGGTGACTTCTGGGTACTCTTCTGGCTCTGTCAATCTGTTTCTTCACTTCAGCAGGTGGGTATTGTAGTTGTAGGAATGCATGATAGAGATCTTGTAGGTGTTTGTCTCTGTCTGAGGGGTTGGAGCAAATGCGGTTATATCGTAGCGCTTGGCTGTAGACAATGGATCGAGTGGTATGATCTGGATGAAAGCTAGAGGCATGTAGGTAGGAATAGCGGTCAGTAGGTTTCCGATATAGGGTGGTGTTTATGTGACCATCGCTTATTAGCACCGTAGTGTCCAGGAAGTGGATCTCATGTGTGGACTGGTCCAGGCTGAGGTTGATGGTGGGATGGAAATTGTTGAAATCATGGTGGAATTCCTCAAGAGCTTCTTTTCCATGGGTCCAGATGATGAAGATGTCATTAATGTAGTGCAAGTAGAGTAGGGGCATTAGGGGACGAGAGCTGAGGAAGCGTTGTTCTAAGTCAGCCATAAAAATGTTGGCATACTGTGGGGCCATGCGAGTTCCCATCGCAGTGCCGCTGATTTGAAGGTATACATTGTCACCAAATGTGAAATAGTTGTGGGTCAGGACAAAGTCACAAAGTTCAGCCACCAGGTTAGCCATGACAGTATCGGGGATACTGTTCCTGACGGCTTGTAGTCCATCTTTGTGTGGAATGTTGGTGTAGAGGACTTCTACATCCATAGTGGGTAGGATGGTGTTTTTAGGAAGATCACCAATGGACTGTAGTTTCCTCAGGAAGTCAGTGGTGTCTCGAAGATAGCTGGGAGTGCTGGTAACGAAGGGCCTGAGGAGGGAGTCTACATAGCCAGACAATCCTGCTGTCAGGGTGCCAATGCCTGAGATGCTGGGGCGTCCAGGATTTCCAGGTTTATGGATCTTGGGTAGTAGATAGAATACCCCAGGTCGGGGCTTCAGGGATGTGTCTGTGCGGATTTGTTCTTGTGCTTTTTCAGGGAGTTTCTTGAGCAAATGCTGTAGTTTCTTTTGGTAACTTTCAGTGGGATCAGAGGGTAATGGCTTGTAGAAAGTGGTGTTGGAGAGCTGCCTAGTAGCCTCTTGTTCATACTCCGACCTATGCATGATGACGACAGCACCTCCTTTGTCAGCCTTTTTGATTATGATGTCAGAGTTGTTTCTGAGGCTGTGGATGGCACTGTGTTCTGCATGGCTGAGGTTATGGGGTAAGCGATGCTGCTTTTCCACAATTTCAGCTCGTGCACGTCGGCGGAAGCAGTCTATGTAGAAATCCAGGCTGCTGTTTCGACCTTCAGGAGGAGTCCACCCAGAATCCTTCTTTTTGTAGTGTTGGCAGGAAGGTCTCTGTGGGTTAATATGTTGGTCAGAGGTGTGTTGGAAATATTCCTTGAGTCTGAGACGTCGAAAATAGGATTCTAGGTCACCACAGAACTGTATCATGTTCGTGGGGGTGGAGGGGCAAAAGGAGAGGCCCCGAGATAGGACAGATTCTTCTGCTGGGCTAAGAGTATAGTTGGATAGATTAACAATATTGCTGGGTGGGTTACGGGAACCATTGTTGTGGCCCCTTGTGGCATATAGTAGTTTAGATAGCTTAGTGTCCTTTTTCTTTTGTAGAGAAGCAAAGTGTGTTTTGTAAATGGCTTGTCTAGTTTTTGTAAAGTCCAGCCACGAGGAAGTTTGTGTGGAAGGTTGGTTCTTTATGAGAGTCGAGTTTTTTCATGAAGTTGACAGATTTCCACTCTATATGGAAGCAAAGTGTGTTTTGTAAATGGCTTGTCTAGTTTTTGTAAAATCCAGCCACGAGGAGAGCCAGAAGTCACCTACTACAGGACAGGTCCAACAAAGAAAACAACAGAACGCCACTAGCCATCACCTTCAGCCCCCAACTAAAACCTCTCCAACGCATCATCAAGGATCTACAACCTATTCTGAAGGACGAGCCATCACTCTCACAGATCTTGGGAGACAGACCAGTCCTTGCTTACAGACAGCCCCCCAATCTGAAGCAAATACTCACCAGCAACCACACACCACACAACAAAACCACTAACCCAGGAACCTATCCTTGCAACAAAGCCCGTTGCCAACTCTGTCCACATATCTATTCAGGGGATACCATCATAGGGCCTAATCACATCAGCCACACTATCAGAGGCTCGTTCACCTGCGCATCTACCAATGTGCTATATGCCATCATGTGCCAGCAATGCCCCTCTGCCATGTACATTGGCCAAACTGGACAGTCTCTACGTAAAAGAATGAATGGACACAAATCAGACATCAAGAATTATAACATTCAAAAACCAGTTGGAGAACACTTCAATCTCTCTGGTCACTCGATCACAGACCTAAGAGTGGCTATACTTCAATAAAAAAGCTTCAAAAACAGACTCCAACGAGAGACTGCTGAATTGGAATTAATTTGCAAACTGGATACAATTAACTTAGGCTTGAATAGAGACTGAGAATGGATGAGTCATTACACAAAGTAAAACTATTTCCCCATGAAGAAAAGGAGTACTTGTGGCACCTTAGAGACTAACAAATTTATTAGAGCATAAGCTTTCGTGAGCTACAGCTCACTTCATCGGATGCATCCGATGAAGTGAGCTGTAGCTCACGAAAGCTTATGCTCTAATAAATTTGTTAGTCTCTAAGGTGCCACAAGTACTCCTTTTCTTTTTGCGAATACAGACTAACAAGGCTGCTACTCTGAAACCTGTCATTATTTCCCCATGGTATTTCTCCCTCCCACCCCACCCCCCACTGTTCCTCTGATATTCTTGTTAACTGCTGGAATTAGCCTACCTTGCTTGTCACCATGAAAGGTTTTCCTCCTTTCCCCCCCCCCGCTGCTGGTGATGGCTTATCTTAAGTGATCACTCTCCTTACAGTGTGTATGATAAACCCATTCTTTCATGTTCTCTGTGTGTGTGTATATAAATCTCTCCTCTGTTTTTTCCACCAAATGCATCCGATGAAGTGAGCTGTAGCTCACGAAAGCTTATGCTCTAATAAATTTGTTAGTCTCTAAGGTGCCACAAGTACTCCTTTTCTTTTTTAGAGAAAGTCTTGTGACTAAATATACAACAATTTGATTAGTTGATAACAGTTGTAAGCTGTGCCAACTGAGAGTCTTTTCACCTTTAATTTTGTGCCATATACAGTCTCTGATTTTAACAACTGAGTCAAGACCAAAAATGAATGTCCAGTGGTTTCTTGGATTTCTAAGACTTAAGTGCCATGTAGTTATGAACGAAGGGTTGTGCTTTCCTGGAACAGCAAAGGAATTGGATTTTCAGTCATTACATTCTGGTAAGATCCCAAAGGCTCTCACAGCTGGGATGCTGTCCCAGATATCAAAGGGAGGAGACAAAGCAGAGCACTGTTCAGCCGTTCCATTGAATTTGGGATATACAGATTTGTGCTCTGTGCAGAGTAGCAGCCGTGTTAGTCTGTATTCGCAAAAAGAAAAGGAGTACTTGTGGCACCTTAGAGACTAACAAATTTATTTGAGCATAAGCTTTCGTGAGCTACAGCTCACTTCATCCGATGAATATGCATATATGCATGTATGTGCTTGCATATGCAGAAGATGAACTCCAATTGGAACTTTATTTCTGATCATCAGTAGGAGGAGGTCATTATTTTATCACATTTAAATTCAGAAATGTAACTTGAATGTACTGATTTATTCCAGATCCAATAGTTTGTATCTTGTTCCAGTTTTCCTTCCCTGACAGACAACTCTTAGTCTTATAACTATGGATGATGTACTTACCTGTTTACCTCCAAAAACTGTTCCCTGCTTTAGCAGAGTGAGGGCTGTGTGCATTTGTGATCTCAGCCACAGCTATTTATTTATACACTGTAGTTTTGAGCACTTGTATATGCATTCTTTTTTCATTAGATGTTCCTGAGACAATACAGAGCCAGTAACAATTTTGATCAAATTGTTTTGTTGTAGGCTAAATACAGAGTAAATGCAGAAAGGTTATTATTCTTTTTTAAACAACATATTAAACACTAAGACAACTAATGTGAAATGTTGAAAGATGATCTGGAGCATAATCACATCTTTAAATCCATCAAACCACAAGGAGTCAGACTTAAGAAAACTACCTCTTACCCTTTACAAAGTCTGTGCTTCAGCGGACGAGAAGGAGACATCTGCTACTGACTTTTTCTTGGCTGGGGTTATGATCAAGTGACAAAAGCTGATTCTCTTCATTTAGAGGGACTTCACACCCCAATTTCTCCCCTCCAATAAGAAGCAGCACCACTCTCCATCTCTTCTTCAGGATGGAGAGAAATCTCATCAGAAGGGGCTTCATCTCCTATTGCTTCTCATCAGTGAAAGGACTACTAGAAACCGTCACGTTATTGGTGAAATCTTGTTTCCACTGAAATCAGTGGCAAAACTCCCATTGACGTCATTGAGGCCAGAATTGCATCCTGTCTTCCTTCATTGACTTTGAAGAATTGGTTTGGGAGACAATTGTGTGGGTGTGCTTGGGAAAGATTCCCAGAACCCTCTTTCCCCTGCCCCTTCACATAAGCCATAATCTGGCCCTAAAAATTGGAATTTTTTTAAAAAGAAAGCAGTACCATCTTTGTGCACTAATTTCAGTCACCTTTCTGAAGCCAAGTCTTGCAGCAGTGAGCAGGATGTTGAGTCGATAAGAAACATTAGCAGCTAGGTGACATCATGTTCCAGCTGAACACTGCCGTAGTCCCACTAGTAACAGTTACAGTTACAGATCAGATTTGTATTTCACTCAAAATTATTGTACTGTTAGCAAACAGGTGGGCATTTAGCTAAATCAGCAAAGGATTTAGGTAGACACTGAAAAGATTAAAAGGTCACAGGATGATGCCATGTTGTCTATCAAATCTGTTTATCAAAATTTCAAGAAGAAAATTTCAAGTAGAAACCTAACCTTTACAATACCTGGATGGGCTATATTGACTGTGAACTTTAAATGTGAATAGACAGTTCAAGATAATTGCGTACTATCTGCCAAAAATCAAAACCACAAAGAGAGAATTCAGTATACTGCAAGAGACCAAAGTTGTTCTTATGCCACCATCTATTACAGTAATGTCTCAGAATGGAAGAAAAATGATGTGGCTTGTCTAAGTCGATCTGTGTGTGTGGCTAATGTCGGCACCCTATAATGGGGTTTTATTCCCCATTTAAGTGATGGATTGTGTGTGTGATATTCGTGGTGGCAGCTTCTATTGCTGCCATTCTTAATACAGTCTCTAAAATAACAAGAAGGCACAAATTATGTCTGATAGTTTCCACTACATTTTCCTTTTTGCAATAAGAAATCTAAGTTAAGTTACTGTGCTAGAGTATAGAGGCTTTCCACAAAGATTTTCTATTTTGATAGGTGCAAGTATCCAGCATAATAGTTCACCCTTAAGAAAACAGAAATGTTGGGAACAAAGGGCATGCTATGGTTAGTTCCAGCAGCAAAGCAATATAAACTACCTTAGTGCCTCCTGTATACGTGGGCAGAATTACCAGGTGAGATGGGATGCTCGGGGAAGTTTAAGTTAGGGAAGTACCTTTTTACAGAACATGTTGCAATGCACTAAGGGATTGCCACCTATGAATAAAGCTAGCTAGCTAGCTAGCTGTACAAATTAGGTGTGGCTTCATCAGAATTTTTTAAAATTGAAATCTATGGTGGAAAAAAATAAAGCATCTCAGCTCTATAAATACTGTCTGTGCTGTATTTGAGGTTACCCAATGTCATCACAACACTTTCTCGTAATGTAAATGAAGTAGTACTGTCTGTTTGGGGACAGTTAATTCCACTCGTAATGGCTCTTGTTTTTTTGCCCTATATTTTCACTGGTTTGAAATGAATACATACATATGCGCACACTCAAAGGTAAAATATTAACATACTTGCATTCAGTAGTGCTGGGTTTTTCAGGTTTGAATTTTTGGTTTGTTTTTTTCTACATGTAAATTTGAGAATGTGCCAGAAATTACTGACATTTTCCATTAATGCTTCTTTTTTCTGTCTATAAAAATGTGTTTGATAGGGGTTGCTTAATAGAAAGAAATTGAAACTCTTAAACTTGATTAAAATAGTTTGTCTTTCTTAAACTGCTGGATGGATTTCACATGTTAGTTATGTGTACTCTAGAGTGAAATAAAAGAATTATGGCAATAGTTAATGCTACCACATATTTATCAAATCTATGTTTTCAATGCTAGTGCTGTCTCTAATTTAATTTTAAAAATACCTAACTTCATTGCCACAGTGTTCAATACCTATGCCAGCTAGCAAATGTCCAGGCAGTTGTTGAGTGCTAGGCTCTTAAAATGTGAATATTTAGCAAAGTGGTGCATTTGGGATATATTGAGGATGATAGCTATTATATTACTCATCAATTATATAACTATTAATCCAAATATCCTTGGCAAATATGCAATACAGAAATTAATGTCTCCTGCCACAGGCATTGGGACATGCAGGGGACTCTTACCAGTTTATCAGTAACCACCCCCACGCACAAATAATGGGCATTGCAAAGAGGTCATTAAAACACCATTTATACATAAAGCCACCAATGCAAAAATACCTTTCAGCATCACCACCACATCTTCAAATCATCAGGAATAATAAGGTTTATATATTGAAAGACAGCTGCTCGTAAAACATAGTGGATGACTTGAAGGAGTTAAAAGATACAGTACTTCAAAAATACATTAAATAATCAGAAAGACAGGTGAAGTGTGAGTACAGAGCCAAGATCCAGGAGTTCCTGAGTGCCAGTGCTAATTCTGACAGAGTCCTGCTGTGTTGCCTTGGGCAAGTCAGTTAACTTCAAATTTCCTCATCTGTAAAATGAGAACAATAAAAGTCATTTCATATGGGTGTTGTGATTATTAATTAGGAAATATCTTTAGAGCACTCAGAAAATGAAAAGTGCTGTATAAGAGCTAAGTATTAATATCTGACAGTATAAAATCAAAAAGATTCCACAGCACTGTATGAATAAGACACAGCACCACTGACATGCATCCAACTATGGGACAGAGGAAAGCAGAGCTTGAACTAAGGGGAAAAACTGCTGATACGTCCTCTAGGCTATGAGCAGCCTAAAACACTCCTCCAACACCACCTGGGCCACAAACATCAGAAGATACACCCACGCCCTGAATGAAATTCAGCTTCAATATTCCTCCCTCCAGCCCTGGTGGGTTTAAAAATAGTTCTGCTCTCCACTCAGATTCCCCTTTTCTAGAACTGAAATGCAGGAAAATAAGGAAATAAAATACAGTTTTCCAACCTTATAGTTGAGTGTTGCCTTTTCTCTGTGGTTTTTTTTTCTCTCTCTGGTGCCGTCCTTCCACTCCTCTCTCCTCTTCCCTTGCTATTGTTCGCTTTCATCTTCATATTTTCTTTTTCTTCTTCTGTATCAGTTTTCCCCTTTTATCATTCTCTCATCTCTGTCTCATCCTCTCTTCTAACCAAGTGGCTTTTACCTCTATTATTTCCTTCCCATGGGCCCCAGTTCTCCTGGCTCCCTGTCCCCTGCATCACTCCTGCCCCACAACTATGTTTAGCCAACCCAGACTCTTCCTTTGATTGTAGAAAGACTGTTTTGTTTTAAAGTGTTTTGATTTCTATGTCAGTGTTTTGTTCGCAGAATATGCATCAGAATGAACATCAATGGCAGAAGCCTGCAATTTTATTAATCAACTGTTCAAGTCCATAAAAAGAATACAGAACCCTACCAACCCCACATCTCATTAACTGGAAGCCATCTTTGCATATAAAGAGGCCCAGACATAGAATCATAGTAGTGTAGGACTGGAAGGGACCTCAATAGGTCATCTAGTCTACTCCTAGGGTGACCAGATATCCTGATTTTATAGGGACAGTCCCAATTTTTGGGTCGTTGTCTTATATAGCCTCCTGTTACCCCCCACCCTCTGCCCCGATTTTTCACACTTGCTGACTGGTCACTCTATCCACTCCCCTGCACTCAAGGCAGGACTGCATAATACCTAGACTATTCCTGACAGGTGTTTATCTCCTGTTCTTAAAAACCTCCAAAGACAGCAATTTCACAACCAATTTGTTCCAATGCTTAAGTACCCTGACAGGAAGCTTTTCCGAGTCTCCAGTCTAAACCAGCCTTGCTGCAATTTAAGCCCATTGCTTCTTGTCTTATCCTCAGAGGTTACCAAGAACACTTTCACTCTCCTTGTAACAACCCTGTATGTACTTGAAAACTGCTATTGTGTTCACCCTCAGTCTTCTCAATTCCAGACTAAACAAACCCAATTTTTTTCAATCTTTCCTCATATATCATTTTCTAGACCTTTAATCATTTTTGTTGCTCATCTCTGGACTATCTCCAGTTTGTCCACATCTTGAAATGTTCCCCTTCCTCATGTATAATAAATATCTTTTAATTTACCTCATCCTCCCAACTTTTGCCATTTAAGGGCCTGTTCCTAAGCCCACTGAAGTTAATGGGATCCTTTCCAATGAGTTCAGTGGGCTTTGGATCAGGCCCTAAAGCATAACACATTACCCTCTTCAGCAAGGATTCCATGCAAGAGTTGCTAGTTGTGAACAGGACTACCTAATTCTATAATAGTAGGCTTCTGTCTGCTGCCCTTTCTTTGCAGCCTTTTGGCTGAAAGACTACATTAGTGAAGCAGTGTGGCCATGAGGAGAGGGTATAGAATTAGGCGTCAGGACACCTGACGTTTATCTCCAGCTGTTTCAGATTTGCTCTTGCCTTTGTCAAGTCACTTCACCCATGTTTGCTTCAGATACCCTGTCTATAAAATGAGACTAAGACATTTGTAAAATTAAAAATTTGTAAAATTTGCAAAGCTGGGGCAACAGAAGTTTGCTGACCAGGACAAATGCCTCTGGCTCAAACCAGAGAAGAGGGTGAAGTCATGCCCCCAGAATCCAGAAGGAAGGACATGAAGGCATTAACAGCAGGTGCTGGTGGGTAAACGGATATGGGTATGATGAATTCTTCTGCCCTACCTATAACCCCAGAGAGCTCTATAAATGAAAAGAATTAAATAATAATATTAGAATGAAGAAACACTAGTCAAATTATATTGTGAAGGCGACACAGAAATCATTATAAACACTTTAAATGGCAGCTTAAATTCAATGGAGAAAATAACATTGAGGTCAGATTTTTAAATTGTAAAATCTGATTTGTCAATATTTTAAGATGTTCAAGGTAAGCATTGTTTAGGGCAATGGAAACTGAGATTATAAAGCACATTCAGCCTTGGTCTCAATCTGCTCCCAGTAAATTGATAAAACTCTCACTGACTTCAGAAGGCGAAGTATTAGGCCAACACTGAGCTCCTTCAAAAATCCCACCTACTGAGCTTAAATTCAGTATACACACTTTAAAAAAAAATGGGCAGTTTGTTTCTATTTTATGTTCTCACTAAGAGGAGGAGCCCAAGCCACATTCAAAGTGAGGGCAGAGGGAAATCTGCCTTGGCAGTAGTGAGAGAGTTGCAATAGCAAGCCTACAGGGAAAGCTTCTACCCTGATATGCTGCAAATTGATGACATAGTGGTTCATTTCCAATTCCTTTGTATCTGGTCAAGTTCTGCATCATCCTTTCCTCCTCATCTAGCTAGAAGCAATAGAGCTGTATGATATGCTAGTTATTTGTTTGCATCACTATTTCTTTATACATAGAGATGACATTACAAAATTGGCAAGGAATTTGGTGGGAGGAGCAGAGATGGCTCCTTCCGAGATTTAAGATGGGCTCCAGAGGTCTGGATCATCTATCCCTATCAAAGTGACATTGATGAGATTACAGTGGGGCCCTAGATCATCCATATGAGTTAGATCAATAGCTCTTCCCAAGGGAAGGAAATGAATTCTGTCAGTGGTAGAGCAAAACATAAGTCACTGAATGTCACTGCTGGAACCATTCATTAGAAGCAATTATTTCAAGCTGCATTTCTTAAGGAAAAGGGCAGCTAATCAGTCTTATCTATCCCACATGGACAAGGATATGTAAAAGCATGTGTACAGAATTCTTAGGCCTCAATGGGGAGGATTGTCACAAAAGTAATGATATGGAAGAACATATAAACTCATTGCTGGTACAATTTGAAAATGACACAAAAATTATTGGAGTGGTAAATAATGATGGCAATATGGTTATTCAGATTGATCTGGATCACTTGGTAAGGTGGACTAATTGGAACAACATGTTTTAATACAACCCAATGCAAGATGTCACATCAAGGAACAAAGAATATAGGTCAGACTTACAAGATAAGAGAAAGTATCCTGGATTGTAGTGACTCAGGAGTGTATACAAACTGAACCTGAGCTGCCAGTGTTGTATGATAGCTAAAACGATGAATGCAATCCTTGGCTATATAAGCAGGGAAATGTCAGGTAGAAGTAGGGAGGGAGTATTACCACTATTTATGGCATCAGTGACCCCTTTTCTATGTCCAGTTCCGGCATCTACACTTCTAAAAGGAGGTTGAAAAGCTAGGTGAGAAAAGAGCTACAAGATTGATGAGACAGTTGGAACACCTGCTTTATAATGAGAGACTTATGAAGTTCAGTCTATTTAGTTTATTCAAGAGTAGGTTAAGAGATGACTTGATCATGGTCTACAGGTACCTACATAGATTTTTTGATAGTAGACTGATCTTTGATCTAGAATAAGGCATAATAAGATCCAGATAAACTGGGACTCAAAATAAGCCAAACTATTTTAATAGTGAGGATGATTAACCACTGAAATAATTTACCTGGGCATGTGGTGGATTCTCCTTCACTTGGGCCCAGATCCATAAAGCACTAGGAAGGGCCTAAACTCCCTTTGCTGCTGACTAAGTCTGTGGGGGTCTAAACTCCTTCAGTGTCTATATTTTTGCCATAAACATCCCCTAGGTGCATCACTTTAGGTGACAGGATGTCTATCTCCCATCTGAGACACAGCACGATCCTCAATCCAGGGGACAGTAGGCAGGGAATGTGTGACAGATTTTTATTAACAATCTGCCTGGGGCATCAGGTGATCAGGCTGAGGCCGCAGGATCTTTACGGGAGGAGACAACGGAGCACACAAAGTGTCTAAGTTTCAAAGCTTTATTAATAAAATAATAAAATATCAGCGGTGAGTGTTGGGACTGCTCCCACATCACTCAAAGGAAAAAAAAGAAAGCCCAGCCCTAACCCACTTTCATACTCACACATGCACAACCTGAGGCTGGCCAAGACTGGGTGTAAAGTAAGGAGAAGAGGGGGAGGAAGGGTGGACGGGAGTTTTTGCCCCGTGCACAGGTCGTCAAGGGTCTGCTGTGATCTCTGACTTGTGGCTCAGGAGGGTTTTTAAGTCCTGGGGTTTTTGGCGAGTGTTTTCATTCAGTGGCTTCTGTTCCTGGTGTTCTTTGTACCAGTCCAAACCAGCTCACTGTGGCCTCCCCTCGGCTTTCCCAAAACACACCCGCTCCAGAAACTTTGTTTCCCCCCCCGCCCGTTGGCCTTTGCCTTCTCATTCTTTCTCACTGTAATCTCTGCAGCCTTGCTCTGTTTAGTTCTCCACTTCTCAGGGCTGGCAGAGGGGTGGGTAAAGATGTGAATGCAGCTGCCGACTTCTTGTCGAATCCCGGACCTTGGACTGGGGCCAGCGTCTTATCTTCAGACGGAGCTAGCTGAGGTGTCGAGTTAACCCGTTCTCTGCTCTCTTCCTTCCTCCTCCTTTTGGCATCTCACAACCTGCAAAGGAATCTTCCACTCCACACTCACACCTTTGACCCTTCCCCAACATGCTTTGTAATGCTTGCAACAGCGTTAGCAACATACAATGCTAATTTTCCTCCCCAGGGGACCCGCTAAGGGAGGAGACCGTTGGGTTGTGACAAATGCCTATCCCATCTGATCTAGTAAGTGTACTCAGAGCATACCAACTGGATTGGGCCACATTTAAAATCCACGGAGAGGAAGGTACTGCCTCCTCCCTTATAATTTCAGCCCAGTGCATACAATACTCCACCAGGATGTGAGAAATCCAGCCTCAATTACCTCTCTGCCTGAGGGGAGAAAGGATTTGAACAAAGATCTCCTACCTTGCTGGAGTGTGCTTTAACCACTGGGCTAGTGTTGCGAGGCACCCGGTCAAAAAGGGATCCTGGTGGCTCTGATCAGCATGGCTGACGGGCCATTAAAAATCTAGTTGGGTGGCGCAGCAGTGCTAAGGTGGGCTCTGTGCCTGCCCTGGCTCCACGCAGCTCCCAGAAGCAGCCGCTATTTCCCTCTGGCTCCAAGGCATAGGCGTGGCCATGGGGGCTCTGTGCGCTGCCCATGCCCCGAGTGCTGACTCCACAGCTCCCATTGGCTGGGAACCCTGGCCAATGGCAGCTGCAGGTGGGGGCAACACACAAAGCAGCCTGGCCACACCTCTGCCTAGGAACCAGAAGGAAATGCCAGCCATTTCCGAGAGCCATCTGAAGTAAATGCCACCTGGAGCTCACACCCCTCCTGCATCCCAATCTCCTGCTCCAGCCCTGAGCCCCCTCCTTTACCTGAACCTCCTGCCCCATCCCTGAGCACCCTCCCACGCCCAAACGCCCTCCCAGAGCCCACACCTCCTCCCGCACACCAATCCTTCAGCCCCACCCTGAAGCCCGCCAGTCCAGAGCCCATACCCCCACAGCCTACTCCCCTGCCCCAGCCCAGAGCCCCCTACCACTTTCCAAAACCCTCATTTCTGGCCCCACCCCAGAGCCCACACCTCCAGCCAGAGCTCTCACCCCCTCCCACATCCCAATCCCCTGCCCAGCCTGGTGAAACTGAGCGAATGAGCCAGGGTGGGGGAGAGTGAGCGATCGAGTGAGCAGGGCCTTGGAGAAAGGGCAGGGCAGGCTCAGGGCCTCAGGAAGGGATAGGGAAAGGGTGTTTGGTATTCTGCAATTGGAAAGTTGGCAACCCTGCACTAGGCAGAAGGACAGTCTGATGTGGGGCTCCTTCTGTCTCTCCTGTTGAAGCTGCTTCCATATTGGATAAATAATTAAGAGTCTTTGGAGGAGGGGGACTGGGCACTGGGTCTCCCACCTCCCAGGTAAGTGCCCGAAGCATCAAGCTACAGAAATATTCTCAGTCTTTCTCTTTTTGATCCTTTGACTCTAAGAATTTATCCACAGTGGAACAGCTTCAATAGGTGAGATTGAGAGAGCCCCACCTCAGATTGTGTCATTGCCCATTTGTTAAGGCACTCGCATGAGATGTTGAAGACCCCTTTTAAAGTCTTTTCTCCCCAGCAGGCAGGAGGGGAAAGTGAACCCAGGTGTCCCACATGCCAGGTGAGTGCCCTCTTGCGTGGGCTAAAAATGATAAGGGAGTCACCACCTTCCCTGCCCCCCCAAGAAATGACTTAATACCTAAGCTGCCTGACTCAGAGAGAGGGGTTGCCAGAAGCGGATCGCTAGATAGGTGCAGCCTTGCAGCCCAGAGGCAACTACTTCCATGAGTGGGGCAGAGCTGAGGATACACCCTCTCATTACCATCTCCCATTGGCTGGTTTAGGCAAGGAGCTGCCTAGCATGCTGGCTTTTGTGAATCCCATTTAGTTGCTTCTCTCTCCTCGTTCATTGTATAGGGAGCCTAGATGTCTAACTCAAGCTTTATGGATCCTATTGTTATTCCAGTGATTTTCTAGGCGTTTAAAAGTTAGGCATTGCAATGCTCCATGTTGCAACACCTACATCTCTTTGTGGATCTGAGCCTTGAAGTCTTTAAATCAAGATTGGGCTAGAGCATACAGTATATTTTAGAGAGAGAGCCAAACAGAAGTTACAGGTGTAACACAGAAATTACTAGGTGATAGCGTATGGCCTGAGTTATGCAGGAGGTCAGACTAAATAATGATTGGTTTTTATGGCCTTAAAACTATCCAAATCTGTTAAAAATGGCTATCAAAATAGCTTAGAGTTGATTGAGTGACGTCTACACTTATTCTCCCAGTACATTTTTTGTGAAATTCTAACAAAATAGGAGCAGGACAAGGTAGAAGCTAATGGTAGCTGGAACATATTTTCAAAAGGATTTATGTTGGATGGTAAAGATGATACACATTTTTCAAAATAACAGTTACAGTATATAAAAAATGTAGGATTTGAATTGCATAACAGTGTTAACCAGCCTGAACAGACAGAACAGAAAAATCAAAACTGGTTGGAACCTGATAGCCTTATACCAATGTAAAAAAAAAAGTTATTGGTAAAGGCTCCATGTACAGTGGTACACAGGGGAAGCCATTTGTAGAGTACAACAGAAGTTCTACAAAACCCAGAAACTGTGTGACATATTCCTGAGGATCAGAGGCATATCAAAAATAACGAGGAGTCCAAAGGCACCTTAAAGACTAACAGATTTATTTGGGCATAAGCTTTCATGGAGTGAAAATTAGATACAGGCAGCTGCATAAATATTGGCACACGAAGAGAAGGGAGTTACCTTACAAGTGGAGAACCAATGTTGAAGGCCAATTTAGTCAGGGTGGATGTGGTCCACTTCCAATAATTAAGGAGAAGGTGTCAATACCAAGAGAGGGAAAATTGTTTTTGTAGTGAGCCAGCCACTCCCAGTCCCTATTCAAGCCCAAACGGATGGTATTAAGTTTGCAAATGAATTGTAGCTCTGCAGTTTCTCTTTGAAGACTGTTTTTGAAGTTCTTTTGTTGAAGATTGGCTACTTTTAAATCTGTTATTGAGTGTCCAGGGAGATTGAAGTGTTCTCCTACTGGCTTTTGTACATAAGCAAGTATGATTTGTATGTTTGCAAGTTCCATATGTGATATTTTGGCACTGCAGACAATGAGGAGAAAGTCCCCTCCCTCACCCCCACCCTCCCAAAAAAACAGGTCCAGAACACAATTCTGCTTGACTCAGGTTCAGCACAAAAAGGCCACCCAAAGGTGCTGACAGGATCTGAAAAATTAGTTTAGACAGGGTAAAAGTAGGTGCTGACACTTTGCAAATTCTTTATCAGGCTGGGCTTGGTGTTTGAAAATAGAATGAGACATGGGAGATATAGGAAATGCATTCAGAATAACTAACTGAAAGAATAGAGACATTTGTAATAAGCTACTTCTTTTTATTTTTTTAATTACAATTCTGAAATACTTTATCTTCTGTTGGCACTTCCTGTATCCTAAGATACAACCTATCATGATGGCAGCTTCCTTATGGATGTGTAATTACTTTTATTACATTTGACTTGATTTATTTTAATGATTTTTCATTATGCAATTTAATATGTACATTAGTAAGCCTATACTGCTGTATATAATCTGCAGTTTTCTTTTAAAGTGTGTGTTAAGGGAATGGCAGCTGTTCATTGGGTATCAGGTAAAGTGGTTTTGGGGGATCACAAGGAAGCTAGCAGAAGGTTGAGGATCTCACCAACTCAGGAAAAGGGTACTTCCTGAAAGGAGAAGGCTTCTTGTTAACAGAACTTAATTGCCTACTTCAAAGAACAAAAGACATGTACGACTTCTGACAAGGAAGTGAGAAGGGAGAAAAAACCCAGAAAGAATTCAGACCATTACCAAACCAAATCTTGTGACCAATTTACCCAGTAATTTATGCACCATTTTTGCCATATTAGTATCTTTAATCTTAAAAAAAACCCTCTCCAAATTCTTCACAGACTGTATAACTTCTTTGGAGTCACCCAGACTACCTCTTGCAGCAGAGTTTTCTCTTGGAGCGTTCCTGTAGAAGTATTTTTCAGTCTCATTCTATTGTTGCTTCTAAAATCCATTGATATTAAGAACCCAAGATGTTACAGCTGCAGGCTCTACAGTGTTAATTATGATGACTCCCTAGGCTCAGCAGACCTATTTCCCCATTTTCATGACGGTGTTTAGCTTCTACTTCATTTTTCTCCTGTTCCAAGTCAACAGAGAAAAGTCTCCTGCTGGAAAACAGCAAAACAAGATTTGGAATCAATACAATGTCTCTGGCAAGGAATTCATTTTTAGGGAAATTATGCACCCAGACAGCAAGTGAGCAGAAAGTGAGACCATCTGTCTAGAACACTTTGAATTTATTCAATTACTCTTAGGAAATTCATTTTGTATAGATCAGGGACATGAGGGGAAACACAGTCCCCAGATGCCTAATCCCTTTCAGGACCCCACTGAAAATGAAATTTAATGAATGTTTCAGCCAAATTATTTGGAGCCAAAGGAACAACTTCTCCTTTAGAGAAATTAATTTTGTATCCAGATTCATTTGCTTTCACTTTAATTGTGTGCTGGAACTGAAGCTCCCACAGAACACTGCATTACAGAAACTGTGAAATGACACTGCAGAGGGTGAAGGCTGCCATTTTGGATTCACTTCCCTGTTGCGCAACTTCCTGCAGCTGATATTAAAACTTTTAGCAGTTTATGTTTTGACTGAGTGATTCCCAGTTGATAAATACCAGTAGCAAAAGAAGGCTACAGATGTTTTATCTTTTGTAGTATGCAGAACAAGAAATATGCCACAGTACTTAAGCTGCTGCATTTGGACAGGAAGCTCTGTGCAGCAAGACATTTCCCATTTTTATTTTGTGTAACTTAGTGCAGGGACTTTCTCTGCATACATTTCTAGGGGAATAGCTTCATTCCAGTTAAACTAGGTGACCTGAAGCAATCCATCTGACTGACTCTGTTTGGGGGATGCTACCTCTAGTCCTAACCGGATGCAGCCAGGAAGTTATTAAAGTAGCACAGTTCACTACTTTGTATTCTTCAGTGGAAGAATCTGTCTCCTACTCTACAGAACAGATGATAAAAATGCTCTCTAGAGCTGATGGGGGAGGAGAAAGAAGATATCACCGGCACCTCAGTAGTCTGACAACAAGACAGTGAAACGACTACTTCTCTATTATTAGTTCCCTGTATTGGCCTGGTCAGTTTGATCAAACACAGCTTCCAGCTGTTACTCTAAGTTAAATCAATCAGTAATCTTCCAGTTTCAATTAAGAAGAGGTTCACAGTGAAAAAGCGCTACTACAGTTGGCATTCTTCTGCAGAGAGGCAATGCATAAATGGGCATGGGAACTGAAGCATACACTCACCTCTACTGGTGGTCACTCCTGATCAGGTCAGATGTTGGCACCACAGCTTCCTGTTCAGTGATCAACAGGCCACACCTTTTATAAGCACGAATTTCACTTCATTAAAAAGTAGGCATGTAGCTGTCTTTTTCTTAAGCACCTAACTGGGTGACTGTCTCAAAACCCATGATAATATGTAAAAAAAACTTTTATAGATATGTAGCTCGGACTTGAGTATCTGACCCCCAAACAGGTAATAGCAGTTGTTTGTGGCCTACATATTAGCATATCCACCCACAGTTGGACTCATAGTGTTCAGAATATTTAGTTTTTGCAAAACTAAGAGACAATCAGGAGCTCTCAGTTTCAGGGAACTAATTTGAGATGGAGTCCATTTATCCAGAGTTTATTTAAGATAAAACTCCAGGCCCTCAATGTCCCAAACTAATCTGTTTTAAATGATTAATAGACACCCCTTATCAAGGTGGGTTTTTCCCTAAAAAACATAGACTGCCCTGCATAAGAACACAATGCAAGATGCAGTCCTTAGAAAAGTCAACACAATCATAGCTCTGCTGAAAAAATAACAGATTACGATGTGCTTTTATTCAGCAGAGCCAGAAAGAAGTGGTATGAAAAATAGACATAAATTGCTTTATTTTCAAGTCCTGGTTTTATATTATGTTGAACATTTTCTTTGTCTTAATCTTTTTAAAGCAGTCATAGTACTAGTGATATTTTTGTAATTTCATACTTAGTTTTTTTATGGACTCTTAAAATGCTTCATAGCTGAATTCAAAATGGAGCTCTATACAATAGCTATACCACAATACCTACCCATTTTACAAGCATTTTACAATCCCCTGTTGACAGGTGCTATATAAAGTATTATCATTTTCTTAATAATTCTACTGCTGAAGATCAACATTTGTGTATGTTTTATTAAACTTATCATTTGTATATCATTCTATAGGTATCTGAAGGAGGACTACAAATACCCAAAGAAATTAATTTGTGTAGGGTTGTAAATCAGAGACACTCCCAACATGCTACAATTGTGGTGTTCCTTTGTTCAGGGCCAATCACTTTTCATCTGTGAGGTTAGTTTTTGAACTAGTCACTGACAATACTGTTGTAATAACAGCACACTCAAGCACACAATAGAGTTCTGTTTATACCATTATTCATTTTCCACATTTCTATTATCTCATCCACTATGAATAATGACATTAAAATTGAATCCATTGTGAATTTGTGCCATCAGACTTGCTTAAAATATTTTCTTATAGCTCAGTGATATATTTTCACAATAAGAGAATAGCCTATTAAATAACTCCACTCTGTCTATATTGTTTTAAAAAAAGCAGTTGAAAAATATTTTTGCATATATTTTTCCATATGAGGCGAGATTAATAAGAGTGGGACTTTTCAGTTTGGAAAAGAGATGACTAAGGGGGGGATATGATAGAGGTCTATAAAATCATGACTGGTGTGGAGAAAGTAAATAAGGAAGTGTTATTTACTTTCTCATAACGCAAAAACTAGGGGGTCACCAAATGAAATTAATAGGCAGTGGGTTTAAAACAAACAAAGGAAGTATTTTTTCACACAATGCACAGTCAACCGCTGGAACTCTTTGCCATACGATCTTGTGAAGGCCAAGACACTAACAGGGTTAAAAAAAAGAACTATATGAATTCATGAAGGATAATGGCTTAAGGGCTATTGGCCAGGATGGGTGGGGATGGTGCCAGAAGCTGGGAATGGGTGACAGGATGAATCACTTGATGGCTCCCTGTTCTGTTCATCCTCTCTGAAGCACCTGGCATTGGCCACTGTTGGAAGACAGGATACTGGGCTAGATGGACTTTTGGTCATTCTTGTGGTCATTTAAAATGCTATGGGACATCCCACAACATAACCATGTTCTTCTTTAAGATAGTCCTATCCTCTAGTCTGACAGATAGGTGATTTCAAATTTGTTTCTTCTCTTTAGCCTGTCCAAGGTTTGAATAAACATAGTGTCAGAGTAGCTCTGGAGGAATCATCCAAGCATCTGAAAAATCACTGATGCTTCTCCCTCAAACATTGTGGCAATAGTAAACTTAAAATACTATTATTTTAAGGATAGCATATATCCTCATTTAAAGATAGCAGCTGTGGTTTTGTCAAAACACCAGTGGAAAAAAGTGAATATAGCTCTACTATGATTTTAGACATTAAAGCTGTGCTTTACTGTTCCAAGAAACACATACACAATACTAGGCTTTGTAGAATAACACAAAAGATAGGGTCAAGACAGTTATTACACATTAGAGGAATCAAGTACCGTGTCTTACATACAACACTCCTGTTAATACACGCCAGAATGAGATTAGCCTTTTTTGTAGATGCATCACATTGTTCGTTTGTGATGCACTATAATACCAGATCCTTTTCAGCAGTACTACCACTTAGTCAGTTATTCCCCATTTTATAGTTGTATATTTTACTTTGCCTTCCTTAGTGAAGTACTTTACAATTGCCTTTAATGAATGTAATTTTGTTGATTTCAAACCAATACTTCAATTTGCCAAGGTTGTTTTGATCTCTAATCCTGTCCTCCAAAGTGCTAGCAACTCCACCCAGTTTGGTGTCATTTGTAAATTTTATAAGCATATTCTCCACTCCATTATCCAAATCATTAATAAAAATATTCTGTTGTCCCAGACCCAGTGCTAACTTTTGTAGGACCCCACTAGATACACTCTCGCAGTTGGATAGTGCACCATTGATAACTACCCTTTGAGTACAGTCTTTCAACCAGTTATAGACCCACTTTATAGCAACTTCATCTAGACCACAGTTTGCTGAAGAATGTCATATGACTGTGTCAAAAGCCTTACTTAAATAAAACTCTCTCTCTCTATATATATCACATCTATTGCTCCACTCCCCACTCGCATCCACTGGGCAAGTAACCATGTCAAAGAAAGAAACTAGGTTGGTTTGGCATGATTTGTTCTTGACAAATCCAGGCTGTCAATTCCTTATAACCCTATTATTTTATCTTCTCAGTTATTACAAATGGATTGTTTAATAATTTCTTCCAGTAATTTTCCAGACTGACTGGTCTATAATTCCCTGGGTCCTCTTTGTTCCCCTTTTTAAATATAGGCACTTTGTTTGCCCTTCTCCAGTCTTCTGGGATTTTAGCCGTCCTACAGGAGTTCTCAAAGATAATTGCTAACAGTTGTGAGATTGCATCAGCTAGTTCCATAAGTACACTAGGATGAATTTAATCAGGCCCTGTCAACTTGAATACATCTAACTTACTTATCTAAACATTCTTTAACTTGTTCTTTCTCTATTTTGGATAGGATTCCTTTCCCCTTATTGTTAATATTACTTGTGTTGAGTATCTGGTCACCATTAACATTAATGACTAATGAAGCAAAATAAGCATTCAACATCTGAGCTTTCTTGATGGCATCAGTTATTAGCTCTACTTCCCTGCTAAGTAGAGGACCTACATTCCTTTATCTTTCTTTGCTCCTATTGTACTTAAAGAACCTCTTCACATTGCTTTTGTCTCTTGCTACGTGTAACTCATTTTGTGCCTGAGCCTTTCTTATTTTGTTCCTACATGCTTGTGCTATTATTTTGTACTCCTCCTTAGCAATTTATCCATGTTTCCACTTTTTGTAGGATTCCTTTTTGGTTTTCAGGCAATTAAAGAGCTCCTGATGGAGCCACATTGGTCTCTTACTTTTCTTTCCTTTGTATTTATGCTTTTAATACTGTCATGAGAAACTGCCAGCTCTCCTGAACTTTTTCTTGTAGATTATCTTCCCATAAAACTTTACCTACCAGTTTTCTGAGTTCATCGAAGTTTATTTGTTTTTTTTAAGTCTGTTGTCCCCAGTCTGCTGCTCTGACTCCTTCCATTCCTTAAACTCATGAAGTCTATCAAGAAAGGATCTAATTTAAAAAAAAAGCAGCTTCAAAATGTGAACTGTGTGTAAAAAAAAAAAGTGCAGGCAAAAGGTATCTGCTGAGTCTGCTGACTGTCTGAATCTGAGAAGTGTGTACTTTCCCCATTCATCTCAGATATGTGTTATACGTTAACATATGACAGTTGATTCATTTAACAAAGAATATGAAACAGTAGTGATAAATGGATTTCTTTGGAATCTCCAACACCTCCAAAAGTGGATTAAAGGGTTTGTAGAAATCTGTTGCCTTCAGTGAAAGAAAATAATTCAGCTGAAAAATCCCAGGTGTTCTTCTGAGAGAGTTCTCTGTTGTGCACATTTCTAACCAGCTACAAAAGTACTAACTTAGAGCTCATACAAAATGCAACGTATGTTCTTCCCAAACAAAGTGAAGTCACTTGGACGGTGTGAGGGGCTCACTCGGGTGCAACCTGGAAGTAGGATACCTCTGAGCCCTCTGGTTTACCAACCTGGGCTGCCACTCACACTGTGATGTTGTGACAAGCTGCAAATCTCTCCACGTACTGCACTTACACAGACATCCATAGGCAGGGACACACACAGCTGAGTTACATGAATGCTTATCATGAACCAACAACAGAGAGGCTCCAGCCAATTCCCCACAGGTCCCCAGACTAGGACCCCAGAGCTCTACCATCTTAGAATCATAGAATCATAGAATCATAGAATATCAGGGTTGGAAGGGACCCCAGAAGGTCATCTAGTCCAACCCCCTGCTCAAAGCAGGACCAAGTCCCAGTTAAATCATCCCAGCCAGGGCTTTGTCAAGCCTGACCTTAAAAACCTCTAAGGAAGGAGATTCTACCACCTCCCTAGGTAACGCATTCCAGTGTTTCACCACCCTCTTAGTGAAAAAGTTTTTCCTAATATCCAATCTAAACCTCCCCCATTGCAACTTGAGACCATTACTCCTCGTTCTGTCATCTGCTACCATTGAGAACAGTCTAGAGCCATCCTCTTTGAAACCCCCTTTCAGGTAGTTGAAAGCAGCTATCAAATCCCCCCTCATTCTTCTCTTCTGCAGACTAAACAATCCCAGCTCCCTCAGCCTCTCCTCATAAGTCATGTGCTCTAGACCCCTAATCATTTTCGTTGCCCTTCGTTGTACTCTTTCCAATTTATCCACATCCTTCCTGTAGTGTGGGGCCCAAAACTGGACACAGTACTCCAGATGAGGCCTCACCAGTGTCGAATAGAGGGGAACGATCACGTCCCTCGATCTGCTCGCTATGCCCCTACTTATACATCCCAAAATGCCATTGGCCTTCTTGGCAACAAGGGCACACTGCTGACTCATATCCAGCTTCTCGTCCACTGTCACCCCTAGGTCCTTTTCCGCAGAACTGCTGCCGAGCCATTCGGTCCCTAGTCTGTAGCGGTGCATTGGATTCTTCCATCCTAAGTGCAGGACCCTGCACTTATCCTTATTGAACCTCATTAGATTTCTTTTGGCCCAATCCTCCAATTTGTCTAGGTCCTTCTGTATGCTATCCCTCCCCTCCAGCGTATCTACCACTCCTCCCAGTTTAGTATCATCCGCAAATTTGCTGAGAGTGCAATCCACACCATCCTCCAGATCATTTATGAAGATATTGAACAAAACGGGCCCCAGGACCGACCCCTGGGGCACTCCACTTGACACCGGCTGCCAACTAGACATGGAGCCATTGATCACTACCCGTTGAGCCCGACAATCTAGCCAGCTTTCTACCCACCTTATAGTGCATTCATCCAGCCCATACTTCCTTAACTTGCTGACAAGAATGCTGTGGGAGACCGTGTCAAAAGCTTTGCTAAAGTCAAGAAACAATACATCCACTGCTTTCCCTTCATCCACAGAACCAGTAATCTCATCATAAAAGGCGATTAGATTAGTCAGGCATGACCTTCCCTTGGTGAATCCATGCTGACTGTTCCTGATCACTTTCCTCTCCTCTAAGTGCTTCAGGATTGATTCTTTGAGGACCTGCTCCATGATTTTTCCAGGGACTGAGGTGAGGCTGACCGGCCTGTAGTTCCCAGGATCCTCCTTCTTCCCTTTTTTAAAGATGGGCACTACATTAGCCTTTTTCCAGTCATCCGGGACTTCCCCCGTTCGCCACGAGTTTTCAAAGATAATGGCCAAGGGCTCTGCAATCACAGCCGCCAATTCCCTCAGCACTCTCGGATGCAATTCGTCCGGCCCCATGGACTTGTGCACGTCCAGCTTTTCTAAATAGTCCCTAACCACCTCTATCTCTACAGAGGGCTGGCCATCTCTTCCCCATTTTGTGTTGCCCAGCACAGCAGTCTGGGAGCTGACCTTGTTAGTGAAAACAGAGGCAAAAAAAGTATTGAGTACATTAGCTTTTTCCACATCCTCTGTCACTAGCTTGCCTCCCTCATTCAGTAAGGGGCCCACACTTTCCTTGGCTTTCTTCTTGTTGCCAACATACCTGAAGAAACCCTTCTTGTTACTCTTGACATCTCTTGCTAGCTGCAGCTCCAGGTGCGATTTGGCCCTCCTGATATCTTTCCTACATGCCCGAGCAATATTTTTATACTCTTCCCTGGTCATATGTCCAATCTTCCACTTCTTGTAAGCTTCTTTTTTATGTTTAAGATCCGCTAGGATTTCACCATTAAGCCAAGCTGGTCGCCTGCCATATTTACTATTCTTTCGACTCATCGGGATGGTTTGTCCCTGTAACCTCAACAGGGATTCCTTGAAATACAGCCAGCTCTCCTGTACTCCCTTCCCTTGCCCTGGTCTGAAGCCTGGCCAGTGTAAATTCATAACCCAATCTGCCCCTCCCTCAATGTGGAGAGGACATGCACCAGCTTTTGTTCCTGAGCTGAGGTTTCCCAAGCACTTCAAGAAAAACGCTCTGTTTTAAGTAAAATATAAAACAGGTTTATTAACTATAGAAAGATAGATTTTAAACAGTCATAAGTGGTAGGCATAAAAGGACAGAGATTGTCACCAAAGAAAATAAAGCTAAGCACTCAATCTATATTCTATGAACTAACCAGGATTTGAATTAAGCAATGTTCTCACCCCACTGGATGTTACAGTCCTTAATGCACAGACTTCCCTCCTGAAGTCTCAACCAGTCTCCTCAGAAGATCTTTGTTTTCTTGGCGTCCCAGTTGTTTCCTGCATAGGTGATAAAGGAGAAAGGCCCCAGCCTGCTGCAACTGTACTTTATTTTATATCCTTGGCCCATGTGCCTGGCAGACACTAGCCCAGGCATGTCCTGGTGGGCTTTGCTGACTCATAGTGAACGATCAGTTCCCATTGTCTGGAGCTTGCATCGTTGAGTCACACAGTTGATTAATGGACGGTCAACACCCACCTGGGCAGGCATCCTTTGCATTCCACTAGCAAATGTACAACCATAAAGCACAATCTCATAACTTTATATACACTAATGATACCCATATTTGGATTGAACAACTGATTTCAGCAGATCATGACCTTTGATATACTTTATATGGCATGCTTTGTATGAAATATCACTAAGATATATGAATAATGAATGTGGAGGTTACAGGGTGCCATTAGGAAGTACAGTGTGCCACAGAAGGTGAATCTATGTTTGATAAATTGCAATTATTATCAGTTAAATATTCAAGTCTATCCACAAAGTAATTGGCCAACAAAGATTAGCTCATTATGCAAATGCAGGGAGTGAACAGTGTGTGCACAGAGGTATAGCAAAGATGTGGCACTGGCAACCAGGTACTTAAGTTACACAGAGACACTAGAATTTAAAACAGTCAGTGCATTAATAAAAAAAAACAATTAGAGGAAGTGTAAACATGGGGTCTGGTGCTAAAAAATTAGAATAGGAATAACTAGCAAATTAGTATGTCAGTATGATGGAACAAAATAAAGCACTTCATAAAATAATCAGAGAATAGCACAATTTATCCATTAGAAAGTCATTTTGCAGTCCCAATGGATAACAAACAGTATAGGTCATGCCTTCCCCCACATAAGCAACCCCCTCCTCCCCGAGGCAAATTAAAACAATATACCCCTTAATCCAATGAGACGGTAGGATTGTCTGTTTGCTCTTGTCCTGTGTAAGGAAATGTAGTCCAACAGCATAAAAAAGTTTCTGGTATCAAACACCTCTCAAGATTCTTCCTGAGAGCCCAGTTGTCAAGCTTGGGCACCGGTATTTGGCCACCCAGTTCCACATATGCCCAGCATGCACAGTAAGGCCCTGCTTCAGCAAAGCATTTAAGCAGGTGACCACTGCTGGATGGGGGCTAAATGTTTAAAGTTTGTATTTGAATGATCAGATGCCAAATATGGGATATCAAACTATGGAATTGGTACTTTAAATGATGTATGGAGATTTGAAAATTGGACCCTAAGTGTTTGCTGTCTTTCATTTTCTGATCCTTCATGGTTGATAATCCCAGTTAGCTCTTGCTACTACATTGCTTTTTAATTAACATCTGGCTGCAAATAGTTTGCTCTTTCTCAATCTGGCATTTTTCAGGTTTCACTGACAAGCCACCAATAATCTAGCTGAGTGGTTTTTGCACAAACCAGAAGCAATAAGGCATTTTAATTAACCACACACACACACAGCAGAAAAGAGTTTATTTGGGAGAATGTTTGTTTTTTTCCTGATTAGTTTTGAATGGTAAGTAAAGCCACCATCTTCTCTCCCTGCAATGCATTGCTGTGACAGAATAACTTTTCTGCACACGCCTCTGATGAAACATACACTGAGAGTTGATTACAGAGGACCCAGTCTAAAAACAAAAAAAGGAAAGGAATAGGAGTATAGCAGTGGTAAGTGCTTTTGCTTCTGCTCTTTTGAATTGTGAATTTGGATGCATGTCCCCCACCTGATTCTAGTGAATGAGGATGAGAATCCACAGTTCCACTACTGTGATGACACTAAAATGAGAATGTCAGAGTAAGTCTCTGTGCACTTAGCTTCATGCAAAGAGTATATATTGAAAAGTGAATGATAAAAGCAATTTATTATGCAGCCATTACCACCATTTGTGTGGCATTTGTAAAGGATCCCTCAGGTCTTGTCCTTTTTGATTGGTTTGTGGAGTTTCATTGAAGTAATCTTTTTGCCACTGTATTGCACTGGTCTTCCTCCTTTGTAGTGATTGACCCCCAAACTCTGGGACCCCATTGTATTAGCCATGACTGAAGCTGGCTCATGAACCTATGGCAGAAGTGGGCAACCTGTGGCCCGTGTGCCACACACAGCCCATCAGAGTAATCCACTGGCAGGCTGTGAGACAGTTTGTTTACATTGACCATCTGCAGGCACGGCTGCCAGCAGCTCCCAGTGGCAGCAGTTCGCTGTTCCTGGCCAATGGGAGCTGCAGAAAGCGGTGGTCAAGTGGTGGCCAGCTGCAGGAAGTGGTGGCCAGCCCATGCCACTTCCTGCAGCTCCCATTGGCCAGGAATGGTGAACCGCAGCCACTGGGAGCTGCAGGCAGCCGTGCCTGCAGATGATCAACGTAAACAAAGTATCTTGCAGCCTGCCAGCGGATTACCCTGACAGGCTACAGGTTGCCCACGACTGACCTGTGGTCTACCTGTGGCCCAGCTACCACTTAGAGGGGGACAGAGTGCAACATTGAATGGGTGTGGTTTACACAATTCCCCTAGCCAGGGTCTTCTAGCTGAGTTAGCAGAGTCTCATGAATTAAGATCCTGAGTCCTCATTGCTGATGGCCCACTGAAGGGCACAGTGTAACACTAACCCTTAATTAAACCCTTTCTTATTGAGTGTTTTATTCCATTCTGCTCAGTGTTCCTATTGTAATCTCCATGACTGTGATCACAATTACACAGTATGGTTATGGAGAGATATGAGGCAGGTGCTGGACCTGTAAGACCCTCACTACTGGGGGCCCCATGAAGTCACACACACTTTCACTTTTCCTCTTTGGGTCCATCTACACTGGAATACAAGAGCTGCTGCATGGCTGCAGCTGGCCTGGATCAGCCGACTCAGACTCGTGTGGCTCAGGCTGGGAATGGTAAAATTGCTGTGTAGCTGTTTGGGCTCAGGCTGGAGCCTGAGCTGTGGGATCCTCCCCCACTGCAGGGTCCCAGAGCTCAGGCTGTAGCCTGAACCTGAACACCTACTCAGCAATTTTACAGCCTTATAGTCCAAGTCCTGCGAGTCCGAGTCAGCTGACCCAGGTCAGCCATGAGTGTTTAATTGCTGTGTAAACGTACCTGTAGACTCCTGCTGAGGAGAGGGTTGCCAGTAGCTTCATATGAACATGTAAAGTCTTGGTTTTGAATATTGATTATTCTATATATTTTTGTTAAGGGATGTATATAACAGGAGAAACGGGAGCTGTGCCTTTAAGAATAGGGTGGGTGTGGGGTGAGTGAGCTCCTGGAGGGGCTAACATGTGCAGAATGTATGCAGCTGCAAGAGGAGGCCTCGGGCTGGCCTGTAACTATATATTGAGGTCTCTGTCTGCAAGAAGCTCCTAATGAAACAGGTTTGAAATCCCAGAATAAACAGAGTCTCCTGATGGATGGCATAACAAATTTGGAGGTCCCACCCAAATGATTTGTTCTGGGTCCTTGTGAAGAAGTGCAGTTGAGCAAGCCACAAAATGGTGGAATTTGAAAACTTGCTGCCTCAGACTAAAAACTGTCTATTTTTCCCAGCAAAGCAGGATCTCCTGACTGTGACTGAATAGCTGCCAATATCAGGGGATGATCAAACAAATAGATGGGGCAAAAGCTGCAGAGATTTGATGAAGAATATTCTGCAGCATTTTCAGAGTGAGTCCATTAGCTCAATGGAAAATCTTGAGGGCAGGAGTGATCTCTAGATATTGAACCTGTCTCTTGTTGCTGCTACGTCCAACTGGTACAAAGGTTACATCAGATATAATTAACAGATAAAATTTAAGCAACTCTTCTGTATCCTAAGAAGGGGAAATGACTTTAAACCTTGAGAAAGATACTTCATTACTTTACTTGTCTAAGGAGAATAACAATTTAACCTTTATGCAGCTATAGTGAGATCAATAGGAACAATAGTTATTTCCACTCTGTCTTGCTGCTATTTTATTTTGCAGCAAGCAAACAGTTACACTTTATAAAACGATTATGGAAAACGTGCAAAAGCCATGACATTACATTTTGCTGCAAACTATCCAAGGGCCGTCACTAATTGCATTGATTGTTAGAAAATGCAGCACACAAATTAGCAATGCATCTTTATCGACATTTTTCACCTTTCCAAGAAAAGCAGAGTGCATGTTCCAATAAATTTAATTAAAGGTGTGTCATGTCTAAATCATCAGAAAGAGCCACTTGAGAAAAAGTTATTAATATCCCAGTTCCACTTTAATGCTACTGCCTTTAGCAGTAGGTCAGTGACAGAAACAAAGTTTCCAGGCAAAGACTACATAAAAAGACACCCAATCCTTTCCTCCACTTAGCATATATTTATTTTTCTTTATTTGAAAGTAATTGCATGTTCTTTCTGCCTTGCAATTCTGTCCACAATGATTAGCTCCAGATTAGTACTCAACTGCAAATCAGACATCTAGCAGCCCATACATGTACCCAGACCAAGGCGAACTCTGCCAAGGACCTGATTTCAGAAGGTATCACGGTCCCAGATCACCAGCTCAGCACAGGCTTTTTAATTTCACCCTACCTGAATCCATCTGACACCATGGCGTGGCAATAAAATAAATTAAAGCATTTTTTCACCACTCTAATCTTCTGTCTGTGCAGCACATTGATGTCTGGTAAAACATATCTGAGAGAGAGAGAGAGAGGAGGACAGAGATTTTATGAGCAATAAGCAAATGTTAGATGTTCAATGGGTCAGAACAAATTGCCATTTGGTTCCTGTTGTTGATTACTGAGATTGATCACAGTTCAGCTGATATAGAGAGTGATTTAGTGAGTTGGCCTGTTTGAGGCACTTAGTGCTGTCAGAAATATCTGAGACATAATCCCTCGTGCAAGAGTAGTAAATGTCATCATCAAAAGCACAGCCCTTATGATAGAAAGAAAATGGAATACTTTCATTTTGCTTAACAACCTGGACTTAAACAATAGGATATTTTACTGCATGACTAATAGGTAGTGAGACTCTTGCTATAGGATGTCACTGCTGAGGCATTGATTGGGCATAGTGAATGTGACACAGATAGCTCAATGGCAGATGAAGATCATAATTCATTCCTTTGCTGGTCTGCACATGAAAAAAAGTCTCAGTAACTCTTTGGTGGCCATGTCTTAATTTGGAAATTATGTATTACTGTAGCTCACTATGAACTATTACTTATACCAGACTCTGACTAAAGCAGGCTTCCTTATCCACACCATAAAAATTACACCGGCCCTTGTTAAAGAGAGGAAGAATACTGTTCTGAATAAAGTTACTCTGCTGATCACTAGCACATTCAGAAGCTGTACTCCCTTCAATCAAAAAGAAATCAGGAGTTAGTTCCTTCCCCCTGTTAAATCATAGTAGAACTTAAAGAGACACTCTCATGTACCTTTCTATTTTTCCATTACTTCTGATGGCATCTGAGCAAGGAGAAAAAGCATTGCTTTTCCTAGCACAGCTATTGGACTTGAAGCAGGAATTAATACAGAGAAATGCTATGGCTTATGTTCTGCAGGAGGTCCAACTGGATGATCACAGTGGTCCCTTCTGGCCTTAAAATCTATGCTCTACAAGGAAGAGATTACTCATTTTGTGCAATAACTGCAGTTCTTTGAGATGTGTTCCCCTATGGGTGCTCCACTTAAGGTATATCTGACTCTCAAGCCCTTGATTGAAGATTTTCCATTAACAGTGTCTGTTCGGCTTGTGCACAAGACCTATGCCTCCTTGTGCTGGACGCTGAGGCTATATCGGGATGCATGGGTGAACCGGCCTCAGTTCCTACTTCACTACAACATCCCAGAGTTTGAAGCAGAGGTGAAGGAGGATGGATAATGGAGCATGCATAGGGACACATTCATCAAAGAACCACTGTTACTGTGCCAAGTTAGTAACCTCTTCTTCTTATAGATACTAAGGTCAGAAGGGACTATTATGATCATCTAGTCTGACCTCCTGCACAATGCAGGCCACAGAATCTCACCCACCCACTCCTGCAAAAAACCTCACCTATGTCTGAGCTATTGAAGTCCTCAAATCGTGG
Organism: Dermochelys coriacea; assembly: GCF_009764565.3. NCBI lineage: Eukaryota > Metazoa > Chordata > Testudines > Dermochelyidae > Dermochelys > Dermochelys coriacea. The sequence goes on along the minus strand of NC_050070.1, from coordinate 93,842,827 downwards.
TTTAAAGGCTTCAAGGAGCAGAGAATCCTCCAGCAAGTGACCCATGCCCCATGCTACAGAGGAAGGCAAAAAACTTCCAGGGCCTCTTCCAATCTGCCCTGGAGGAAAATTCCTTCCCAACCCCAAATATGGCAATCTTCTTCTTCTTCAGGTAGCATCCCTATGGGTTCTCCACTTCATGTATCCTCAGAGGGAGGAGGGAGCTTCAGAACTGAGTCTAGAATTGAAGACTGTGCTGAAGTACCAAGTGCCATATCAGATCTGGTGGCATGGATTAAAGCATAATGTTTCAAAAAAGTATTTACTGAAGCCCGTGAAGTGGTCCTACATATCTCAGATTCTTAAGAAATGCAGTAGACATTGCATGTGATCTGGTCAAATGTCCTGTCAACCTTTGTGGGGGGCGAGAGGATGAATATCAGCAGCATCATTACAAGTGATAATACATCCAGATATCCATCTTGATAGTCTCTGACCAGAGACCATGGACCCCTTGCATCATGAAACAGGAGCCTAGGGGACCTTCAAAATTGTTTGGCCCTATCTAAGTAGAAAGCCAGCACCCCTCTAACATTCAGGGTATGAAAACAGGACTCCTGCAGAGAGCTATGCAGCTTTGGAAAAAAACACTGGTAGATGAATGAACTCCAATATGTTAGGTAAGAATTTAGGGTCTGGACTTAAAGACATTCTGTCCTTGAAGAATACTCGGGATGGGGAGGAATCTTCCATCAAGTCTCCAGTCTCCCCCATGCTACAGGCTGACCTGATGGCTACTAGATAATTCAATAGGTAATCCAGAATGACTCAAAGTGGCACACATTCAGGCAGGGGAAAGCAACAACAGCACCCATGGAAGAATCTTTTCCATTTCCATAGGTAGGTAGTACAGGTTGAACTCTTTCTACTACACAACTGCAACGGGTGTTACTGAATAGAAGTGGAGGATTCTACCCCATGACAACTATCAAGGAACCATGCCATGATATGGAGAACCCCCGAATTGGAGTGAAGCACATGACCCGCATCCTATGGGAGAAGATGAGTTGTGGTCAGTAGCTTGAGCGGTGGTTGAATATGTAGGTGAAGCAGTTAACAGTACCAAGCTTGTCTCGGCCAGGTCAGCACTGCACGGACAACTCTGTCCCTGTACTGTCTGATTTTGTTTGTCACCCTTAGTATCAGTGGTAGTGGAGGAAACTCATAGAACAGACCTTTCTTCCAAGATTGAAGAAAGGCATCTCTGAAAGAGTGGTGGCCCAGACTTCTTCTTGAGCAGAAAAGAGCTTGTTCCTGGAAGTGGCCAAGATATTCATCTCTGGCAGTCCCTATCTTTGGAAAATGCTGTGGAGAACTTGAGCCTCTAGCTCCCATTCATATTCCTGTGAGAACTGTCTGCTGAGGACATCAGTTGTGGTGTTATGAATACCTATGAAGACCATTGAAATTTGGATCTGATAAACTATTCACCTGTTCCATATTTTCATGGCTTCAGCACACAGGGAGGGGGATTTTGTGCCTCCCTACTTGCTGATATAGAACATTCAGGACACTGTCAGTCATGTCCCTGATTGATTTGCCCTTGATGGAGGGGTAGGAAATGAAGACAAGTATTCCTGACAGCACTGAGCTCCAACATGTTGGCAACTTTCCTGAGTTTTCCATCTGCCCTGAGTGGTGAGGCCATTGAGATGGGTTCCCTAGCCCAACAGCGTCTGTTGCTAAAGTTACTGGTGAAGCTGCGCCACAGAAAGGAATCCCTGCGTGGACACTGAGTTCATCTTCCACCAGTCTAGGGAGTGTCTAACTTGTAGAGGGATCATCACCTGTTTGTCCAAGCCGTCTGTCACTGGAGAATAGGTCTTTCTGAGCCAAGCTTGAAAGCAGCAGAGGTGTAGCCTTGCGTGATCAGTCACAAAGGTACAAACTGCCAGAAGACCGTTCCTTATTGTAATCTGAGGGCTCCCTTGAATTGCCTACATCAGATCTGACAAAGCTATAGATTTGTCTAAGGGAAGGCAGGCCCTAGTTGTCAATGAGTCCAAATACGCCCCTATGAACTGTATCTTCTAAAAAGAGGTTAATTGGATTTTTGTACATTCAGCTGCAGACCCACTCCTGGAACAAAGCAAGGGTCATCTGGGTGGAAGATAGCACTGTTTTGCAGGAGCAGCCCTTGAGTAGCCAATCGTCAAGATACAGGCAGATTAGGAGGATTCCCTGTCAGAGGTAAGTAGCCATTACTGCCAAGACCTTTGAGAACACCCTTAGGGCCAATAAAAGCCAAAGGAAAGCACTCAGAATTGGAAATTATCCTGACAAACAGTGAAGTGTAGGTACTGCCTGTGTGACTAGTGTATCATTATTTGGAAATAGGCATCTTGTAGGATGAGTGCTGAAGACCCATCCCCTTTCTCCAATGGTGAAATTGTGGCTGCCAGAGTCACCATCCTGAACTTTTGAGACTTTATTAACTTGTTTAGAACTCTTAGATCTAGTACTGGTCTCCATCATCCATCTTCCTTTAGCACAAGGAAATATTTTTGGTAAAACCTCTTGCCCTTGTGAGGAGAAGGGAGTGGCTCTATTGCTCCTAATCAAAGGAGAGAGTTAACTTTTGGTCTCAAGAACTGCTTGTCATAGGGGTTCCTAATGAGGGATGGGGAAGGCGGGGTGGAAAGGAGGGAGCGACGTAAAGTAGATGGTATATCCTGATGTTATGAGCTCTATATGACCCACTTGTTTGTTGTAATCTGCCTCCAAGCATGTTAAGAAAGGCAGTCTCCAAAGTGGGGGAGGTGGGCAAATGGATGCAGCTGTAACCAGAGAAGCAAGAGGATACAAACCCATCAAAATTGCTGTTTTGGACAATGGGTGAGCTGACAGTGGTGGTTGTGGACAGTGGGTGAGCTGACCTCTTTCTTTGAAATTTGTCTTTTCCTGGGTGGTTCAGTCGATCCGTGAAATCCAGAGAACTAATCAGGACATGTTCTCAGGGCCGTCTGTAATGTACTAAACCCTTTCTTATTTATTGGTGTATATATGCCCAGTGATCATGAAGTGGCTCTAGAGTCCTTCAGTGTGTGCAAGGACTCATCCTTGGTCTCTGAGAAAAGCTTACAACTGTCAAAGACGAGGTCCTCAATGGTGTTCTGTTCTTCTCTAGGAAACCCCAAAAGCTGGAGCCATGATGCCTTGTACATAATAGCTGCTATGGAGAGGAATCTGTCAGCAATGTCCACAGCATCCAAAGCTGCTTGAAGAGTGGTCTGGCCACTAATTAGCCCTCCAAGATGACAGACTGGAATTGCACCCTATGTTCCTGCAGCAGATGTTCAATAAGGGGAGTAAATCTATTATTAATTGTAAAATTATAATTGGGCTTGACTGCCTGAATTGCAGGGTTGTTGACAAGTAGGACTTCTGTCCAAAGAGAAACAATTCTTTTTTATCTTTGTCATATGGGGCAGACTTGAGAAGTGTTGCCTACCCTGCTCATTTACTGCATCCACCACCAGAAAGTTACGTGAGAGGTGGGAGAACCAAAAAAAATCAGAATCCTTAGAGGGGACATAATATTTCTTATCCACCCGCTTATAAGTTGCTGGTATGGTAGCAGGTGTTTGCCATATAGCCTTAGCTGGATCCAGGAGAGCCTCATTAATGGGTAAAGCCACCGTGGAGTGTATTGCTGACTGCAGGATATCCAACAGTTTGTGCTGAGACACCTTAACCTCTTCAAGTGGAATCTGAAGAGCATCTGCTACCCACTTTATGAAGTTGCTCAAAATCACCAGCCATGGAAGGTGGCAGAAACATAACCACCTTGTCTGGAGATGAAGATGATATCAGTATTTGAGGAGTGGCCTCTTTATCTGCCTTTGTTTCTACTCTTCAAACATCAACTCCTGTGGGGGGAGGGGCTGGTTGGGGAGGAGAGAACTGTAATACTCTAGCCTCTCTTTGAGATGGTATTGGTGGTCTGGTTAATTGCTGCCAATAAGCAGCTCAGGGTTTCCTGTGTGGCCTTTTGGGGGTGGAGGGGTAGACCGATACTGGAATGGGGATGGTATACAGGGTTGATGCTACCATATTTAATGATGAGTGTGGTCTTCCCTGTGACTGTCAAAGAATGGGTTTCTGAAAGGATATGTTGGAAAACCTGAACAGAAATAGAAGAGACCAACTGGAAATCTCTCTCATCTTCCTCACTATCACCCAATGGAGGAGCACCTGCAGAAAAGGGTAAAGTCCTGTGATATGGGATGATGGTGGTCTGAATATTGGGGTTTCGGTACTAAGAGATAGTCTGTACCCAAAAGGACCAGGGAAGTCCAGTTTGTCTGTTACAGACAGGTCCCTCTATTTAAGTCTTATTGTGACTTTCAGGAGTGATTTCACCTTCTTGTGTCAGCACTACTAGAAAATTCTGCACAAATAGGCTCAGTATTTGAAACAGGGTTAGTTAGATAACTGTTTGACTCTCCTCATGTTACTCTGCACCAATGTGTCATAAGGGCCTCTCTTGGTGACTGGGAGATTATATTTTAATATATACACAGATATAGGAATATACTAATTGTCCCTCGTGTGGGACAGAGGCCGGAGAGACATCAAAGACCACTGGTGACATAAACGAGGATCATAACTGCTAAGCTGAAAAGGTTTGTGGTCTCACTTATGCTGTATAAGAAGCTCTTGAGCCTTCTAATGATCAAAGTTTTCTTGTGCTATGCTCTTTGTACATAAACTCTTCTTGTGACAGCAGATTAGGGCTTTCAGGCCCTGTAGAAGAAATGAATGGGAGCTAAAGTGATATAATTACATTGTAATTAGCTGAGACAGGAAGGGAGTAACATGGTGGAAAAACACAGGGACAAGAGTGAGGGAGTGCAGTGAAAGGGAAAATGAAGAGAGGAAGCAGCAGTAGGCTAGGAGTAGATCTTGTTTTGTATACTGCATGCTGTGGAATAACATGAACACACTCTATGTTTCAAAAAGTAAAGTTGCTCTACATTAAGAAAATTATTTACCGAGATGATGTCGTTGGAGCCAGCATTACAGCCGTGTGAAAACAGACTGACTTCCTGGTGCCTCCTCCAAAATCTTCTGCAAATTTTGCTTCACCTTCCAAGTTCCATGCAGATTGCAACACATCTGATGTGCTCCTAATTCTCACCCTCTGAATAATCCAAAACAATTCCTCTCTCATATACTGGTATTCATCACCAGTAGATAAAGTTGTCCATCTGATTACATATCCAGTTGGGATGGAAAATCTTTGGCTTCAGGATACATTCGCCCATCACATACCACACTTGGGAAGGATGCCTACCTATCCTGGCATTCTTTTCTTCTTACTTTAATTTTGGGATATTCCAGGGGCCTCCCTGGATGGACTCAGAAGCAGCTCATGGTGCCAGCACCAAGGCCAGTCCTGAGGGCAGCATGAGTTTAAGGGACCTTTGGAGCTTGCTATTTTCCTCGGAAGGCGTTAAAGGAATACTGGGTTCAGTTCTGGTGTCCACATTTCTAAAAGGATGTTGATAATTTGGAAAAGGTTCCAAAAAGGGCTATGAGAATGAGCTGAGCTCTGAAAATCATGCCTCATATGTTAAAGATTTAAAAAAGCTCTATCTAGTTCGTTTTCAAAGAAGGACATAAAATATGACTTGATCAAGGATCAGCAAGTACCTACATGACTTTCTGATAGTAGATGGCCTTTTAATCTAGCAGGAAAATGCAGAAGTGAATCCAGTGGCTAGAAACAGGAGGTAGCCAAATTCAGACTAGAAATAAGGTACAAAATTTAAAGTGATGGTAATTAAGCGATGGGACAACTTACTTGGGGGTATAATGATTCTTCATCACTTCAGGTTATTAAAGACTGGGCATCCCACCTTCCAGATCCCCTTTTGGCAAGTTACGCCCACCAAACACACAAGATTAACCCTCAATCTTTTTTTACCCCACCGCACTACCTTCTCCCATATGTCAACATTTGGTGCAGTAGTTCGATGCATGTGTATCATTAACTATGGCATTGTAACCATTGCCTCCATAATAATCTAAAATTATTTACAAAGAAGATGTAGCTGCCCTGTAGTTACACCATGGGGGGGGGGGGAACTATGACATTATCCAATGTGTTTTTAAAAAACGATGTCATCTAATCTGGAAGCACAATCAATAATATGTGTCAATTGTTACAGTATGGCTATGCATGGTGACCCATGGCTATGCATGGTGATCCTACTGTGCAGAGCTAAGGTTGTTTGGGTGTTCTAACTGTACATTTATATAGCTTAATATGCTTAATTTCTTTTAAATGTAATCTTTACTCTGGATTTTCTTCATCTGTATCACTTGCCTTTGGAATAATTACAACATTGTTGTAATGTATGTTACCATAAATTACTGATATGTGCTCGCAACCTTAACCCCATCTTAATATAGATTTGTCTAGGAAACACACACACACACACACAAAAAACACATTTTTGCAGGCTGACAGGGCTTTGTCATTTCTTTTGTTGTTAGTGGTGCATTTGAACTTTGCTGACTTCCATATGGGTCACCTCCTCCACCCTCATGCTAGGTGAGAGAAAGAAAAATTATAGCTTTGATTCAGAAACTGCTAAAATTATATATAATTGCTTTGGTATGAAGCATAGAGTTATAATTTTAATGTCTGATATTTTATAGCATGTCAGGGCTAGGAATACAAGGCTAGGAATGCTTTCTTTTTGCAGGTGGGCAGGAAATGGCTGTCCTATGGTATAACACACCCACTCCTAGCCTTGGTAGTTTATGGCAATTTGGCCCTTTTGAAGCTGTCACTGACATAGGACTGAATATTCATTTCCTTCAGTTCAGCTCAGTCCAATTTGGTGGGGAAAATTTCTCTTTTTTTGTTTTAAAAATGCAGCTTTTGGATGTTTTCTAGATATTTGGAATGCAGTAATCCCGGCACAGATTAATTTGTGGGCAGAGTATGGGTGAGGCATAATTTAACACTTGAATATTATCTGTTTTCTGGGCTGTGTTGACGCATCACCAGCTCAGTTCTTGATAGGTTCTTTTTAAAGAAGTGATGTATGGTAATTAACACAAAACACTGATTTTATAGTTCACTTTTTTCTGTTTGCAGTGTTCCAATCCTGAGACCAGATGCTCAGTGGGTATAGATCAGCATAGCTTCAAGGCATGGTGATGAGTTACAGCAACTGAGAATATGGCCCTTTGACTCTTAAAATTCTACCTTTCCTCAAGAAGAGAGACTTCTTTTTTAAATATAGGAACCCAGTGTCCTCCAATGGAATTAACGCTGCAGGATAGGAAGCTATATAGGATGGGTGGAATGTTAAGGCTCAATGGGGCAGCTCCTCAACTTATGTAAGTTGTCACAGGTACACTGACTTCATGGAACTATGACAGTTTAAGCCAGACCGTAAAACTGTACCCACGATTAATTTAAAAACTGCCACCTGAGCCAGTCGCGTAAGTACGGTGGTACAGTACAGTACGCCGTACCAGTAAGATATTTATAGCTGGTATGACGTACCTGAAAAACACAGGAGAAGCCTGCTCCCAGCCCCGTCCCCAACCCTTCCATGCAATTGTGTCTCCTGAGTCCTCCTAAACTGAGGTCTGTACAGCAGAGGTCTCGGGAGGAGGACAGAGCCCCCCCCCCCTTCCCAGGTAATGTGGGATGGATGTGAATCATAGGAAGGGGACAGGGAGCGTGGGGGCCCTGCGCTGGGGGCGGGGAGGAGCAACATGGGGCGGGGGGTCACATGTGGAGGTCATGTGAGCCCCCTTTGCATCCCTCCCATGCAGTGTACTGGCAAGAACTGATTTCTACTTGCACCGCTGATCTAAGCACAAAGCAACGTGAATGTGCACAAACCAAATAAATGCCCTGCTGTTCAAAAATAAGAAGTGAAGCCTTAGAAAAAAAATTCTCTCTGCCTTCCCCTGCAACACATATTTAATGCACAATGTCTGGCTACCACAATGAGGGTTGTTGTGAAGTAAAGCTGGGAGTGCTAGATAAAACCTGATATAAGCCATGATTTGAAAAACTCAGAATACGTTTTTTAAAAGCCCATTATGAAGAACAGCCTGTACAAAAGAAATCCAAACTGCTGTTCTGCACCTTTGCAAAACTTCAGGCAAAAGTTCAGTACCCAAAAATGAGTGGCAGAAAAAGCAAAAGGAATTATCTTTACAGTCCTCAACCTCACTGTCACTTTTTAAGAGACAGCCAGGTCTCCATTCCAGAATCACAGATTAAATTCAGCTGAAGACATATTGCATTTGGCCCCTAGTCCACTCATGCCTAATAAATGAAGTAGATGTAAACAACTACAGAAATTATTTCAGCACACATCTGGAAAGCACAGCACAGTGTGGCAAATGTATCTAAATACAAACCAAACACACCAAAATTATCACGGCACATTCTCTTTCCCCATCAACATGATGAAATGCAATAACTGGGGATTATGCAGCATTTCCAGTCTAGACAATCAGGCAGTAAAAGCCAAGGTGAGGAATGTCATTGCAGAAAAGTGAAATTGACCTGTTCATTGCTTTGGGGGCCCCTTGGTTAGTGGCTGCTCTCAGAAATGCTACTCAGCCTCTGGACATGTAACACACGGATCAATAAGAAACTAATCATACTAGAGACTGTAAAGACTTCACAGAATGTCTTGTTCTTACCACTTCATAAATGATTCTACCCCGCTGGGTTTCAGGGCCTGTAGTCCATTTACTTCTTTCAGCCAGATATGAAGCTCCCCGGTGACTAGCTTTCTTCAATCAAAAGTAAAGTTAAAGATTTCCATGTCAGAATTTAATGCAAAGCCACCTGAAGCTCATCAACCTGGAACTAAATTAAATGACGACAGAGGCCAAGTCTTTTCATCTGTCACTTAATCTGTGAACTGCCAGTCCCCATTATTTGCAGCGTATGGCCTGACACAGATTGACTGCACATCTAAGGATGCTATAAAGTCCTGGTTAAGACTGAAGACTTAGAAATAAGATCTGACACATACCCAGTTGTACAGAGACTTTCCTGCCTGACATTCTCTGCTGTCTTTTCCTTTCTCCATCCTATTGTGCTGATCATGCAAGATAATCTTTTTCTATTCAGCACTGGGCCCCTGACTACAGCAATAAATTGGGCTGTGACAATCTTAGCTCTCAGATCTGGCTGACAGAGGTTAAGATATGGGATGAGAAATGTTGTGCTTAGCAACATCGAAGGAAGGCTGGAACAGATGCGACATCAGACACTCTGGACCTGAACAGCTGGCCAATGGAGCCACAATGTTATTGGCTATGCATCCAGCTGTTTGCCTATAGTTTTACAGACCTGTGGCAGTCCTACCTCATCACTGTCTATGAAGCCAGGGTTCTGCTGTTGATGGGCCCTCCTCCAAGTAGGGTCAGGCAAAACTGCAAGAGCTGCCTGCAAACCATGCACCTTGATCCAGCATAAACAGTGAGTATTACATAGCACATACATTTTGCTTGAAGGGGTGTCTGCCTCATTAGTAACAAAAAGAAAAGGAGTACTTGTAGCACCTTAGAGACTAACAAATTTATTTGAGCATAAGCTTTCGTGAGCTACAGCTCACTTCATCGGATGCATTCAGTGGAAAGTACTGTGGGGAGATTTATATACACACACACAGAGAACACGAAACAATGGGTTTTATCATACACACTGTAAGGAGAGTGATCACTTAAGATGAGCCATCACTAGCAGCGGGGAGGGGGGGAGGGGGAAGGAGGAAAACCTTTCATGGTGACAAGCAAGGTAGGCTATTTCCAGCAGTTAACAAGAACATCTGAGGAACAGTGGCGGGGGAGGGGGGGAGAAATAACATGGGGAAATAGTTTTACTTTGTGTAATGATTCATCCATTCCCAGTCTCTATTCAAGCCTAAATTAATTGTATCCAGTTTGCAAACTGGATTAATTTAGGCTTGAATAGAGACACTCAAAAAATTATAGTGGTTACAGAAGAAACCCATCAGCATCCTTAACTATTGCCATTGCTGATATTCCAGCTATTTTTAATAATGACAGAAATAAATGCAAATCAAACACACCCCTATCCACCTCCACTTCACTATACTTCAAATATTCTGTCTCTCCCACCCCCATCCCTCCCCAAAAAACCCCCGTATACTGAACCATTTCTTTGCTCTGGGGTGGCAATATGGTCTAAAGATGAGAGTAGAAGAGTGAGGCTCAGTGGTTGTCAATCACAGCGGCTCTGCCACAGACTCACCATGTGACCTGAAGCAAGTCTCTTAAGGTTAGATTCACAAAAGGCCTTAGGCATCTCACTGCCTCTTTATGCACCTATGTCCAACATTTTGGTGCCACTGCTGCTTTCCCCAAAGCTGCTCAACTGCCGCCTAACACTGTCGGCATGTAAAGTCCCTGGGCCCCTGAGTTTCCCCTATTAAAGTTGCTGAGGCACCTACATTTCAGCAGCTGGGGGCACACACAGCCATCTAAGTCCTGACACCATTGAGGTGCTTGGTAGCTAGCTCATGCCTAAGCCCTAACAGGATTCACAAGCTAGGCATTCTCATGCCTATCTTGCCTTTGGGATCTGATCTGGTAGGTGTGCTCAGAGCATGGCTAAATCCACACGAATTGGCCATCTAAGGAGATGATGGTGGTGTCCCGGCTAAATTTTAGACCAGTAATAATTGCACTCACGTGGGAGGCAGGAGATCTAGTTTCAGTTCCCCCCTCTACCTAATGTGAAGCAGAGATTTGAACCTTGGGTAAGACACCTACCAACTGAGTGCCCTAACCACTGGGCCCTAGAGTCTCTCATGCTCTCTTTAGCCCAGTGAATATTTAATTATATGACATGGAACAGCTTCAAGCAGGAGAGACTGAGTACAATCTGCTTTACGATACCACTAAGAAATAGGAGACATAAGTTCAAATCCCTTTGTATCTGCCAGAGGCGGGAATTTAACCTGGGACTCCCATATCCTGGGCAAGTGTACCAATCACTAGTTGAGAAGTTACCAGGTGGAGGCACCACCATCATCTCCTCCACCACCTTGGTTTTTCAGGATAAACAACTGGCCTGGCTTAGGCAACCCAACTCCAGGAAAAGGTTCATAGCTGCGAATCCTGAGTGTAGATGATCATAGGTGCCTAATTCCCTTTGAGGGGCAGGGGTTAAGGCCACATTCTCAGAACAACAACAATGGCTAAGGTGGCTTCTGTGGATCCTATTCTTAGGCTTCTAACTCTCCTCATGTATTGTATAGGGAATCTGAGTGCCCAGCTCGAGGCTGTGAGTTCCATTAGGCAGCAGAGTGCCTTGGAGTTAATCCTCTGTGTGTGTCTAGCCCTTGCTCTCACTGTACTTCAGCTTTCCTATCTGTAAATGAAGGCTAATAATACTCACCTGCCTCACAGGGGTGTGGTGAGACTCATTTAATAAAAAGCCTCTTGAGATAAGTGCAAAGTTATTATTTCCATTAAGAATAAGATATTAGAAAGCTTTGAGCAAAAGAATGGACCAGTCTGGGTAATTGATGATGAAGGCACCCTTTTCAGATGAACTGATTTCCCAGCAGGTTAAATAAAAGAGGCATTATCCAGCATTTGCCATGATACAGTTAGGGATTTTTTGCACTGACAAGCCTTTCAAGGCAGGAAACATTCTGCCCAACTATTCTGACCTATGAAGCAATGTAGAGGGATCTTTTTTGGTGGGTTGCCGCATTCCTAAAGTGGAGGAGCAAGTGCTGTTGTTTCTATTCACTTCTAGAGCTTTCCTTATCCCTTTCTTCCTAAAGAGGGAGAAAGGTAAGTAGCTAGCCAGCAAGAGAGGAGCCATGAGAGTAGACAAGACCACAGTTTAAAACCTCAAGCTATTACAGACCTCTCCCTTGCCATCCCTCTCCTCCCACAAAAAAAGATTTAATACTGTAAGCCACAGGCCCAACGCTCTGTGCAAAAGATCATGGAATTGTTGTGGCATTTTGAAGTTTTTTAAAGCAGTTGGAGCAACTTAAAAAGAAAAGGAGGGGGGAAGAAAGTTAAGTTTAGTTTCGACTGTAGCCTTGCCCTCTCAATTATAGCATGTGACATTTTCATACAGAGCAGACCAGTTATTGCAAGACATCTCATTAACATAGCAATCACTGCCACCAAGTCAAACAAAGTTACCCACAAATTCGGATGGAATGTGCTTTAAGGTCACAGTTATTCATCCTGCATCTATGCATGGTTAGTGGCCAAGGCCTCAAAGACCACAAAAGAGAAATGAGAAAATGTCACAATCTAAATTCAGCCTTACTTTTTTATTCCTTTCCCCCACAGACTATGTGCATCCATTCAAAAGAGTATTTTTTTCCAGCCCAGTGACTTGCATTAACTCAAAAATCTTTACGTGAACTCTCAGTAAGTCGTCTTCATAAGGTCACCAGAGTTTGTTGTAGCACCTGATCAGATTTCCTACTCTTGTTAAATGAGCTAGGGGAATCTCCCTATTAAATGTGCACACTTCTATGTGTTAGTATTAGAGAAACCAAGGTCAAGGATGTACATCTTTCACTTAAAGAGGGGAAGGTGATGAGGTTTGCGTTGGTCCTTTGTTCCTGTGGGAATTTGTTCCACTGTCATGAACTTGCCGCTGAGAAACCTCTGTCTCCTGCACAGATGAGGTTTACCCATATGGTAGTAGGTTCCACTGTGCCAGAGAATCATAGAATATCAGGGTTGGAAGGGACCCCAGAAGGTCATCTAGTCCAACCCCCTGCTCAAAGCAGGACCAAGTCCCAGTTAAATCATCCTAGCCAGGGCTTTGTCAAGCCTGACCTTAAAAACCTCTAAGGAAGGAGATTCTACCACCTCCCTAGGTAACGCATTCCAGTGTTTCACCACCCTCTTAGTGAAAAAGTTTTTCCTAATATCCAATCTAAACCTCCCCCATTGCAACTTGAGACCATTACTCCTCGTTCTGTCATCTGCTACCATTGAGAACAGTCTAAAGCCATCCTCTTTGAAACCCCCTTTCAGGTAGTTGAAAGCAGCTATCAAATCCCCCCTCATTCTTCTCTTCTGCAGACTAAACAATCCCAGCTCCCTCAGCCTCTCCTCATAAGTCATGTGCTCTAGACCCCTAATCATTTTTGTTGCCCTTCGCTGTACTCTTTCCAATTTATCCACATCCTTCTTGTAGTGTGGGGCCCAAAACTGGACACAGTACTCCAGATGAGGCCTCACCAGTGTCGAATAGAGGGGAACGATCACGTCCCTCGATCTGCTCGCTATGCCCCTACTTATACATCCCAAAATGCCATTGGCCTTCTTGGCAACAAGGGCACACTGCTGACTCATATCCAGCTTCTCGTCCACTGTCACCCCTAGGTCCTTTTCCGCAGAACTGCTGCCGAGCCATTCGGTCCCTAGTCTGTAGCGGTGCATTGGATTCTTCCATCCTAAGTGCAGGACCCTGCACTTATCCTTATTGAACCTCATTAGATTTCTTTTGGCCCAATCTTCCAATTTGTCTAGGTCCTTCTGTATCCTATCCCTCCCCTCCAGCGTATCTACCACTCCTCCCAGTTTAGTATCATCCGCAAATTTGCTGAGAGTGCAATCCACACCATCCTCCAGATCATTTATGAAGATATTGAACAAAACGGGCCCCAGGACCGACCCCTGGGGCACTCCACTTGACACCGGCTGCCAACTAGACATGGAGCCATTGATCACTACCCGTTGAGCCCGACAATCTAGCCAGCTTTCTACCCACCTTATAGTGCATTCATCCAGCCCATACTTCCTTAACTTGCTGACAAGAATGCTGTGGGAGACCGTGTCAAAAGCTTTGCTAAAGTCAAGAAACAATACATCCACTGCTTTCCCTTCATCCACAGAACCAGTAATCTCATCATAAAAGGCGATTAGATTAGTCAGGCATGACCTTCCCTTGGTGAATCCATGCTGACTGTTCCTGATCACTTTCCTCTCCTCTAAGTGCTTCAGGATTGATTCTCTGAGGACCTGCTCCATGATTTTTCCAGGGACTGAGGTGAGGCTGACCGGCAGCGAGGAAGCAGAGGAGCGGAGTTGTCAAATATTGTCTTTGTCCCAGAGTTCTGGACAATCTTTTCGATATGCTAGGCCCAGGCCATTGATTGACCTGAAAATCAGAATTGAGGCCTTGAAGTTGACTCAATATTCCCATTGGGAAGCCAATATTGAGGCTGGAGGACAGGTTTGATGTGTTCATGGTAGCCCATGTTGCCAAGGAGATGTGTCCCTCTGTTGGAGTTTTCTAAGGGCTAAAATGTAAATTATAAAGTATAAATAAATTGTTATTTCCCTTGGTAGAAAGAGGAGGTGGACCACTGAGAGCTGCGAAATGCAAAACAATGCTATTCACAAAGGTGACATAGTTGTGCCAGGGCCGCTGCTGTGACTATTTGTTGATTCAATCTCTATAACCTTTTTAGAAAATAGTAACTTAGTGTAAAGACAAATATGCTGTATCTCCTGATCAATAGGAGTGGAGAAGAAAGAGACACCACTTTCATTGTGCCCACTGGACATTCAGCTTTTCATTAGTAATTTATCAAAAGGATTTATGTGCTCTAGGGCAAGGGCCAAGTACTGTGAATGTCAACATTTACAGACAAGGTAGAGAATGTGCTACCTTGTGCTGGACCAATAAATAATTTATTGCACATCAGCTTTCAGGCCCAGCAGTGTCCTTCTTTGGGGCTTCACAGAATTTCTTCCATAAAACATTTAGCAAGCACTTTATTTAAATCACTTTACTGCCGTGTCCAACATTTGGGGAAACTTAAATAAAGTTTTATGACTAAATCAAAGGAGAAATCTTTTGGAAAAAGGGAGGCAAGACCTGCCACCCAGAGAGGTGTTTAAAACTCAAGAGATGGGGCTTACAGTCTTACTTGCAGTGATTCTCTGAAGTCAGGATTATCCTCTCTTTTCTGTTACAGATGTCTTTCGCTTGCTCAGACAGGACCAAATCAGGGAAAAGATAGGGCTTGATATACCTGCCAACCGAAGAACTGGGAGTGAAAGCGGAGTGCCTTTCCCACTGTGCGCCCCTTGGTAAGGGACCTGCTGGAGCTCCTCAGCCCACAGGGGCTGAATCAAGACAAATTCCCTGCATGCTTGCTAGAGTCGGGAGCAGGTGCAGGTGAGAGGGCATACATTACTCCTTTTTGGAGTATCGCTAAGGAGTGTGGAAGACCTGATTTCCCCAGGGACTCCAAACAGTCCTGCCCTGAGCCAACAGGATGGCTCTAGCACTGTGTTCAGCTTCTCCTTTTCCCCAGTGCATATTCAGGGAGTTAAGACAGGATTTTGTTATTAAGACCCAATGAAGCTGCATGCAAAAACAATAGATTTTCATCCACCCCCTGCTTAATGTACTCAGCTGGCGCCATGTAAATAGCTGATTGCTTTATTCCTTCAACACAATTCTGTTTACTGCTTGTATGTCTCTTTCAGAAGCCTTCTCTCTCTCTCTCCTGCTTATCGTCTCTTATCCCCAATTTCACTCCCTCCCTCTCTCATGTTATTTCACTCTGGATTCCAAAATGGTGAATAACTGCTGTACTCCATAATCTTTTTACAATGGCAAATTAGCAATCTATGTGCTAAAAAACCAGCATTAAGTGTTCTTCAGACAAGCTTCCTAAATCGTTAATTGCCAATGTAACATAATAACTACAGCTAGCATTAAGTAGTCATTTTAAAACAATAATGTAAGAACTCTAACTGATCAGCACTTGGGCTTCTATGATTTATGGAACTCTCAGTCATAAAACCCCATAACCCAGTGCTATCCAAAGGACAATTGCAGAGCTGGAATGCATAATGAAGAAAACATTTTATTCAGTAAAAGCAGGAGATGGGATTGTCTAAAGCCTCCAAAAGCCTTTAACTAAATTAGGACAAATCCAGAAATACAGTATGTCTGAGCAATACTCAGTACTATATATTTAATATTTTATAGATAATTTTTTTGGTAATAACTTAGCAAATGCCTTCCACCAAGGGAATTGTCTCTTATTTAGGTCTTTTTCTAAGGCATGCTTGTATTAGTCCCTTTGTTCTTATCTAAACATTTTCTAATATATTATAGTATTTATACTGTTGCAGTATTACTATTAATTACCAAAAAGTTGCATACTGAGGAATGTGAGTGTATCTCTACTTTTGGAAACAAGTAATACATCCACAGAGAATTGTATAGCACTTGACATCTTCAGAACCCCTTATATACTTGGGCTAATTATTCTTTATGAGAACTCTGTGAGGAAAGTAAGTAAATTATTATCCTTATTTTACAAATGGGAAAATAGAGATATAAAGAGTTAAGTGACTAGCCCAATGTCACACATAGCAAGCCAGGGTTGTGCTGCTCTTATTACTCAAGAGTGCCTCCTTCGTGGTTCTAGGGCCCTGGCTACACTTGCAAGTTAAAGCGCATTAAATCAGCCCCAGGTGCCCTAACTTCTGAAGTGTCCACACTGGCAAGGCACTTAGAGCACCTGTACTCTGCAGCTGGAGCGCTCCTGGTAATTCACCTCCACGAGAAGCATAGAGTAACAAGGACTGTCAATTAAATTCACTCAGCTTAGTCTTTAACACTAGAGAAGGGAAGGTAGCTGGTGTCTAGGACTCTTTAGGCAGCAGTCACACCATAAGAATGTCCATACAGGGTAAGACCAATGGTCCATCTAGCCCAGTATCCTGTCTTCTACCTGTGGCCAAAGCCAGGTGCTTCAGAGAGAATGAACAGAACAGGTAATCATCAAGTGATCCATCCCATTCCCCATTCCCAGCTTCTGGCAAACAGAGGCTAGGAATACTTCAGAGCACGGTTTTGCATGCTTGTCCATCCTGGCTAATAGCCATTGATGGACCTCTTTTCCATGAACTTATCTAGTTAGTAGTTTTTGTTGATGTTGGTTCATTTGAAGTTATCAAGTACAAATACCTGCCCCCTCTCATTTTCACTGGGATTTGGCATCTCTACCCTCTGCTCAGCTAGAGAGGTTCAGTTTAGGGTGACCCCCTCAATCAGGACAGGCTAAGTACAGTTATGCTGCCTTTACTTATACAATTAGGATAACAATATTTCACTACCCTTGCATTCAATACTAAAATAAATTATAATCCAAACCAAGCCCAAACTGATAACTTTGGCAAAACAGTTCTGTCTGCTGAGCTCCTATGCAGAGTAGGTGTGTATGCAAACACGGTCTGCTCATGAAGTCTTTCCCGCCAGTGTATCACTAGATGTCAAGGGAGAGCTCATTCAGACCCTGCTTACATCAGTTATATGACATTGTGCAAGACAGGTGAAGATGGATTGAGTCTGCTATGTTCATACTTAGTGCCTGCCAAAGGGAGAAGGTTCAGATTTTTCCCTAACCCCCAACAGCAGTTCTGCTCAGAATTCCACCTACCATCCCAATTAAAATGATGCAAATATAGCACCATGCAAGGACTTTTGGGCTATGTAAGTCAACAGTGCAGCAACAGCAGCAGCAGTGTGAA
The DNA here is from genome assembly GCF_009764565.3 of Dermochelys coriacea. Lineage (NCBI taxonomy): Eukaryota > Metazoa > Chordata > Testudines > Dermochelyidae > Dermochelys > Dermochelys coriacea. The sequence continues at coordinate 93,825,226 of NC_050070.1, read as the reverse complement.
CTTGGCCAGTTATCACAGACTTGTGCACGTGTGGCTAGGCTAGCTACCACTCCGTGTAAAGTCCCATTGCATCAAACAGGATGGAAACCTGATTTAACAGTCCCCTTGAAAAGGAGATTTGGGTGGGGAAAGCCAAGTCAGTAGGTCCTCTCTCTCAGAAAATGGCAATGGAGAAGGAAGGTTCCCTGTACAAAAAAAAAAAAGGCAACCCCCCCCCTCCTAATTGATAGTTAATTCACAAATTCCCATATGTTTGCATACATTCTAGCAGAAGTTATTGGGAGCACCTGCCATCTAATATAAAAATATTGAAGTGGCACTATAAAGACATGCTTTTAGGGAGTGCCCAAAAGGTACCCCCCCACACATATGAAAAAATACTACACTTTCTCTTTTCATGAAGACAAAGTCCTAGAAGTTATGGGATTGGGAAAACGAGTGGCTGTTAGTCCTATCCCTTGATTATCAGTTAATGTCAAGAATATAAAATGAAATATAGAAATGTCAAGCCATTTCACCCAATCCAGGCTGTGGTGCTTAGAATACTAGTAATGACATTTTAAGGTTATATTTTAGAAAGTCAGTGATTTTAAAAAAATCCCTCATTCCCCGCCCCCCACCCCCACCCCAGCAGCAGAGCTTGCTTTTCAACCACAGGGAATAACATGGTCAAATCCAAGGTAGCCCCAAAATGTTCCAATTGCTAATCTCCAATTTGAATGGACTAAATGGGAAATCTAACAAAGGCGGCCAAAACCAAAACCAGAGAAATATATTTTTGGAACTGGGTTTTGTGAGAGATTCTGTGTAACCTAGATTTGAACCATTTAAATTATGAGAGAAGTCACTTAAAGAAAAGATTATTTTGAAATAACCAATCTACTATTTCTTAAACAATCAATCAGAGTTCATATGGAATGCCCCCACAATGAGATTGGCACGAAAAAGAGCAGATTGGTTGAGTTTCCATGCAGAACAGTAGAAAAACACCCCAAAACAACAGTCTATTGGAAAAAGCATTAAGGTTGGAAGTGTGATGTTGCACTCTATATAATTTTATGATGTAATTGGAATATGCTTCTTCTAAGGTATCATTACAAAGCTTATAATATACTGAATGTGGGTCATCCTATTTGTATAAATGTATCACTCTTGTATCTGAAACTAGAAATATGAAATATAACTCTGAGGGCCTATTGTAATTATGCAAAGTGTGGGCCATTAATGGTGGTTTGGAACCTTGATGGCTCCCATTAACCAGGACAATTGACTGTAGATGGCTCTCTTTACTTTGCATAATGACAGGTTTCAGAGTAGCAGCCGTGTTAGTCTGTATTCGCAAAAAGAAAAGGAGTACTTGTGGCACCTTAGAGATTAACAAATTTATTAGAGCATAAGCTTTCGTGAGCTACAGCTCACTTCATCGGATGCATTTGGTGGAAAAAACCCGATGAAGTGAGCTGTAGCTCACGAAAGCTTATGCTCTAATAAATTTGTTAGTCTCTAAGGTGCCACAAGTACTCCTTTTCTCTTTACTTGTAAGTCTTCCTGTATACCTGTGTGCTGGCAAATGGCTAATGAAGTCTTACAGTGCCACGTGATCATGTCACCTGAACTGGAATCCATCTTTAACCTGGTGTTTTTCCATTTAGAAGGAGGGGTGGAAACCCAAAGAGGGACAAAGGATTCCCGCCTTGTGCAAAAGATATATAAGGGGCTGGAACAGAACAACAGAAGCTGCAGTCATGAGAAATCCCCTAGCTACTACCTGATCTGGAACAAGGACTGTACCAGGGGAAAGGATTTGGCCCAGACTAGGAAGGCGTCCAGTCTCTGATAGAAGCTTATTAAAACATCTCTGAGGGTGAGATTTTATCTGTATTCAGTTTTCTTACTGAATTAGGCTTAAACTTGAGTGTTTTATTTTATTTTGCTTGGTAATTCACTTTGTTCTGTCTGTTATTACTTGGAACCACTTAAATCCTACTTTTTATATTTAATAAAATCACTTTTTACTTATTAATTAACCCAGAGTATGAATTAATACCTGGGTGGGGAGGGCAAACAACTGTGCAGCTCTCTCTATCAGTGTTATAGAGGGAGAACAATTGATGAGTTTACCCTGTATAAACTTTATATAGGGTAAAACTGATTTATTTGGGGTTTGGACCCCATTAGGAGCTGGGTATCTGAGTGCTGGAGACAGGAGCACTTCTTAAGCTGTTTCCAGTTAAGCCTGCAGCTTGTGGGGGACGTGATTCAGACCTGGGTCTGTGTTTGTAGCAGGCTAGTGTGTCTGGCTCAAACAAGACAATGTACTTAAGTCCCAAGCTGGCAGTCCCAAAGGGGTTTCTGTTATCCAACCCATCACAGGAAGGTCTGTATTTTACACCATAATTCCACCAATCATTAAATAGTGAAACCACCAAGATTTCTACAGAAGCTATTATTTATATCAAATGGCTACAGCATAACCATCAATCAGTTCCGTATCAGCCTAACCTCAGGGCCTAACAAATAATGATACTTAAAGGGGGACAGCTCTTTTGAGAATACTTCCTTTGTCAACACATGACCAGATGCCACCACCTTTGCATGGAGTACATGCATACACACACACATAATACACAAAAAACACACTTAGATAAGGCTTAAAATATAAACAACAAATAATATACTTCCAATTCATATAAGAAAACACAACATTACCTCTGATACTATAAATGTTACCCCTTTATTGTGTCAACTATCTGTACATTGGATTTATATTTATATTTTCCATGAGCTTTAATTTTCTGAACTGTAGTCAGCCAGGGAATATGAAGACTTATGATTTATGAGGAGACATTGAGGGAACTGGGCTTATTTAGTCTGCAGAAAAGAAGTGAGGAGGGGATTTGATAGCAGTCTTCAACTATCTGAAGGGGGGGTGGGTTCCAAAGAGGACGGAGCTAGGCTGTTCTCAGTGGTGGAAGATGATAGAACAAGGAGCAGTGTTCTCAAGTTGCAGTGGGGGAGGTCTAGGTTGGATATTAGGAAACACTATTTCACTAAGAGGGTGGTGAAGCACTGGAATGGGTTACCTAGGGAGGTGGTGGAATCTCTATTCCTAGAGGCTTTTAAGGCCCGTCTTGACAAAGCCCTGGCTGGGATGATTTATTTGGGGTTGGACCTGCTTTGAGCAGGGGGTTGGATTAGATGACCTCCTGAGGTATCTTCCAACCCTAATCTTCTATGATTCTATAAAGACCTCAGAGGGTAAAGAACATTCTAATATTCTGGCAGAAACGTCTCCAAAATGGATATTGTTAAGAGGGGGTGGGAGCCCTGTGACTTGGCACCTATATGAGTTCAAAGAGATCATTAGAATTGGGTGAAAAATATTTGAGATGCACAGATTCACAGGACTATAAATGAGAGATAATACAAACTACTGTGTATAAGGTAAAAATGAATACTGAACCTAATCACTGTCATTTCAAAATATAATTATACAGTATTTGTGTATTGATTTCTGGAGGAAAGAATGAAGAAATTCACAGTGATCACCCTTTCCAGTTTTCCTGTATATAACTATACAGTAATACCCGATATTTTCACTATTCCCTCTACTTCCTTGTAGAAGTAGAATACTGGGAATACTTAGGGAATATTACAAATGCTGAAGTAATATTGCTTAGTTATCTAAAACAATCAAAAAGTTAAGAGTGAGCACTATACAGCATGCTTACAATAATGAAACTTTGTCTCACAAAGTCACAGAGGCTTATAAGAAAAGCAGAGAGCAATGGAACTAGATATACGCTACTTTCTAGGGGAGAGGTAAGACTAACTTGTAGATATACAGCAGAGAAGACTCACAGTGGAAGATTGGAAGTTTTTCCACTGAATGCGATGAATCCGATGAAGTGAGCTGTAGCTCACAAAAGCTTATGCTCAAATAAATTTGTTAGTCTCTAAGGTGCCACAAGTCCTCCTTTTCTTTTTTGCAGATACAGACTAACACGGCTGCTACTCTGAAACCAGTGGAAGATTGATTTTTCACAGGTTAAAATCTCATTTCTCTGCAATAGTTTTACCCAGATGGGAATTCATTATTTTGTCCAAGGACAGGAATATAATTATCTTCACCAAATAAATTAACCAAAACCACCCTCTGGTTGTTCCCATAGATAGAAACACTTTGTGAATACATTTGAAAAAAAAATTCACATTTGATTATTTGTCAAGCAAAATCATGGAATGCTCAAGAAGAAAAACCTCAGCAGCAGGTGATTTATGACCAGCAAATTAAGGTAGTTGAGTGGTTGTTTGGTTATTTTGCTCTGTATTAGTAAGGATTTTCTGATGATAATAAGGCACGTGCTAACTACGTATTGGCAAAAAAACAACAATAAAAATAAATAACACTGTTTGCAATCTTTCAAATATTGATTCAGTCTACTACAGTTAATTTCCTCTGCTGCATAGTCCTCTCAAGTCTAGCTCCCTGAGCATCAATCAAGGCAAAAACACATTCTCCTTGGTTTAAGAGCTTCTTAATGAACCCCAACTTCAGGACACATTCAGTACAATGCTTTCCTTAGCGGTTCGGCACTCTTCTTTCCTTTTAAATAGCACTATGTCATGTAGCTAAGCTGTATGCAATAAAATCAATTATCTCCAACTGCGTCCCACTTCCCCACCTCATTTCCCTCACAGTGGGGAAGTAAAAGGCCACAATAAGCCCGGCCAATTCACTAAAGATTATAGAACTATTTTTTTTTAAAAGAAGGACCTTTTCACACAAACTGCAGTCAGTGCATAAGCTCTAATAAATTGAAGGGCAGTAACCACCATCTGTTACCAGGGAAAGTCTCCAGAGAACCACAGATCAAGAATAGTAATTAAAGCAATGGGACAGATCCTCAGCTGGGGTAAGCCAGTGGTAACTTCAGTGAAGACAGTGAATCCATGTACAGCTGAGAATTTGGCTCATTGTTTTAATACAGGCCAGTATGTTAGGACATACAACAGTCTATTAAAAACATGAACTTCTTAGTCTTTGGAGCCTCTGTACAAAGGGTATCTCTAAAAGAAAGAAAGTATTTCCCTCACTGGTGATTGCAATATTGAGCGCATACATTTCTTCAAAGCTGCCTGAGGTCTCCACTCAAAATTATACCTACGTGCTGCATGCATGTTTTCAGTACAACCACCTGGGGTACAGGCTTAATATCAAGCACACTAGTTCACCACACACCAATGCTGCTGTAGTGGGTTATTCCAATTCCATCCAATAATATAGTTACTCAGCTCTCAGTGACTGGTTTGGAAAGGGTGCCCTGGCACTCTGTGCTCCTTGCTCTAGGCATTGCATGGGGCAGCAATCTTCAGCTACACCTACATTATGAGCTAGGGGTGTGATTTCCCTGCTCATATACTTGTACCGGCTCTCGCTGAACTAGTGTGAGTATAAATAGCAGTGTAGCTGTGGTCGCACAGGTAGTGGCAATGGAGGCATGACCGAGCCATGCCAAGTTCAAACCTACCTTAAACTGTTGGGTATATATTTGGCTGGGCTCAGCTGTGCTTCCATTGCCACTATGCATAGGGTGACCAGACAGCAAGTGTGAAAAACTGGGACAGGAGGTGGGGGGTAATAGGCACCGATACAAGACAAAGCCCCAAATATTGGGACTGTCCCTATAAAACTGGGGCAGCTGGTCACCCTATCTATGCATGCTACCACGGCTACACTGCTGTGCGTACTTGTGCCAGCTCAATGGGAGCTAGTGTGAGTACGTGTACATGAGCAGGGAATCACACCCCCTAGCTCATAGTGTAGCTGTAGCCTAAGAGAGTAAACCTAATCAGGTCTTTCAGATATAACCATCAGGCAGGATGGATAAAAGTCATGATTAAAAAAACTAAAAAGCTATTTTAAAACTTATATTTAATTTTTATTTACATGTTGCTAGTTCTTTACTTTCTTTCCACTTTATAGCCTTAAACTGCTGAAGTCGATGTTTTGTACCTATTTCTTTAATTAGTTTTTTATTAGTAGAATTTCAAATTTTTTCTTCTAAGAAATTTCAGGCTTAAACTGTTCTTTTATGCTGAAAAAGGCAAGGCCATGGTCTCATTAATATCCTTCCTGTGTGATCAACCAAACTCAAGCACAAAAGTGATATGCAAATAGCCCACGTTATATTTGCAACCATCATAACCTCTCCATATATGAACTTCCACAAATCCAGAAAACTGAAATGCTTTGTCCTGGCTATGCTCCTCCATCAGAGTTTGCATTCTGAAGTCAATGAGACTTATGCTCATAAGCCACTTACAACATATAAAATTGCTGCTGATGAAATTTGTGGATGACACAAGATTTGGTGGAATGGTAAATAACAATAAGGCCAGGGCAACCATACAAGAGTAATCTGGCTTGCTTGGTAAAGTGGGCCCATTCAAACACAATGCAGCCAAATTCAAAGTTATACATTTAGGAACAAGGAATATAGGTCAGACTTACAGAATGAGGGATTGTGTCCTGGAAAGCAGTGATTCTGAAAAGGATTTAGGGTTCATAGTCCAGCAGCTAAACACGAACTCCCAGTAAGATGCTGTGGCAAAGAGAGCCAATGCAATCCTTGTATGTATAAACAAGGGAGTAGTGAGTAGGCGTAGGGAGATGAAACCAAAGCTGAAATAAAACAGACAGCTCTGGTTGTTATGCTTATAAGAAGCACATGGGATCTTTTTCAGGGAAAAAGGCAATACACCGCATTTATTGAGAATACAGCAGTTAGCATATGCTTTTCAGTCTCACACACACACACACACACACACACACACACACACACACCATGCACACAGTCCTGCCAGTTGATGTTTATAGTTACCAGTCCAGAGTCTGGATCAATCTAGTGGCCAGCCATATTGGTCACAGAGGGGACCCAGGCTCTGTCGGTTGTGATCTGATGTTCCTGGAGTTGTGTCAAGATGAACCCAAAGTTCCATGGCCAAGCAGCCTGTTTCTATAGTCCTTTTTCTCCGTTGAAGTCTATGGATTTTGCTGTGTCAGTTTGTGACTGGTTACTCCTTAATTGGTGTTATCTTTTGATGTTAACATTCCAAAACACCTCCCAGAGGGTCATCCTGTCCTGGTTTCAATTTAATCAATTGTCTTGTCTTTAGGGGTACCAGCCTCCATCTCAGCGTTGTCAGTCTGTCCTTCCTTTATTATGGATGCACGTTGATGGTTCTCTGGTCTTGTTAAATCTCTTCACTCCTTCTTCCTTGACCATCTGGCTATAACAATGGCCTTCACACCCTATCTTTCCCTGATGCATACATTCCTCATTCACACATGCAGTCTTTTACAGAGACCTTCAGACAGGATAACATTTTGGAAAGGATTATATGGTCACTAAAGGGATTACAAAAGAACCTTACACAACTTAGTTTGCTACGCATACAAGAAACAAGACCTTAGCAAATACTGTAATGAAATTTTATGCTGAAACAAAATCAGCCATAAGGACTATTCTGGTCTATTCCTGCCTTGAAATCAAAAAGGGTGGCTTGCAGGATGAAATCAAATCATACATTAATACATTTAATACATACTACATTATTATAACCATCAATCATTTTAACCTCTAATACAAATATAAACTCCTATTCCTACATGAAGTCTACATTTTAAAAAGGATGTTGAAAAATTGGACAGGGTGCAGGGGAAAAACACAAAAATGATTCAAAAGCTGGAGAAAATGTCTTACAATGAGAGACTTAACTTAATCTGTTATCTTATCAAAAAGAAGGTTGAGAAGTGATTTCCTCAGTGTGTCAGTACCTTCATGGGGAGAAAATTATGGGTAGTAAAGAGCTCTTTAATCTAGTGGCAAAAAGCGTACCAACAAATGGCTAAAAACTGAAACCAGACGAATGCAAATTAGAAATTAGGCATTTAAAAAAAAAGCAGTGAGTGTGATTAACCATTGGAACAAAACTACCAAGGGAAGAGGTGGATTCTCCATCTCCTGATATCTTCAGATCTAAACTGGATGCTTTTCTGACAGAGATGCTTTAGCCAAACACAAATTATTCTTTAGTCAAAAAAGATATTGGGTTTGTTACGGAATAACTGGAGGAAATTTAATGGTGTGTGATCTACAGGAGGTCAGACTAAATGATCTAATGGGCCCTTCTGTCCTTAAATGGTATGATTCCGTCTGTTTTGAGTCTCTAAATATGGGGATTAGCTAAGATTAGGCTAATAGCTAGATTAGGGTATTAGCTTTAGGATCCTGGTTTTGAAATTTTGGCATATGTGTATAAAAATGTTCACAATAACATTGTGAATATATTGAAAGTCTAATTTTCCCTGTTAACAATTAAGCAGTTTTTAAAAATGACAAAGTATTTCAGTTAGATTTTTTTTTAAATAAAAATAAAGTTTCAGCCATGGATACTGCAAACAAAGACTTACGCACTTGAATATCTTTCAGCCCATGAGTATTCACGTGAGTAAAGTTATGAATCAGCTTACATGTTTTCAGGATCACAGCCTTAATTTTCAACATTTTGAAATGGCAATAGTAGTTTTGTAAAATTCAAATACGATACCATACTGGTAGTGTCATTTTAAAGAAACAGCATGTATAATTTAACCCATTATAAATATTAATATCAAGCTGCAATAGTACAACTTTTCAAAGTAGATTTTAAAAGCCTCACACTGATTTAAGTCAAAGATACTTCTTAAATAAAGTGATTTAATCCATTATTTAAATCATGTAGATTTAAATTGCACAACTGTACTAGCAGAGTAGACATTTGGGAAGTGAAAGCTTCAGAGTGTAGGAAGAGCCCTGAATGTTGCAAAGCCCATTTCTTCTCCAAGGGTATTTGGTTAGGCAATTTATGAAGTTATTGAAAGTCCTAGTCATTAAAAGTATATATTAATCCAAAATCAGAAGAGATATATTTTTCTCTAGACATGCCTGATCATTCATTTACTGGAGACAAAAGTTAGCCATTTTCTTCTAAAAGAAATTCATTGAGAGGCTGTTCTGATCTCCTAGGTATCCTTAGCCAATGACTAGGACAGGATCTTAGACCTGCTAAATCTCATTCATTCTGTCTGATACTCACCCAGTTATTAATCAAGTCATACAGTTCCACACACAGCATTGGAAAGGTCATGCAAAATTACATTTACCCATGCTGTCTTCCAAAACCGCTGTGCTCTGCATCTCTGTCCCATTGTGCCTGCCACTCACTTTTCTGAACTTTACTTAACTTTAACACCTGCTGAACATTACAATCTATTTGATGAAGGCATACACACACTGCTTTTGACCTTCAGATCTATGTGGCGGTATTGGAAGGACAATGGAATTTGGAGCGGCGCAGATGTTGGGTGTTGGAGTCATCATTTTCATTATGAAATCTCATATATAAAGAGCAAACACAGGCTTTCAGTCCAAATGACATTTATTTTAGATTAGTCGAAACACACACACACAAAGAAAGAAGAAGAAGAAGAAGAAGGAGAATAAAGACTCCAAACACCAGATCCAAAGGCCACTCCAGTTGATTGGAAGAGAGGTACTGTGCCTCTCTTTTGTAATATCAACTTTGCCATGTAAAATGATGACTTCTCCTGTGACAGGTAGCGTCCTTAGAAACTTAAAAGAGTAATGCTGAGAAAACACAGTCATAACATTTATCTTCTACATATGGGTTAGATGGTATTTTGGAGATCCTTTATACAAATATAATTAAAAAAGAATTGTGGGTGTCATATAGCTCAAGATTTTTAAGATAGCTTGTCAGCTGTGAAAACTGAATCAGCCTCATTAACGTGTCCATGGAACTTATTTAGTCATCTTTTAAATAGGTAATATTCCTTCTACAGACACATTCATTTCCTATTGTTTTAGCTGTGCGTTTTATGCATTTTTGGAAACCTTTAATGGAGTTATAGATTTATAAAAATATGATTGCTCAGTTCAATACATTCCTAGCATACCTGTGCCTCTTTGCAAACAAAACCAAAGAACTTGTACAGCCAAGTCATGTGGCAAATTTTGCTGTCATTAACTGTAAAGTCTTGTATCAGATAACACTTGTTCAGAAATAGACTAGGTAGGTAAAAGAAAATCTTTCATTGTTATCTGACTAGATAAATCAGGATGTTCCTTTTACAAAGCACAGTTGCCTTAAAAACTCTAGAGACACACTTCATCATAATTTTATAGTATTGTAACTATTGAAAGCAAACTCTGTATATGCCAGCCCATGAAATATCCCCCAACAAACTATCTCAGCTATAACTCTCATACTACATTTAATGTCATTGATTTTGAGTCTGTTTCTCATTATTTAAAATATATAGAATATTCATTCCTGTCACCGCTTCTTAGGGATTATATATTTTTAATATCTCCAGAAAGAATATGAAAAACAAACCCTCACTACCTCTAGTTGCTCCATAAATATAGCAATGTATCTTTGATATTCCTTTTATCTACTGTCAAAATGTTTGTCTTCCTCACATACTTTGTGGAACCAGTATACTTACTGTTGAGTTGGGTAACAATCAGAGCTGATTGAATGCAAAACAATAAAGGATTCATGAACATGTAATAAAGGTAGTATCAACATGCCAAGAAGTTCATTGAATTCTGTATAGACAATTGTTTATTAATAAAGGCACTCAAAAGCAGTGTTTTATTTTCTGACATACAAAATCAAATTATAAATGACTATATTTTACTGATAATAGCTGAGTGAGGTGGTTGTGTTTAAATTTTAGTGACATTTCTACCATATTGCTACTTAGTGAGAAAATTGATAGGCTAAATGTATTTGACAATAATGTTTGATTGGTTTATATGCATTATTATAAATATCTAAAATTACATGTTCCAGCTGATAGATGGTCACATAAAATAATATACTGCTTCATAACTTTTCTGACTTTTGCAATCATGTGAACACACTGGTATTTGCTATATTTGGCAGTCGAGACGTATCCCTAAATTTATTAGTTACAAAAATCAAACTTCATGCCACATCATAAAGTAACACTAAAAATAACAGGCCAGATTCTGAGTTGTGGTGCAGCTGCCACTTTGTGCCACACAGCAGATATAAAAAAGGCCTAAAGCCAGCATAGCTGGACAGAGGAGGCACCTACAATGACAGAGCCAGCTTGATGGCTCCTAAACCTCCCATCTCTATGCTAACAATGCAGCGGATGTAGTCAGGGAAAGTGGGCTTCCTTTTTCCTCAATGATCTCCTGTTACTATATTGTTCCCTTGACTGATGGGGGCCTGTGTAAGTTAGAGCAGCTCTCTACTTACTCCTTATACTATGGGACTGGACCAGGAGCTCAGAATTGGTAAAGTGCAAATGTGCTTAAATCACCTTTGTATTCACTGCACACAAACTGTTCTGTGTGCTCCACAGCTAAGGATCTGGACCTATAACTTTGGCAATGGCACCCACTTAAACTAAGGGGCCTGATCTTCAGTGCATGTATGCAGATGGTTCACTTATACCAGTGGTTCTCAACCAGGGGTTCACATACCTCTGGGGGTACACAGAGGTGTTCCAGGGGATACATCAACTCATCCATATATTTGTCCACTTTTACCACAGTGTACATAAAGAACACTAGTGAAGACAGTACAAATTAACATTTCATATACTGTTTATACTGCTTTATATACTATACACTGAAATGTAAGTGCAATATTTATATTCCAGTAGATTTATTTATATGGTAAAAATGAGAGAGTAAGCAACTTTTCAGTAATAGTATGCTGTGACACTTTTGTATTTTTATGTCTGATTTTGTAAGCAAGTAGTGTTTAAGTGAAGAAAAATCAAGCTTCTGAAAGGGATATAGTAGTCTGGAAAGGTTGAAAGCCACTGGTTTACCCTATCTGAGGGATTGGCTCAATATATCATTTAGTGTGTATAGATAACTGCACTCTAAGTTAAAAAAACATTTTGAGAAAATGACTAAAGGTCAAAGGATTCAAACCTAATATTGATGGAATGTTCCTTTGTCCTGTTTTCTTGCAGTGACATATTAAAATGTTCCTTTGATTTTCCCCACTATAGGCATTAATTACTTTGATAGACTTTGGGGAAATGCCATAGAAAATATAAACTTATGAAAGAAAAGCCATGATGTTCCAAGGATGAGCCCGAAAGCTCTGTGGAGAATGTGGGGGGGGGGTGGAGTGGAAGGGGGAGCGGAGGGAGATGAGAATTATAAAACAGAAGAGTTCAAGTATTACAGCAAAAAGAAAAAAAAGAAAGAATTCAAAGTACCAATACCTCATTAGATTTAGATCTATACATCTACTGCCCAAAGAGTAACTTTATTTCATAATTATAATATAATCATATATTGATGGCCCATTGTTTGACATATTCAATACTATTTCACAATAAAATTATGTATTATAGGTAGAGATGGCGGTGATGCATGTAGTTAACACTTCACATTTGCTACAACTTCACCAAATGTTAACTATTCAGGCTGATTTTTTTCATGCTACTCTCTGCCTTAAGTTGATATTTTTTCAAGTTCTAGGACATATGGATCAACTATTTCAAAGAATAAGGTTAGGGACAAATAGGTAATTTTGGCAATGTCAAAAAAGAATTCCTAATTGTTTCTTTAAAAGAGCTATAGCTCCTCTGTGTCTTGAGGCAGGATCTTGAAATTTCACAGGATGATTTTCCTGCAGCGAGGGAGATGTCTATCTGTTCTCATGAAAATTCACCCAGGTTGACCAAGTTATATGCTTCCAAAAATCTCCATTTGTGCATGAAGGAGTCTTGCTGCTAAAATCTCCACATTTTCCACTTGCACTGAGTATGCTCCAATCCAGACTCATTTTACAAAATGAGTAAATGAGAGATTGCACAAAGTTATTTCTGGCAGAGCTGGGATTAGAGCCCACATCTCTAGTTTGTCAGGTCCAAACCTTAGCTATATGAAGTTTACACAGAAAAGGGACCCTTGGACTTATAAATACCACAAGAATATTAAACTGATAAATCTAGAATTGTGTGGAAAGGAAATAAATATACAAAATACATGTGTTCCAAAATCATATTTATCTCCAAGATAGTGTATTCCTATAAATATTAAATGTTATTTGGCATCATATAAACAGAAGAAAGCCACCAATGTATTTATATATGTAAATTGAATTCATCCTCAGAAATCCAATGAGACCAAACACAATAATTCAAAATCAAGTAAGAACGAGTCTCCGATTTCCTCAGCTAAGAATGATGACCCTTGATCTTCTGGAACATCAACATCACAATCTAAACTGTGATCCAAAATTGTTTTTTGATCTTATAAAAACTTATTTTTATATTTGTTAGTTATAGATAAAATGCTCTCCCACTGCTCAGTTCTGACATTTTGGTTTTATGAACTCTAGAAAGTGGGAGAAAAAGAGGTTTAAGTTAGCCTTAATTGTGTGCTTACCACAGCCATTTAAATTGCCAGCTCTTTTCCTAGTGGTCTCGTTTTGTAGATATTTTTATATAGCTTTTTTCTAACTTGGCTGGTTTTACACATGAAAAACACAAACATACACACATAAAAGTAACTATGAATGTGTACATATGTTTATAAATATATGTAAGTATCTACGTTGTGTACACACAAAACACATATCTATATTCCAAGCCAAAATCCTGTTAAAATGGAGTTAAGGTTGAGAATACGTATCACTAATTTAAGAGTACAAAAACACTGTAATTGCAGAGTTAAGGGTTGTTTGGGTGCCTTAACTGTATATTTCTATACCTTAACATTGTTGCATTTGTTTGCTCTGTAACCTTAACTCTGTAGTTCATAATGTTTGGTTTTGGGATGATTACAACATCCCTGTAATGCTTTTATCCTTAAGTTGATGACAAATACTCTTACTTTTAACTCCATTTTAATAGTGGTTTGGGCTTGGAAATTCCTTGGTTTTTAAGAATTGTTAAAAATGTCAATATGAATGCTAAGCAGAAAACCCAAAGAACACGCCCCTGTGTGATATCTCAAATGATTTGAAGATATGTCATATGAATCTTAAAAGTTAAAATAAAAAAGGGCAAAATTGGTACATCAGAATAGCATAGCACAATCGGAGCACTGAAGTACTGAGCAGGCTGAGTTTATAGCTGTTTTGCATCACCAGAGCAGTTCAAAGTAGCTGAAGTATATGGGTAAATCTAGATCTTATTGATTTAGAGTTCTACGTTGTGGAGACTGGTATTATTTAGAAGGGGTAGGTAGTCCCAGAGTCCCAATGAATCCACTGTTTAAAGTCTCCTCCTATGCTCCTCCTTCATTTCCCCTGCATTTCTGTCTTGATGGACAGTGGAGCCAAGGCAACAGAAATATGGGGAGTCTTTCAAACACTGATGTCTAAGCTAGTATGTAGCCATGAAGCTTTTAAGGAGCAATGAGCAATGGAGTTGGGTCCAGTAATCTACCTCTGAGAACTCTTGATACATGTGTCCAGTCACCCTCATACCATAAAACCATTACAACCAATAGAACTGTTGCATACAAATTAGCTGTAGAGGAAAACTGGTGATTAATTGAGCTGCCACTGATGTCAGAATAGCCCACCTAAGAGTTACCTAAATGGTTGACCTGAGCCTAAATAATCATAGCAATTTAATACCACTGTTAATAATTTAGCTTAACTACAACCTATTTTCTTCAAATACAGCCTATAATCAAGATTTCAACAAGATATTAACTAATTTTGAAAGTCCAAAGTACCTCTTTTATTCTGTTAAAGGTCTTTGGGAGAAAGAAAAGACAGCTTCACCTCTTAAAGGTTCCAGTTTGTACTTAATTTTAACTCACAAACTAAATTAGCAGATGTACTTTTAAATTCTTATACATTCATACTCAAAGAGTAAGTGCTGTAAATTCAGGGAGGATCCTCTGCAAATGCAATTTTCTACCAAACAAAGAGGTTGAATCTTTACCTTAAGGGCAAAATGGAACTCAACTTCACATACGGAGTAGCAACCACTGCCTCCATAATCTATCTGCATATATTTATAATCGGGGGAAGCATTTGTATGCTGTTTGCTTTTAGAAATGATACATGAGAGGTCATAGATTCATAGATTCTAAGGTCAGAAGGGACCATTCTGATCATCTAGTCCGACCTCCTGCACAGCGCAGGCCACAGAATCTTACCCACCCACTCCTATGAAAAACCTCACCCATGTCTGAGCTATTGAAGTCCTTAAATCATGGTTCAAAGACTTCAAGGAGCAGAGAAGCCTCCCTCAAGTCAACCATGCCCCATGCTACAGAGGAAGGCAAAAAACCTCCAGGGCCTCTCCAATCTGCCCTGGAGGAAAATTCTTTCCTGACCCCAAATATGGCAATCAGCTAAACCCTGAGCATATGGGCAAGATTCACCAGTCAGATACCCAGGAAAGAATTTTCTATAGTAACTCAGATCCCATCCATCTAATATCCCATCTCAGGGGATTAGTCCTATTTACCCTGAATATTTAAAGATCAATTACTTACCAAAATCCCATTATCCCATCATACCATCTCCTCCATAAACTTATCGAGTAGAATCTTAAAACCAGATAGATCTTTTGCCCCCACTGCTTCCCTTGGAAGGTTATTCCAAAACTTCACTCCTCTGATGGTTAAAAACCTTCGTCTGATTTCAAGTCTAAACTTCCTGGTGGCCAGTTTATACCCATTTGTTCTTGTGTCCACATTGGTGCTGAGCTTAAATAATTCCTCTTCCTCTCCTATATTTATCCCTCTGATATATTTAAAGAGAGCAATCATATCTCCCCTCAACCTTCTTTTAGTTAGGCTAAACAAGCCAAGCTCCTTAAGTCTCCTTTCATAAGACAAGTTTTCCATTCCTCGGATCATCCTAGTAGCCCTTCTCTGTACCTGCTCCAGTTTGAATTCATCCTTTTTAAACATGGGAGACCAGAACTGTACACAGTATTCTAGGTGAGGTCTCACCAGTGCCTTGTATAACGGTACTAAAACCTCCTTATCCCTACTGGAAATGCCTCTCCTGATGCATCCCAAAACCACATTAGCTTTTTTCACAGCCATATCACATTGGCAGCTCATAGTCATCCTATGATCAACCAATACTCCAAGGTCCTTCTCCTCTTCCGTTACTTCTAATTGATGCGTCCCCAGCTTATAACTAAAATTCTTGTTATTAATCCCTAAATGCATAACCTTACACTTCTCACTATTAAATTTCATCCTATTACTATTACTCCAGTTTACAAGGTCATCCAGATCCTCCTGTATAATATCCCGATCCTTCTCCGAATTGGCAATACCTCCCAGCTTTGTATCATCTGCAAACTTTATTAGCACACTCCCACTTTTTGTGCCAAGGTCAGTAATAAAAGATTAAATAAGATTGGTCCCAAAACCGATCCCTGAGGAACTCCACTGGTAACCTCCCTCCAACCTGACAGTTCGCCTTTCAGTAGGACCTGTTGCAGTCTCCCCTTTAACCAATTCCTTATCCACCTTTTGATGTTCGTATTGATCCCCATCTTCTCCAATTTAACTAATAATTCCCCATGTGGCACGGTATCAAATGCCTTACTGAAATCTAGGTGAATTAGATCCACTGCATTTCCTTTATCTAAAAGATCTGTTACTTTTTCAAAAAAGGAGATTAGGTTGGTTTGGCACGATCTACCTTTTGTAAAACCATGTTGTATTTTGTCCCATTTACCATTGACTTCAATGTCCTTAACTAATTTCTCCTTCAAAATTTTTTCCAGCACCTTGCATACTACAGATGTCAAACTAACTGGCCTGTAGTTACCCGGATCACTTTTTTTCCCTTTCTTAAAAATAGGAACTATATTAGCAATTCTCCAATCATTCGGTACTATTCCTGAGTTTACAGATTCATTAAAAATTCTTGCTCATGGGCTTGCAATTTCAGGTGCCAATTCCTTTAATATTCTTGGATGAAGATTATCTGGGCCCCCCCGATTTAGTCCCATTAAGCTGTTTCAGTTTTGCTTCTACCTCCGATATGGTAATATCTACCTCTATATCCTCCTTCCCATTTGTCATGCTACCATTATCCCTAAGATCCTCTTTAGCCTTATTAAAGACTGAGGCAAAGTATTTGTTTAGATATTGGGCCATGCCTAGATTATCTTTAACTTCCACTCCATCCTCAGTGTTAAGCGGCCCCACTTCTTCCTTCTTAGTTTTCTTCTTATTTATATGGCTATAGAACCTTTTACTATTGGTTTTAATTCCCTTTGCAAGGTCCAACTCTACTTGACTTTTAGCCTGTCTCACTTGATCCCTACATGTTCTGACCTCAATTAGGTAGCTTTCCTTGCTGATCCCTCCCATCTTCCACTCCCTGTATGCTTTCTGCTTCTTCTTAATCACCTCTCTAAGATGCTTGCTCATCCAGCTTGGTCTACAACTCCTTCCTATGAATTTTTTCCCCTTTCTTGGGATACAGGCTTCCGATAGCTTCTGCAGCTTTGATTTAAAATAATCCCAGGCCTCCTCTACCTTTAGATCCATAAGTTCTTCAGTCCAATCCACTTCCCTAACTAATTTCCTTAATTTTTGAAAGTCAGCCCTTTTGAAATCAAAAACCCTACTTGCAGATTTATTTTTGTTAATCCTTCCATTTAGTTTGAACTGAATTAGCTCATGATCACTTGAGCCAAGATTGTCCCCTACAACCATTTCTTCTATGAGGTCCTCGCTACTCACCAAAATTAAATCTAAAATGGCATCCCCTCTAGTCGGTTCAGCAACTACTTGATGAAGGAATCCATCAGCTATCGCATCTAGGAAAATCTGAGCCCTATTATTATTACTAGCACTGGTCCTCCAGTCTATATCTGGGAAGTTAAAGTCTCCCATGATCATGCAATTTCCATTAGTATTTACTTTATTAAAGACATTAAAAAGGGCTCTATCCATATCCAAATTAGATCCCGGAGGTCTATAGCACACCCCAAGCACTATCATAGGAGAGGCTTTACTAGTTTTCTTCCCCAATGTAATTTTTGCCCAGACGGACTCTGTCTTATCTATTGCATCGCTTCTTATTTCTTTACATTCTACCTTATCATTGATATACAATGCTACTCCACCACCTTTACCTTTGTTTCTGTCTTTCCTAAAGAGCACATACCCTTCAATACCTGTAGTCCAGTCATGACTACTATTCCACCATGTTTCTGTTATCCCTATAATATCTGGTTTCACTTCCTGCACCAGTAGCTCTAGTTCCTCCATTTTGTTACCTAGACTCCTCGCATTGGTGTACAAACATCTTAATTTTTGCTGTTTGGACTCGCTCACATTTTGTACCCTATTAGGCACAGTCATTCTACAGCCAGTATAACCTATTAGACTAGTATCCACACCGCCCTCGCTCCTTATATACATTCTCCTACTCACCGCTGTATCCTTTCTTACTTCGTCTTCTTCCCTCTCAATGCTAAAATCTGGCGTGGAGATTTTCTGGACATCTCCCATCTATCTCCCCCCAATTCCTAGTTTAAAGCTCTCATTATCAGTTGTGCCAGCCTCGATCCTAGAAGTCTATTTCCTTCACTACTCAGATGAAGTCCATCCCGAGAGAACTGACCTCTATCCGTGAATGCCTCCCAGTGGCCATACATCCCAAAGCCCTCCTTATAGCACCACTGCCTAAGCCATCTGTTGACAGTCATAATCTTGTCACACCTTTGTTGCCCTTCTCTAGGAACAGGAAGGATCCCGCTAAAGATCACCTGAGCCTCAATTTCCTTAAGTGTCTTCCCCAGCCTAACATAGTCTCCCTTAATACTTTCCAGCGAGAATCTAGCTGTATCATTTGTTCCCACATGAAGGATAATTAGGGGATTCTTTCCCGCTCCCTTTAGGATCCTTTTCAACCTCAGGTCTACATCCCATATCTTAGCACCCGGAAGACAGCACACCCTTCTATTCTCAGGATCAGCTGTAGTTACAGGCCTGTCTATTCTTCTCAATAAAGAGTCCCCAATCACATAGTCAACAGAGTTGTTGATATGTTTTAGTTGCAAGCACACTCTAAATGATAAAGTGGAAGACAATATGGGTGAAAGAACTCATGAAATGATAGATTTCCAGAATTTAAGGAAGGGAAGATGTGAGACCAGCAAAATAAAGATAATGGACTTCAAAAAAGCAGAATGTAACAAACTCAAGGAACAGATAAGTTCCCAGGGGAAGAAAATTTAAGGCATATAGTTGCTCAGGAGAGAGAGCAGTTTCTCAAGGAGACAATATGAAAGGCACAACAGCAAACTATTGCTATGCTAAGGAAAGACAGGAAAAATAGCGAGAAGCCAATATGACACTGACAGAAACTCTTTAATGACCTGAAAATCAAAAAGGAAAAAGTGGAAACCTGGACAAACTGCTAAGGAGGAGGACAAAAGAAGAGCACAAGCATGTAGGGACAAAGTCAGAAAGGCTAAGGCATAAAATGAGTTACACCTAGCAAGGGACATAAAAGGCAATAAGAAGAGATTTTATACATACTCTAGCAGCAAGAGAAAGACAAATAAAAGTGCAGGTCCTCTTCTTAGCAGGGAAGGACACTAATAACTGAGGACATCAAGAAGGCTGAGGTATTTGATACCTATTTTGTACCTTGGGGAAGTTTTAACCTGCATGAAAACCTCCTAAGCTTACTTTTACCAACTTAGGTTAAAACTTCCCCAAGGTACAAACTATTTTACCCTTTGCCCTTGGACTTCCACTGCCACCACCAAACGTCCAGGTTTATTTTTTGAGAAAGAGTTGTTTGGAAACATCTTTCCCCCCAAAATCCTCACCAAAACCTTGCACCCCCCTGCCTGGGGAAGGCTTGATAAAAATCCTCACTAATTTGCATAGGTGACCACAGACCCAAACCCTTGGATCTTAAGAACAATGAAAAAAAGCATTCAATTTCTTACAAGAAGAATTTTAATATAAGTAAAGGTAAAAAGAATCACCTCTGTAAAATCAGGATGATAAATACCTTACAGAGTAATTAGATTCAAAACATAGAGAATCCCTCTGGCAAAACCTTAAGTTACAAGAAAGACACAAAGACAAGAATATTCATTCTATTCAGCACAGTCTAATTTCTCAGCCATTTAAAGAAATCATAATCTAACGCATATCTAGCTAGATTACTTACTAAATTCTAAGACTCCATTCCTGATCTGTCCCCAGCAAAAGCATCACACAGACAGACCCTTTGTTTTTCCCTCCCTCCAACTTTGAAAGTATCTTGTCTCCTCATTGGTCATTGTGGTCAGATGCCAGCGAGGTTATTCTAGCTTCTTAACCCTTTACAGGTGAAAGGATTTTTCCTCTGGCCAGGAGGGATTTTAAAGGTGTTTACCCTTCCCTTTATATTTATGACAGATGTATTCAAGTCAGCAGGGCCTGATTAAATTAATCCTAGGGTACTTAAGGAACTAGCTGAAGCAATCTCAGAATTATCTTGGAAGTTAGGAATTATCTTCAAGAACCCATGGAGGACAGGTGATGTCCCAGAAGACTGGAGACAGGCAAACATAGTACCTATCCAAAAAGAAGAACAAAAAGGGCCAGGGTAATTATAGATCAGTGTGATGCTTCCTAGGGATACCTGAAATTATGTGGCATGTCACCAACACCTGCCCTTTGTGTAAAGCAGCCTTGTCTGTTCCTGCTGTGGATCAGCTCCCTGACTCCACCATCCTCTGGCAACACAAGCACTGCCTCTGAAGACCTTACTCCCTCTGTCTAGGTCAGTGTTGGGCAACCTGTGGCCTGCGGATGACCAATGTAACAAACTGTCTCGCGGCCCGCCAGCTGATTACCCTGACAACCACATGCGGCCCGTGGGCCGCAGGTTGCCCACCATTGACCCAGAGGATAATAGTGTTGTAAGGAATAGCCAGCATGGATTTGTGAAGCCAAACCAACCTAATTTCTTTCTTTGACAGGGTTACTGGGCTAGTGGATGGAAGGAAGTATTATTCATGATATATCTTGATTTTAGGTAAAGCTTCTGAAACAGTCCTACATGCCATTTTCTTCAGCAAACTAGGGAAATCTGGTCTACATGCAATTATTATAAGGTTGTTATAAAGAGGATGGTGATCAATTGTTCTCCATGT
The DNA here is from genome assembly GCF_009764565.3 of Dermochelys coriacea. Classification (NCBI taxonomy): domain Eukaryota; kingdom Metazoa; phylum Chordata; order Testudines; family Dermochelyidae; genus Dermochelys; species Dermochelys coriacea. The sequence continues at coordinate 93,804,000 of NC_050070.1, read as the reverse complement.
TCACTGAAGGTAGGACAAGAAGGAATGAGTTAATCTGTAGCAAGGGAGATTTAGGTTAGATATTAGAAAAACTTTCTAACTATAAGGATAATTATGCACTGGAATAGTCTTCCAATTTATGGAATCCCTATCACTGGAGGTTTTAATGAGTAGGTTAGACAAACAACTGTCAGGGATGGTCTAAGTATACTTGGTTATGCTTCAGTGCAGGACGCTGAACTAGATGACCTCTCAAGGTCCCTTCTAGCTCTGCATTTTTATGATTCTATAATTCTATTGAGAGGTTTGTTCTCTCCTTGCAAAATGTCTGCCTAAATCACCACTTAATTATTTTAAATAAATACAATCCCTATAGGATGTGAACGTGGAGCCTTATAAATATGATGATGGCACATTAGTACAGTTTGTCAGTTAATACCTTAGCTACTGGGAAGATCTGTTCTTGCTCTATGACTGCAACAGAAATGCATAGAAAGTTCAAAAGAAAAACTAATAAAGATTCTGAATATTCAGACAACAGGGTTAAACTAAATGTATTCACCAGTTAATTTCATCATGTGCAAGTTTTTAGATTTCATGTAAATTCAATGATCAAATTCACATGATAAAAAAACAGCAAATGAGCATTTAAAAAATCAAGACTTTTATGACTACACACTTCTCCATAACCAAGCCACAATTTTATGTGAGGCTAAAATGATTAGGTCTGTATAACATGAAAAAGAACAATCAATCAATGCTTAGTATTGCCTGGATAGTACCTCAGACTCCCAATTGAGTGGCCTGGCCTTGCTCCCACTGAGGTGGATAAGAAAACTCACATTGACTTCAGAGGTGTGATCCTCTATAAATCATAGTAATTCTTTTTCTAACTTGGCTTAGTGTTACCACTGAGACATTCAATACAAACATGAAAATATATGAGAGGAGAAAAAAGACTCTTGAATCACAATTATGTGCAATGCAGTAGACAGTGTGTCATAGCAAAACCAATCAAGAGTAAAAAAAAATCATTGAATTTAGAGGGTATGGATCTGTTATGAGAGTAAATACATTATTCTTCATTCCATCATAATGTAGTTACTTAACCTCCCATTTTGCAGATAATGTATTTGAAAGACCTGCCTGAGCAGCAGTGTTCTCACAATAACTATACACTGAAAACTACATAAGACCAAAACTAAGAGTTCACACTGAAGGCAAGATTTTTAAAGGTGTTTAGGTGCCTAAAGATGCAAATAGGTACTAGGGATAGATCCACAAAGTGTACATAGGCTCAGCATTGCAATACCTAACTTTAGGTGTTCTGATACCAAGTGGAATCCACAATCCTACATTTGGTGCCCAAGCCCCCTATACAATTCCTGGGGAGAGTTAGGCACCTAAGGATGGGATCCACAAAAGCCAGCATGCTGAGGAAGTAACCCCCTAAGCTAACTAGTTGGAAAGAGTGAGGAAATGCCTAAGACCCACCTCTCAAAGGGAATAAGGCACTTATCTCCTCTCAGGATTCACAGCTGTGAACTCTCTTCTGAAGTTAGGCTCCTAAGCCAGGTCAGCCCTTTCTCACAAAAAAACTAATGAGGAAGTAATGAGGAAGGGGTGATGTCTCCCTTATAACAGTGACTAACAAACTCAGCTAGACTATGGGATATGAAGGTTCAAATTCCACTCTTCCTGACTTCCAGGAGTTTCCCATAACCTGTATAGCCACTGGGCTATACGGTGCTCTGGGCAGAGTTTTCTCAGTCTGTTCTGTTGAAGCTGTTCCACTTTGTATTAAATATTCATTGGCACAAGGACTGGAGCCTGGGTCTTCCTGGTGAGTACCTAACCACTGACCTATACGGTCATTCTGATACTCTCTCTGGTCCAAAGACTTTTTAAGTGGACCAATTTCAATAGGAGACATCCTGGCTGAGAGCTCTAACCACTGGGTTATAGTGTGTTTTATATGGGGCCCTCTCAAGTAGAGAATGCCTATTCAATGAGGCCCCACAAGAGACAGGATGGGGAATGCTTAGTCAGAGAATTCTATTGAGGCTGAGACATTAAACTGCTCCGTGGACTCAGGAAGAATGGCCACAGACAGAAATTTAAGTGCCATTGGGACTTTACTGGTGGAAACCCAGATGCATACAGGATTAGGCAGCAGCTGAGCAGCCATTATGAAGATCTAAACATTGGAATAACTCCCTTTTGTAGATCTTGTTGCTAGTGTAATTTTCAAAAGCACATAGGTGCTTAACTCCCACTGATTTCAGTAAGAATTAGGGTCCAGATTTTTAAAAGGTATTTAGGCATGTCTGTGCTCAGTGTTGAAACTCTTAACTGATTTAGGAGCCTATATCTCATTTTCAAAAGGGATTTAGGCACATGAGCCTACATCCAATCAACTGTCAATGGGATTTTGGCTCCTAAGTACTAACATCCTTTTGAAAATAAAATTTAGGCTCCTAAATCAGTTAAAAATTGCAACAAAGCCTGAATCAAAGCCTTTCAAAATCGGAGCCTAGGTGCTTTCAGAAATCCCACTCGGTGCCCTCCTACACTTTTAGGAGCTTAAATACCTTTAAAATCTGGCCCCAAGTTCTCAAATGTCATCCCAATAAACTTCAAACGCAAGGCAATAGTAGCTGGATCAATATTAAAAGAGACAGAACATTTAAAAAATGTTACAGTTTATCCTGGTTCATTAAAAATCATTCATAAATATTCTTATGTCTTAACACACTAAATTAAAGTGCTAGAAGTCCAAGCAGGATAGTAATAAGCATGGGGAGGGTTCATGTTTTTAAACAGACACTGGAAACTGGTGTAACAGCCTCTGTTGTGATATTATAATCACCAACTGTGCCACTGTTAAAAGAGCAGATATGTTCCTTCCTTCCTGAATCCCTGAAGGGGAGGCAAAAACAAGTATGATAATCAATTATCACATCAAAGTACTACCTTAACAAAAAAAGAAAAAAGAAAATATTCAGAGTTTAAGTTCAAGTCTTCCTTCCAGCATACACTGAAGGGCAAAGGAGTTCTTAACCTAAAATGCCATAGAGTACTGATTTTAAAAAAATACATCTTTTAAATTTTTGCCTGCAATTGGTATCTAAATTCTAAGCCCAACCAACTTCCAGTTTGGTCTGTATCTAAAATATAGAACCTCCTGTGTTCTTTTTTCACTAAATCTAAATTCCCAATCTTAACAGCATCACCTGAGATGAGTAGAGGTTTTTCAAGAGCAGAAGATTGAATGTTCTTGCTTCCTGCAGTTTTAAGTTCCATACGTGCCATCAGCAGTCTTTTGCTAGAGATTACACTGTTATATAAGTACAGTCTGACAGGATTTTAAACTTTATTGTTTTAAATTATTCCTCACTTCTCCACTAACAAGTGCACATTTTAAATCCAGAAGTGAGCTTTTTATTTCTTCCCCAGACTTGAATCATGTTTTAAAAAGAGGATTTCTTTAATATACTTGTGTGAGCAATGATGCTTGAATTTAAATGAAGGCCTTTTGTTTATGACTGCTTTTATCTTCTAAAATCAGAGTATGTTTATTGCAGAGAAACAGAATACACTGATTCCTTTTCAAAGAAATCCTTTTGACAAAATAGCTCATACACCTGTCAGACTAATAATAGATTTTTTTAAAAAAAGCAGTACAAGTGTTAATTGCTATATTGTTCCAAGAAACAAAACATACATACATAAATAAGAACTGCTTACCCGTCACTGTATATCTAGAATTGTTGGAAGCTAATTGCAATATGTTCAAGCCACAGTCATTATACAGCTCATATTTCACAGTGCAGACATTTTCAGTAAAAGTACCTCTTTCAACTTTCTGGCTTTTGAATCTTCTTTCTTTCTCTTATCAGTTTACTTCACATTCACACACAGAATGTAGCTCTTAAGTAGCTAGAGAAGCACACAATTTAATCTGCATTAGAACCAGTGGAAGATGTATAGTCTCTACAGGAAATTGGGACACAATCTGGACAAAGAAAAAGCAGTTTCCTGGAAGTTGTGACTAAGTCTGAATTTTTTTTTGTAGCCATGACTACTATTTTGGGAGGCCATAGTAAACAGCACAGAGAGAGATATTGGGGTTATAGATCAGTAGCTCTCAAGTTTTTTACTGTACCCTTTTCAGGAGTTTGATTTGTCGTACATACCCCGATTTTCACCTCACTTAAAAACTATGTGCTTACAAAATGAGACATGAAATACAAAAGTGTCACAAAAAGAAAAGGAGTACTTGTGGCACCTTAGAGACTAATAAATTTGAGCTTTTGTGAGCTACAGCTCACTTCATCACTTCACGAAAGCTTACACTCAAATAAATGTGTTAGTCTCTAAGGTGCCACAAGTAATCCTTTTCTTTTTGAGAATACAGACTAACATGGCTGCTACTCTGAAACCTGTCTTTATGCAAAAGTGTCACAGCACGCTATTACTGAAAAATTGCTTCCTTTCGCATTTTACCATATTATTATAAAATAAATCAATTGGAATATAAATATTGTACTTACATTTCAATGTATAGCTATAGAACAGTATAAACAAGTCGTTGTTTGTATGAAACTTTAGCGTGTACTGACTTCAATAGTGCTTTTTATGTAGCCTGTTGTAAAACTAGACAAATATCTAGATGAGTTGATGTACCCCAGAGAAGACCTCTGCGTACCTCCTGGGGTACACTGCCCCTGGTTGAGAACCACTGTTATCGATCACTTTACATTTGGAAACAGTGCATTCATCCTAACTTTATTACAGTCTCTATGATAAAATGAAATTACCACTGTGAACTGATAACATGTTAAATTGACCAAAATGCATTACAACAGGAAAGGGGAAAGAGTAAGTTAAAAGACATCCATAGTTTGTCTTTTCCTTGGATCCTCAAATGGCCTGGAAAACAGGATTTTACATTTCTCTAGCCTCTGCTGTACAACTAGTTCTATTATATAATTCATTACATTAAAAGTATAAAGAGCAATGCAGTCAAGCAGAAGTTTAAAAATGACATTTTCTTAATCCTGATTGCACAGCATGGCTCATCTAAGCAGCAGGTAACCTGGGACAACATGGTTTTAAAAGAATCTTGTTGTCTTCTAGAGCTTGGCCTGTCCGGCCAAGCCGGTTTGTTTACCTGCCGCGTTCACAGGTTCGGCTGATTGTGGCTCCCACTGACCGTGGTTCGCCGCTCCAGGCCAATGGGGGCTGTGGGAAATGGCGTGGGCCAAGAGACGTGCTGGCTGCCCTTCCCGCAGACCCCATTGGCCTGGAGCGGCGAACCGCAGCCAGTGAGATCTGCGATCGGCCGAACCTGTGGATGCGGCAGGTAAACAAACTGGTCTGGTGCACCAAGGGCTTTCCCTGAACAAGCGGCAGATCGGCTTTGAGAACCATTGTTCTAGAGTGCTTTGAGAGCACAAGGATGAAGAGAAAATAAGTTAAACAAGTTAGCTGTTTTCAGATATCTCCTCAGTTTAGAGCAGCAGCAATATTACTTATGCCCAAAGCTAAGATTATGTCACAGAGGTCACAGATTCAGTTACTTCCAGAGACCTCTGTGACAATTTCTGCTTTAGCTCCAGGGCGGGGATGGAGCTGTCAGGAGGTGAGTGCTGAGCATTCCTGGAGCGCTGAGCTGCCCTAGGCAGCAGGGGGACCCAGAGCTCTCAGCCTCCCTGGGCAGCAGGGGGCTCCTGCAGCTCCCAGCCGCTGACCCCAGAGCTCTGAGCTGCTGTGGGCGTCAGAGGGACCAGCAGCTCTCAGCCTCCATGGTCAGCAGGTGCTGGACCTCCTCTCCCCAACTGCAACAGGGCTCACGCTCTCATCCCCCTGTCATTCCCATTTTGTCACTTTTATTTTTAGTAAAAGTCAGGGACAGGTCATGGGCTTCCGTGAATTTTTGTTTATTGCCTGTGATGTTTCCCTGACTTTTACTAAAAATAACGGTGACAAAATCTTTACATTACTTATGCCATATGTAGTAAGGGTGTCACTAGAGTTTTCCCATGAAAAGATTGATCTTAGATATCTGCCACAGAAAAAACCTTGCTAAATTAGAATGAAGGTTGCTTAAGTAAAAATCCTACCAATACAATTATTAAACACACATACACAAACCAAGGAAATCACCAGTGAAGCCAATATTCCTGTGCACACCAACCTGGCACATCTGTTTTTCTGCGTCAATTATTCCATTTTGAAATTCAGCCCTAAGGGTCTCATTTTTGTAGTTTAAATAAAGTATATTGATTTATAGGGTGAAATCCTGACCCTTTTGAACTCACTGAGAGTTTTCCTATTAACTTTTATGGGGTCAGGATTTCACCCATTTACATGTGTAAGGGCTTCCAAATCAGGAAGTATTTCCTACAGAGAGGTAGGATAAGGAACAAAAGAGCCAACTGAGGAGAGTCAGTTCTGTAAAATGAAAGGGTTGTAATGCAGTCGAAGTTCTGCAATCTCTGAGCCAATAAAGCAGTATATCAGGATTAACAGATTAAGAAAATGGAGAACACAAAATGTTACACCCTACAGGCACTCAGAGGAGCCTGAGTTGATATGTTCCCATGAGAAGTTTTGATGAAACAGCATTTTGATGAACAGCAAAGCTAAGATTTACTGAGATTTCATTGGGAAACAGTACATTTTGCTATCACCTTTCTTCCACAATTTCTTAAAGAAACTGGGGTCCGGAGGAAGGGAGAATTAAAAAGAGCTCCAGGAAGGTACTTTCAGTAACCAGATTTATTTTCCCCATCAAGACTGCTTTTTAGCTCCACATTCACTGAAAAATTCCACACATTATTCTGAAAGAGTTATGGATGCAAAAAACTATGGACAGTGGGTACCCTATGAACTGAGAATCAGGCCCTCTGCACAACAACTGCACTGTACGGACTGTGAAAATAAAAAAAATGGCTGTCCTATGGCCCAAATTTTGCTTACAGTCATTGAACTATTCTAGAAGAAAAATTCAGATTTAATTGGGATACTTGCACAGTGAAGTGGAACTCTAAGTTTATGAATCAAACCTCCAAATGTATCTGTATGTTTTAAGGCTCATATGTCCTGACTCTAATAAATGCTACACATGCTAATGGGATCCTGAAGGAAATGTATATTCATTCTGAGAATTAAGTTTCCAGTCACATTTCTCTTGCTAGACTCTTGAGGTTTTTGGAAACTACTAAACAGATTACTTACCAATTGCCATGCAAGCCTGAAAGAGGGTCATTAAAAAAAATCATACATTAAGCACAGTAGGATCTCTTTCCTCTTACTCTGCATGGTTTTTTAACTGCTTGTGGTTACTTAAGCAGATGTGTCAAACCTTCCTGCTTTTTCCACTGCCTTCTTGATTAATATCAATATCTTGTTTCCTTGGTATTGAAATGATGGGGAAAAGCTCCATGCTATCAAAGATTGAAAGCTAAACAGCAGCGATTTTCTACAAGATGTGGGATCTAGATGACTGCATATGTCAGCCCTGGTATTCTAAAGAGCCACAGTGCTGCTTGTGGTTCATGGCATTTTGAAAAACCTTTCTATAAGTGTTCCAGTTTAGAACATGGAGACTAAAAATACAGATTTACACTGGGTGGTCTGCTAGCTGCAACAGTATTGGATTGTCAAGTGAGGAAAAGCCAAGTGCGCAAAATATTGTTATTTGTATTAGAATAACACCTAGCAGTCCCAATCAAGATCCAGGCCCCATTGTGCTAGGCCTTATACAAACACACAGCAAGAGACAATCCCTGTCCCCACAGAGTTACAATCTAAATAGGCAAGACAGGGTGGGGAGGGGGGTGAAGGAGGGAGGGGAAACAGATGGATAAAGAGGTTATGTGATTTGTCCCAGGTCACCAGCAGAGCCAGGAAAATAACCCAAGACTCCTGAGCTCCAGTCCAATGTCCACTGCACTGCACCACATTACCTCTATGGGATAACTCCAACATACCAATTTCCCAGCCCATTACAGAATGGGTGCAAGAGAAGCTGAGGGATAGTTCACCAAATGGAAGAACACAGGCCCTAGTACTTTTAGAGAATTCTTAATGGGTGACCTTAGTGAGAAAGGAGGACAGAGGCTCCTCAGCAAACATCACTTTCATGTACCCATACAGAAGGAAGGTGACAGAGACAGTAAAAGGCAAAGGATGTGAAAGGCACCACAGGAATACAATGGCTCCCACTCAGATGTCTGTGAGGGGTTAAGGAGAAGGAGAAATTTTTTACCCAAACAAAAAAGTCTGGAAAAAAAATCAAGCTAAACATTACTAAAAGGACAGGAAAGTGAGTGCTGTGTTACCTTGTGAGACCTGTGGGCAAAACCCAGTTCAAATATAAGTGAAAACAGGTTTGTTGGATTCGGTATAGTGCTTGTTAATCATCAGTCAGGATCACTAAGCCACCTTGCCCAAGAAGCAAGAAGAACTGTGGGTCAGAAATGAGGCATAATTTGAAATACTGGGAGAGGCAGTGTGCTGGAGGCATATTGTGACTTCAAGAGTTACCATTTGCTTCCCAGTTTCCTCCTGCTCTAGACCCTCACCTGCCCTATACTAGATGAGCATAAATCATCATCAGTGCACAGCCTCCACCCATTCCCCATCCCTTCGTGCCCACTCCCACCCACATGCACAAGTGCAGACATAGTGGCCCCATAGAAGCTTCTCTCCACTCTCCCCTGCAGCTACTCATGGTAGGAGTATTCTGCCAGGGAAGTAAAGTCACCCCTTGTCCCGTTGCTCCCCAGAGCAAGCACACAGGATGTGCCACATTCTGGCCTTTTATAATTCTATATTCGTACTGAAGTAGAGTCTAGAGGCCCCAATCAAGAATCAGTCCTCAATGGGCTAAGCATTTATGCACATGTAACAAAAAGTCAGTCCCTGCCCCCAAAGAGCTTATGATCCTAGTAAATCTAGCTCTTACTAGTTTTTCTTACTCCTTCATTTGTTTTTCAGCAAGTGTTGACATTGTTCCACCAGGAGCTGAAGCTCTCTTTCACTTTGGTTGTCCCTCAGGGCAAATTCCACAGCATCCTGAATACTGAGAGTCTTAAAATCTTCTGCATGGCTTTACAGGCTCAGGCATTCTTTGATCCCATGAAGAAAAGCAACTTTGTACATTTCATTGACAGCTGATGGTAACAGTGAACATAGGCGCCAACTCCTTGGGTGCTCCAGGGCTGGAGCACCCACAGGGAAAAATTAGTGGGTGCTCTGCACCCACTAGCAGCCAAGATCCCTTCCTCCTCTGCCCCACCTCCTCCTCCCCCCTGCCCTGAGCACACTGTGTCCCCACTTCTCCGCCTACCTCCCAGCATTTCCCGGCCGGCTGCCACCAAACAACTGTTTGCATGCTCCATGATGGGGGGAGAGAAGCAGGAATGTGGCGTGCTCAGGGGAAGAGGCGGGGATTTGGGGAAGTAGTTGGAATGGGGCAGGGAGGGGATGGAGTTGAGGCAGGGACTTTGGGAAGGGGTTGGAATGGGGGGAAGGTGTGGGAAGAGGAGGGATGGGGCGGGGCCTCATGGAAGAGATAGAGTGAGGGTGGGGCCAGGGCAGAGTGGGGGTTGAGCACCCACAGAAAAGAGGGGAAGTTGGTGCCTATGACAGTGAAATCAAAACAGCAGTTTTACTCACACCCAGCATCAGACAGTGAAATCTTGCAAATGAATTCCTACAGATATCTATAGGAGTCTTTCCATTGCCTTCAATGGGAACTGAATCAGGCCCTAACTGTAGTATAGAATACAAGTTGATTTTATACAGCACTTTCTGAACACTTGGCAGAGTAATGAGTCTGGCCATTCTAAATATATATTATTTTATAGGCAGGTGTGCACTTAAATTCAGAACCCAGCCATTACTTGTAAACATACTGTTAGTTAAACCAGGACTGTCAGTGAGCTCAGAACTAATTATTATGTATTTTTTTGTGAAAAATAAACATTTGGCATTCTGATTTTTCCTAAAAAAAAAAAAAGTGCTTAAATGAACCTTTTCTCTCTGACAAACCCCAAAGTCTGCATCATTAATTGCAGAGAATTCTCACTCTGAATCAATGAAAGATGCAATTCTGACTTCAGTGTTTTGTGAAGCACTGGCAATTTCTGAATTACAGGCTACTGTGCACGTCTCATTCTGAGATTTATGAGCAAGGTCAGGCATAGCAGTCCTAGTATGGCATTGCAATTAGAAAGGTGCTTGTTTTGTTAGCTAGGCATAAAATACCCAGGATTGCAGAGTGAAGCCTTCATTTTGTAAGTAAATTAACTGTAATAACTTTCAAACTACAGCTGGTAAGCAAGCCACACTTATGTGAAAAGGAATCCATAGCCTGCTGAATCTGTGTTAGACATTCCTTCTAGAAACAGCAAATCTGCACATGAGAAAGTTTTTCAGCTGTCTGGAAAAAAAAAAGGAGAGGAAAATGCCACTTTATGTGCCACCTGACTTTCAAGTGAGGAATTGAATAGGTGACATTGGCGATCAACGCAATGAGGAACAGAAGAAAAAGGCCTTGGAGAGCTAGAAATTAATAGGTCATGAGCTGAGCATTTCAAGTCTTACATCTTTTCCAATTCCACATGAGTTACAGTCCCCAAAGGAAACCAGCATTTGACATGGATTCCCATAATTGGTTGCCACTGCGGTGACCTTGGGAGAGACAGATCCATTCATCTCATTTCCTCCAAGCTCTTTCCTACTTCATTTATATGCAAGGTGAAGAGCCTGAACAAAAAGGAAAACATGGAGCTCCTGAGTCCAAGTAGTGGCACATATAGGAATTACATGGTCACAGGAACCACTGTGTGAACAGGCTCCCCCTTCTGCTCCTGCAAACCCACACTGCTAAGCTCCCCTGATGAATTATATAGCACATATAGTCTACTGGGCTACCTACACCAAATGTGTTTATTATTGTTTCTTCCTTAAGCTCCAGCTACAACAGAGTACAACAGCAGGAAGACAGAGGCCTCTTCCTACTCCCTGGGTCAGCTTTTATGCTGCTTGTTTTCTTCCCAGGGTTCTCCACGATTTCTTCCCAGGGTTCTACCTCATTAGCTCATCAGTCTCCCTGCAGATGTAAATGATCCATTCTACCCTTCCAAACCCCAAAAGTTACCTAACTACCTCCTGCTGTAGCCACACCGGCTGCCCAGGGTGATCTAAGTGACTAGGATGCAGGCCTCCAAATGGATTTGTTTGTAGCTGCTAACAGAACCCTATCACACATAGAATCATAGGACTGGAAGGGACCTCGAGAGGTCATCTAGTCCAGTCCCTTGCACTCATGGCAGGATTAAATATTATCTAGATTATCCCTGACAGGTGTTTGACTAACCTGCTCTTAAAAATCTCCTATGACAGAGATTACACAACCTCCCTATGCAATTTATTCCAGTGCTTAACCGTCCTGACAGTTAGGAAGTTTTTCCTAATGTCAACCTGCTGCACTTGCTGCAATTTAAGCCCATTGCCTCTTGTCCTATCGTCAGAGGTTCAGGAGAACAATTTTTCTCCCTCTTCCTTCTAACAACCTTTGATGTATTTGAAAACTGTTATGTCCCCTCTCATGGCATTAGAAGAAATAATTGAGAGATATTCCAATCTCCAGTCTCCATCATAGTGACTGAGTCCTTAGTGAACATCCCCTTCCTTCCTTCTCATGTGAAAGATTTCTTTAGAAAGAAAAGACACAAGGGAAGCACAGGTTTCAGAGTAGCAGCCGTGTTAGTCTGTATTCACAAAAAGCAAAGGAATATTTGTGGCACCTTAGAGACTAACAAATTTATTTGAGCATAAGCTTTCGTGAGCTACATCTCACTTCATCGGATGCACAGTTTCAATTGTTAACTCAGATACTTTTGAGTGTTAATGATGTTCTAATTTGTAAGACTCACTTCCCCATCCAAGATTGGAACAGAAATAAATTGGAAAACTACTAATTTAATTGTAAATGAATCTATTGTATTGTCTCTTTCTTTAGCTTTGCTGGGTGCTGGGCACTCACTCTCCAACTTTGCTAGGACTGTTTCTTCGTTTCTTATTATTAACTGCTAGGATTACTCTCTGTGTAGATTAGTTCTTTCCCCAAAACTTCCTCACTCAGCAGATGGCTTATGAAAACCTGGAACCATTTTAATCATGGAAAAAGTGTCTAGACTTAAATTTGATTCATATGGCAGATATCCGAGCACATGGCAACCTTTCCTCACTTGTGCTGAATCTAGGCACTAGATTAAAAAGCCAACAGTCTTCTGATCCTATGAACTCACATTTGCTTTGTATGATGTCTGGCTCTGATCCCTGTGACTTATTTTTTTTTATTACCTTGACATTTTCTTTTGGATTCATATAATCTCAGTTTTATGACCACGATAAAAACCAAATAATTGATACAGTTAAAGATTGATGAGAGATAGAAGCTAAACACTGAAGCCCATCAAGTGACTTACATTTGATGAATGTCATCTCAGAACCCGCAGAATATGCATTTGATAGAGGGCTGGAAGGACAGATGCAAAGCAGCCTGGGCAATTTATTTCAACCAGCTTACAAGTTATAAAGACTTTCTTCCAGTTGGCCCTTCGTTTACCCTGACATTTTTTGTCAAGACTCCAAAGCTCTTTCTTTCTCTGGTCCCTCACTTCCTAAAGCCAAATGAGTGGCCACATGTAACACAAGAAGTATATTTTGTGCAGCTGACAAAATTTTACCAAAACCTCCTTCGTTGTTCCAGAGCCATTTGTGTATGATAGTCACAGAGCAATTAAACTCAGATGGCTTTAGTGCATTGAATAGAATTATGACAGAATTTTGTAGGCCACTCAGAAGATTGCATATATCTATACCAAACATTTTCTCTTTTATTTTGGCATTAAAAGTTAAGCCACATACTCTTGAATTATGTAAATATACAAAAATAATGGGAAACTACACAACAAATAATGAAAGAACTCCTGGACCAGTATGAAAAGTATCAACTGGACCAAAGGAGTTCCACTCACATTTACAATTATGTGGACCACCTTCCTTTCCCATTTGTGGTCCCTCTGTGGCTGGTGACCACAAACTGGCTGACGTAGAACACTAAGTTCATGGGTCTAATTCAGTGATTCTTGACTTTTTCTATAATGTGACCATAGAAAAAGTTTTGGGACCTTCCTTCTGTAAGTCTTGGGACTCCACACACATCTGCACATGAAGAAAAGGAGAGAGATCACGACCTCCGAAACCTGGTTACAATGGCCAGTGTGAAAACTCATGTTCCAGCAAAGGTTTGAGGGCATCTTCTCTTTCCACCAGTATGACCTCTGTTTTACCTGGGTTGAGCTTGAGCAGCTGTGGCCATGTCCAGCTCTCTTAAGCAAGTCAGCAGCTCCTCATAGTTGATATTGCTGAAAGCTACCAACAAACATAATAGTATTAGCCTAGCTAAAAGGAGACTGTCTACTAGTGCAACTGCTGCTCTCTCTGTTCTGTATTCTGGCCTGAAGCCTGAGTTGGCCAAGAATCAATATTAACAGAGATAAGGTGCTATTAGAGACAGTTTATCACCAACAACTTCCTGATAAACTTGTTCAAGAAAAGAAGGGTAGAGGAAGTCATAAAGTCCCTAATTCCCAGTAGCACTGAGATGTTTAGTGTATAATGCAGGTGTCTTGCATGTTTAAATGCCATTGTAAATTAATCAATGAGCAGGATGGACTATAATTTCTTTTAAAAAGCATTGCACTTCATTGTCGCCAACCCTGAGCTTTTGATGCAAAATATACCTTTTCACAGCTTACAAGAACAATGTAGCGACCATATTTTGAATAAAAGGCATCTTACTAGCAGTGTCTGAAAAACCATACTGAATTTATACAAACTGAATTTTTCTAAAATTCAGAGCACTATGTGGTCAAAGTGGAAATAAGACAGTGCTGTCTCTGCAATGCTCACCACAGCTGACTCAGTTAGGAACTGAGGAACATTATTATTGTGAGTCTATCCCTAGAAAAAAATGTCCATTACATTTGCAATGATGATTAAACTGGTGACATTTGTTACAGTTGTTCTATAAGACTTTTTTCTTACATTTATGTTCTATGGAAAACAGACATGGAAAGGGTCTAGATACAGGAGCTCTGATTATAATTCACTAAAGAAAGGAAATGCAATACTTGAGAAACAGCTTGTAACACGAGAAACAACAGAGAAAAAAAGTTAGCTGCTGAATTACAATGTGGGCTTATTAATGAGGAAATAGATCATCAAATGAGATAAAGGACCAAATAGCAAACTAGAAAAAGAGAGAAACAGGGAGGCAGCTATACTCACCATGGGCCCTATTGTACCTTCCAGTGGGAGGCAGAGGGCCTGCGAAAATCCATGTGGTGAGCCCCCTGGAGTTTAACAAACGCTCTCCTCAGGGGAAGAGAAGGGCAGGGCTGAGGCCTCAAAACCGTGGGAATGATATTCAGGAATAAAAATTTCCCGCCCAGGAACAGGAAATCCAACTACTGAGAACCCTGCCCCTTCCTCTGGAAGTAGGGCAACTGGTGGCTCTACAAGGGAGGTGTAGGCTCAGAGTGAAAGCAACCTTGACTTTCACATGGCTAATTACTCAGCCATTAGGGGAGCTTGTTTCAGAGATCATCTGCTCCCTAGTTCTGTCCCAGCATGTTCACCCTTTGCACCCTGAAGTTCTGACCCTGTGCATTCCCAGAGGAAGAAACATGCTAAAGAGGTAGTTCTCCTCCCCTCTTGATTCTCTGGAGGCTCTTTTGTCTTTTCTAACACTTCTTTACTTCCCTCCTTGTCTCACAGCAAAGGGGAACTTATAATCCTAGAATTAGACTTTGAAATTGAGGCAAGAGTTGGGGAGAGAAAAGCGAAAATGTGAGTGGTAAGAAGACCCCAACAATATAAAAAAGGACAATTGAACAGAGCTGAGGACATCAGTGTTGCCCAAGCTGTGTAACTACAAGATCACTAAATGCGATCTAGCAAGTGAGGAGGAGGAGATGTAGTCCAACTAGTGGAAGCCAAAGAACACCAGAAATGATGGATGGCAAAGACATTATAGGGCCGACTTAGACAACATGTAATTCTTGATTGCATAGAAGAGAGAAAGGATATGTATAGCCAACGAACATGAAATTGCTGAAAGATAAAAACTGAGAATGCCTTGAAAGCATTGTTTTCATCCTCCAATAAGAAGTGGCAGTTTATTATTATTTTTTTGACACAGCATCAAAAAACAAAACACACAAAAAACACAACCTACTACAGTCTGGGAAGCTTTTTATAATCATCCGCCCTTTTATAGTTTCTAGTTATCACTAAAGTTACTGTTTTATTCTCAACCCATTCAGGAAAGAAAAACAACGCAAAACAAAACAAGCCAATCAGATAGTAAAGTAACAAATAACAATAAATAACTTTTTCACTACACAGATAAATCAAAGGAAAATCTCATTTGAAAATCTCTGTTTTCATTAGCTTCTATATGCTAACATACCTCAACAGGCCAGCTTCTTGTTTATTTTTTAATAACTGTTTCCCCACTGAAGATGCAGACTGGTGCTGAGCTGAAAACCAGAAGATGTGTGTGGAGATGCTGAAGTAATTGCTGGATTCAGAAGCTAAATTCTCGTCAATCTGAATCACTGTGCAGAAGGCAACATGTTAACAAGGTCTTTATGGAGGCATATTAATAGGGAAACCTTGACCTTGTAGCTTCTCACTTGTGCTACACATTTCCCCCTAGCCCTAACAATATTTCACTGTTCATATTATTTTACATGGGATGTGAAAACACACATGGCAGCTTTAATATTCAGAAAGGTTTGAAGTCAGGACATCTTGGGTGCATGACCTTCTAAAATGAGGCAGTTGCAAAGAATCAGCACTTTGGAAGTGGAGGGTAAGCTATGGAGCAATTTCCATTAAAAATTGAACAGTGCCCGGTGAAATAGTACTAAATACTCACTAAAATGGCTGCAAATAGCTGGGAGAGCTGAAAACCAAATATGTAATGGAGTATTTTTTAAATAGGCATTGGAAATAGAAGTGTTACCTCACAAATCACAGCAAGCTCATCGGTGCTTATAGTTCCGGAGAAAGTAAACTCATTTTGGGAGATATCTTCTTGGCCAGCCTGATCATTAGGAACTATAAATAACAAGTGGAGAATAATCTTGCTTGGAATAAAGTTGTCATCTGTCAAAGTCACACTAAAAGACATTCACTCACCCACAAACACCGAAACATAGAGTCTATTTTTGCTTCTTTTCACCTCCCTCCACTTGCACACTGTCTATCACCTACTCTGGGGCAGGGTTGGGTAAAGGAAAGGTCAAGTCTTGGAGTACATAATTAATGCTGTTACATATCCTCAATTGTCTTCTCTATATTTAAAAAAACCCTGTATCACGTTTAAGCACAATTAGGAACACTCAGGTTGGCTGACATGATGCTGTCCACAACATATCTTTGTCTACACTGACTACAAAGGCAGTCATTTACCCAAGTGCTCCCTGTTGCCCAATAGGCATAGAGCTCCCAGCATCCCTCACAGTTTTGTCAAGAGAACTAAAAGGTATATCTGGCTTCACACATATTGAAGTTATGTTGGATGTGTCCTAAAAAATGTATCTCAGCAAATGTATCTCAGGAATGACCCATTTTCATAACATATTTTTACAGCTGCCATAAGGTAATTATGCATATGTGCTAGTAATTGTTGCAGTTAAGAAATGTGATTGATTATGCTATCCAAATAACAAGTTATAAAATTGTAACCAAAACCACAAGAAAGGAACAAGTACCTAGACATGTTTGGAGGAACTGAGGTAAATAGTAAATATGAAGCTTTCCATAGAAATCATGAAGAACTACTTACATATAAGCTTTGTGCTGCATATAGAACGGAGCAAAATGAAATGATTGGTTAAGAAGTATTATGCGGCTAACCACATAAACCACAATAACCTTTGTTATTAAACAGGCCAAACCAGTGGTTCTCTATTTTTTTTTCTGCAGACAACTTGAAAATTGTTGAGGGTCTCGATGGACCAATTAATGATCTTTCCAAATGTTGTTTATACCATTAGCTATCTATTGTAAAGTAACTATATAAAAAAAACCCTTAATAATAATTAACTTTTTTTGTTCTACAAATAAAAGCACACAACTCATATTTTAATATCAGTAGTCTGACCTTTCTAATGTGATGGATGTGCCCTCTCTCCCCCGCCACAGCAGCTCTCGAACTGGGGCTGGGAAGGAGGGCCATTGCTCCCCGGCAGCCACAGCCCTGGAGCTGGGGAAAGTCGCCTCTTTCTCTGGCTGCCACAGCCCTGCATGTCCCAAATCTCCCCCACCCCCTCATCTCACCCCACTACCTCCTCCCACCTACCTCCCACTCCCTCCAAGGCCAGCCCCTCACCTTACATGTGCATCTTCTCCAGGGTCCACCCACCTAATTAGGTGAGTGGCCCTTCATTCTCTCATGTGCGGCTGCCCAGATGCTCACCTTAGAGGGAACTATCCACGGACCACCTGAATGAAGCTCGCAGACCACTGGTGGTCCACGGACCACAGTTTGAGAACCTCTGGGCTAAACCATTGTGATCTTTTGTAGGTAAGTCAATCTGGAAAATTAGTGTATTAAGAGCATAGTGGAACCTATGACTTAATATGCAGCTGTCTAGATCACTGATTGCAAGGTTGACATTTGCTGGTGATTGGATGATGATAGGTGTGCAGGTAACTGCAAATTGTAGAAAGAGGTAAACAACTAATGTATAAAAACCCATGGAATTATAAACAATTAGGAACAGAGTCAAAGCTGCAAACCTGCATCCCTGGTTTAGATGAGATATTAACCTTTTCTGCATTGTGCTGACCTATTTTTATTTAATAAAACTTGATTGAGCTTGGCTATTTGATGTCCTGTTGATCAATAATGTAAACAGAACTCTCTAACATCCCAATCATGTTTAAGCACAATAAAATGTTCAAACGCACACAAGCCCAACAGAAATCACTCACATGAAAAAATCTTAGCATTTTACCCTAGTGACTGGGTTCTGTTGATCCAGTCTTGTATCTAGTCAAAAAATTGCACTTACACGACACATAACACTCTCTCTCTCCTCCTGATATCTGCTTAAGTTCTGATATCATTCCAGCATGGATTAGTCACCCATTAAAAATTGAGCTGGTCGGAAATTTTTTTCCCCTACAGAACATTTTGACAAAAAGAAAAAAAAATGTTTCCACAGAATTCTTCCACATGAAATGTTGAGTTTTTGGCAAAAAAATCCAAATCCAAAATTTTTTAATTCTGAAATGCCACTGCAGTGTCTCGTAGGAGTTGTAGTTCATGCTTCTATTCTCCTCCATAGGAGGAGACCAGGGATCGGCAACCTTTGGAAGTGGCAGCCAGCATATCCCTCGGCCTGCACCGCTTCCCACAGCCCCCATTGGCCTTGAATGGCGAATCGTGGCCAGCGGGAGCTGCGATCGGCTGAACCTGAGGATGCTGCAGGTAAACCAACCATCCCAGCCCACCAGCAGATTTCCCTGAAGGTCCGCATGCCAAAGGTTGCCAATCCCTGGGCTAAACTCTCATATTGAACTACATCTCCTATGATACACCACAGTCTTGTTTCCTGGATGACAGGAGGCAGTGCAAAATTAAGTTGGTTTTCAGGCATTCTGGTATTTTTTCTATGAAAAATTGAAGTTTTCTGCAGACAGCAGACATTTTTTGTGAAAAAAATGATTTAGTCAAAAACCTAATTTTTCATTGCGAAATTTTTGACAGAATTTTTCCCATCAGCCCTAATTAAAAAGTAAAAGAGCAAAATGGCTTTCCTTCATGAAATATGCAGCCTTTAATTAAATGTAGAAAACTGAAATCAATGAGCTCAAATCAGCAGTCTCACTAGCTTTCAAAAGCTGCTTTCTTTCTAAATTTTTCTTTCCAGTTTAAACAAAGGTGTATGTTAGAACATTAATTGCAACAATGTATAGTTTTTGTTTTGTTTTTGCTTATTATTAAGCACTTCTTTCTGCTAAGACAACAGTAGCTCCTATGAATTTTGGCCTACTCCATGTGAATACATTCTAAGACAGTGGTGGGCAACCTGCAGCCTGTGGGCCACAAGGGGGCCCACCAGGGCAATCAGCTGGCGGGCCGCCAGACCATTTGTTTACATTTCGATGGCCTCCTGCAGCTCCCATTGGCTGGGAACGGCAAACTGTGGCCACTGAGGGCTGCAGGTGACCGTGCAAATGTAAACAAACAGTCTGGTGGCCTGCCAGTGGCTTGCCCTGATGTACTGCATACAGCACACGGGTCACAGGTTGCCCACCACTGTTCTAAGATAAGTAACTGTTTGCTCACAGTATAAAAAAAAATTCAATACACATATATAATAGGCCTAAAGAAAAAATATACTGCAAAGTTTAGTGAGGTACTTCTTCTATTCCACAAAGACTGTCGTTGTATATAGGGCATATTGTACTGTATTCTGTATACTATAATATACTGTATTCTACTGACATAATTATTGTGTACTGTCTCCAAATTTTTCACTGCACTGCACAGCTAAAGAAGCCATGTATGTGCAGCTTTTCCCTCCTCTGTGATTTTATACATAGTCTCACATGATTTGGTATTATATTAAAACCCCTAGTCATGTGATTACACTAGAATCTCAGCTTTTATTTTTTTAAAAGTAATTTTTTAACCCTCATGGTTGTGAAAAAAAGCTTGAAAACATGAACCCTAAAGCCCCCTCCAACAGAAGAAAAATAAAAAGATGCCCCCTCCCTTTTTAATCTCATGATTTTAAAGCCAAACTATTGATTTTTGGGGGTCTGACTCAGGATTTTTGAAAATTTGAGATTATCAGAATTGCTTCCTTAATACAGCACTTTACAAATATAGGGCTTGATCTGCAATCTTTAATGACAGAGTAGGACCTTATTCCACCAGTAGTCCCATTGAGATGGGACTAAACTACTACTCTATACAGGCAAGGGTGGCAGAAGGCCCTTAGTGAGTAAACTATGTGCAAATTATACTACATACATGCAAAATGCAATTTTCAACATCCTCTAGCTTAGTCACATTAAAAACAAGTTTCACCAGAACACAGGTGGGCTTAGTTCCCTGTGACATTCCAGCAATTTCAGGACTAGAAATATTTTAAAACGAAACAAACAAACAAAGTTGTCATTTTTTCCACTTGCAAGGTGTATAAAATAAATAAATAAAACAGCAGCACCATTTTTGCTCAAACTTTCCAATGGAGCTTTAGGCAGAGACAAAAAAATTAAAACATTTCAGCTAAACGTGAATGATTCAGAAATGTACAGGCAGCTAAGAAAAGGGTGTGAGAATGGAAACTATTATACAATCTTATCTATAGAGGTTACTGTTGCTCTTTCTGTAATAATAATAAACATAATAAAATCATTGCCTTGCTTAAGGTGCCTGTGAAAACATTAACTTATGTGATTATTTTTTATCCTCAATACTGCATTAATGCGGCTGTATTTTATTTTTTCCTATGATGTTTTTAAGTTGTCTGTAGGTGTTAAAGGTACTTATTATCAACATGTCTTGTAGGAATTTGCTAACTTTACTACCAAGGCATTATGGTTTCATGAGCCACTATCAGCAAAACTATAAGGAAAAAGAACATAAATTATTTCCTTAGATTTCTGAAAGAGCAAAGCATTTTGTGATCTCACCTCTGCATTTCCGTGAAAACAAATTGCCCTTTCGATGGGCAGAACTCTCATTTTCATACATGACTACAGTACTAATAAAATTGAAAATCAATCATTTCACACGACTGTCCAGAAGTTACCTCCAAAAACTAGATTTTACACATTGATTCATTTTTTGTGATACTCTATTCATACATTTTAAAAAATAAGAAATAGATTGGACTTCTACATAGAGTGCTTCCGCTGACGTGCACGGGCTGAAATTGTGGAAAAGCAGAATCACTTGCCCCATAACCTCAACCATGCAGAACACAATGCCATCCACAGCCTCAGAAAGAACTCTGACATCATAATCAAAAAGGCTGACAAAGAAGGTGCTGTCGTCATCACGAATAGGTTGGAATATGAACAAGAGGCTACTAGGCATCTCCCCAACACCACTTTCTGCAAGCCATTACCCTCTGATCCCACTGAGGGTTACCAAAAGAAACTACACCATTTGCTCAAGAAACTCCCTGAAAAAGCACAAGAACAAATCCGCACAGACACACCCCTGGAACCACAACCTGGGGTATTCTATCTGCTACCCAAGATCCATAAACCTGGAAATCCTGGATGCCCCTTCATCTCAGGCATCGGCACCCTGACAGCAGGATTGTCTGGCTATGTAGACTCCCTTCTCAGGCCCTATGCTACCAGCACTCCCAGCTATCTTCGAGACACCACTGACTTCTTGAGGAAACTACAATCCATTGGTGATCTTCCTGAAAACACCAACCTGGCCACTATGGATGTAGAAGCCCTCTACACCATCATTCTACACAAAAATGGACTACAAGCCATCAGGAACAGTATCCCCGATAATGTCACGGCTAACCTGGTAGCCGAACTTTGTGACTTTGTCCTCACCCATAACTATTTCACATTTGGGGACAATGTATACCTTCAAATCAGCGGCACTGCAATGGGTACCCGCATGGCCCCAGAATATGCCAACATTTTTATGGCTGACTTAGAACAACGCTTCCTCAGCTCTCGTCCCCTAATGCCCCTACTCTACTCGCTCTACATTGATGACATCTTCATCATCTGGACCCATGGAAAAGAAGCCCTTAAGGAATTGCACCATGATTTCAACAATTTCCATCCCACCATCAATTTCAGCCTGGACCAGTCCACACAAGAGATACACTTCCTGGACACGATGGCACTAATAAGCGATGGTCACATAAACACCACCCTATACCGGAAACCTACTGACCGCTATTCCTACCTACATGCCTCCAGCTTTCACCCAGATCACACCACACGATCCATTGTCTACAGCCAAGCTCTACGATATAACCGCATTTGCTCCAACCCCTCAGACAGAGACAAACACCTACAAGATCTCTATCAAGCATTCTTACAACTACAATACCCACCTGCTGAAGTGAAGAAACAAATTGACAGAGCCAGAAGAGTACCCAGAAGTCACTTATTACAGGACAGGCCCAACAAAGAAAATAACAGAACGCCACTAGCCATCACCTTCAGCCCCCAACTAAAACCTCTCCCATGCATCATCAAGGATCTACAACCTATCCTGAAGGACGACCCATCACTCTCACAGATCTTGGGAGACAGGCCAGTCCTTGCTTACAGACAGCTCCCCAACCTGAAGCAAATACTCACCAGCAACCACACACCACACAACAGAACCACTAACCCAGGAACCTATCCTTTCAACAAAGCCCATTGCCAACTCTGTCCACATATCTATTCAGGGGACACCATCATAGGGCCTAATCACATCAGCCACAATATCAGAGGCTCGTTCACCTGTGCATCTACCAATGTGATATATGCCATCATGTGCCAGCAATGCCCCTCTGCCATGTACATTGGTCAAACTGGACAGTCTCTACGTAAAAGAATAAATGGACACAAATCAGACGTCAAGAATTATAACATTCAAAAACCAGTCGGAGAACAGTTCAATCTCTCTGGTCACATGATTATAGACCTAAGAGTGGCAAATCTTCAACAAAATAACTTCAAAAACAGACTCCAACAAGAGACTGCTGAATTGGAATTAATTTGCAAACTGGATACAATTAACTTAGGCTTGAATAGAGACTGGGCGTGGATGGGTCATTACACAAGGTAAAACTATTTACCCTTGTTTATTCCCCCCCACACACCCCTCCCCACTGTTCCTCATACAGTCTTTTCAACTGCTGGAAATGGCCCACCTTGATTATCACTACAAAAGGTTTTCTTCTCCCCCCCCACCCTGCTGGTAATAGCTCATCTTAAGTGATCACTCTCCTAACAGTGTGTATGGTAACACCCATTGTTTCATGTTCTCTGTGTATATAAGTCTCCACACTGTATTTTCCACTGAATGCATCCGATGAAGTAAGCTGTAGCTCACGAAAGTTTATGCTCAAATAAATTTGTTAGTCTCTAAGGTGCCACAAGTACTCCTTTTCTTTTTGCAATACAGACTAACACGGCTGCTAAACTGAAACCTAAGAAAATATATGTTTGTCTTCTTGGCTGAAAATGGTTATTTTAAGAGTGGGAAAAAGGAAAACCCTACAACCAAATACACCCTTTTAAGCTAGAAGAACATTTCCCTTCTATTTGTGCTGTATACAAGCATGATACCCATGTCCTTCTCCCCTCAAAAACAAAAGGAGTTTGGAAGTAGGAAAATCAGACTGTGAAAGAAAAAAGGAGAGAAAGAAATAGATTTTCACTCAGCATGTGAGAAAGACCAAATCTGTGTAACTGAGCTCTCACACACACTTCAGTACTTTGTCTACAACATTTAACCAGAGGTTGTGCTTTATAAAAGCTGTTTATAGTTGGTCCTTGAAAGGACATGGAAAGCAATTTTTGTTCCTAGTTCATCCCTTCATCCTCTGTGAATAGAATTACAGTATCTATGGTATACAATTTGAAAATCACTTCTTGTTTCAGCATCCAGGGTTACAGTACTCCCTCCGGCACTGATGTTTCACTACACCTCCATATGCCTATGAAAGTAAACAGATAATACAACTTAACATTGATTCTTCTCTAATCAAGATGTAATAGAACACTTTTAGGAGACACAGTTCATTAGCACTCAAGTCCAATTGATCTCAGGACAAAACAAATCCTTCCAACTCTGCACTTCCCTTTTTGAAGAAGTCACAGGATGATTATCCATGATCCCACTGAGGTATTAAAACAAACAAACAAAAACAAATAGACAAAATCTATACTATCTTGTATGAGGGAGATCCACTAAACAGAGACATTGTTATCTCCATCTCAATAGATGTACATTAGTAGAGCATACCTAAAATAGTTCCCCACTGCTTTGAAGAAGAACACAAATATGATTGTTTATGATTACTCACACAAGATTCTCTAAAAGCGGCAAAGAGTCCTGTGGCACCTTATAGACTAACTGACGTATTGGAGCATAAGCTTTTGTGGGTGAATATCCGCTTCATCGGATGCATGTCTAGTTAACCGGGGTCCTAAGCATGTGTTAATTAATTTCACAGGAAAGAGTCAATTATCTTGATTCCCTTTCAGCACCACAACAACAGGAAGTTACATATAGTGGCAAATCACTTATTTTTAAAAAATATAGATTTAAACATTAGCAGTTGCTTCTCAGTGTAGGATTTATTACTCTCCTTTCTGGCAGAGTACATTTGCCTTGGTTTACAATACATATTTTATACGGCATATTGCATTGTTCTAAAGATGATACTACCCTGGAAGGCAATTACAAAACATATATCAGCAAGAGATACAGTTTCATGAGGGACATATTACCAAACTCACAGTTTTCAAGATCACTTAAGACGATGAGACTAAAGCTAAGTTAAAAGGGCACAAATTGCCACATTGTATACTATATTGTGGAGGATGGGATGTGTCTTGGGCACTAGATTTAAAGCAGAGCCAGATATAAGATTTAACTCTTTGGAGATGGAAGTGGGTTCACTCTTTCCCCTCAGGAGATCCAGAGAAGGGTGCTGACAATTGCTCATCTGCACATTTGGAGGCTAATTCACCCAGCTTTTCTCCCCTGCATACAGACGAGTCCAGATGACCCCATGACAAATGGCAAAAAAAGATAATGGGGTAACTTGGGGGTAGGGCTAGGAGACATGTATTTTTTTTAATTTGCTGGAAATTCCAAAATAAAAATAAAGTAAAATAAAATATAGCAAACAAATAAGTAAATAAACAAATAAAAATAGTTACAGGTCAAACCAAAAATGGAATTTTTCAAAAGTTGACAAAATTTTGTGTCTGGTTGGGTCAAAACAAAACTTTGCAAGATGACATTTTGCATTTCAACTTGGGCATTTGCCAGGACTAGATTCACAAAATGGAAGACAACTTTCCTTATAACCTTTAGCTCAGTAACCTTTTACTCTCATGGGATATAGGAGATCCAGGTTTAATTTCCCCTTTTGTCTGAGGTGGTGAATTGAGTTGAACATATGTCTGCCCCTCTACAGAAGAGTGTTCTAGCCACTGGGCTATGGCATTCTCTCAGTCTGTCTTATTGAAGCTGTTCCATTTTGCACACATAGCTAAATAGTTACTGGAATGGCAACTTGATCTCTCATGGTCCAGCTGAATGCCCTAACCCCCAGGCTATCGACACTCACTCTTTTGATGTAGTGACTATTCATTTTCATCATGAATGACTATGAACTGTCACTATGATTGATAATGACATTTTATGATTCTATCCTTTGCTTTTCTGAAAAGGCCGAAATCAAAAACAAAAAAATTGGTGCACAGTCACAAAAAAAATACCCAAAACAAAACAAGCCCACAAATTGCCCGACTCTACTTGTGAGTGCTAAACAACATGCTTTCTCTTGATACATTTGGTTCTAGCCATGAATCTCTATACCACTCATGGCAGGGGTTTACTTACAGTGTTCATGTGGCTACAACCTCATGCAGTGCTTTGAAAATTTAGAGGCTAATATTTAAAGCTGTGCATGCAAGCTATTGTTCAATATTTAGTTGCTCCATTTGCTTCCACAGATTCTGTATTTCCCTCCCTCTATATCATTCTATGAAGTTCCTTGAAATACGTGGAACATAAAAGCTGCCAAATATGAAAGAAAAACTCACATTTTTTCTAGTCTAGTCTATTTTTTAAAGCTAAATAGGAAGTCACAACTTTAGACTTTTGCCTGTTGGAAGGGAATGAAAATGATAAGAGGATCATAGAAATCACAGCTCTGTGATGAAGACAAAAATGAAAAAAAAATCCTATAAAATAACTTAGTTTAATTATAGTACAGCCACATCCTATATACCAATTCTCTATCAAGTGTTGAATAAAGATTTGGAGGCAAATCTTCTGAGGTTGAATTTTGTTCTGCCGAGTCTAGTCAGACATCTGGCTGATTAAATGTCTGCTTGTCCCAGAAAGGTTTAGATAATCATAAAGTGGCTTCTCTGAAATTGTTTATTATTATCCAGCATCCATGAGGCAAGAAAAATGAGGAGAAGGGGGAATATTCATTATTCATATTTTATACAGAAAAATAGATCACTGCTTTAAGAAAGCTTTTTCTCCTGCAGTGGAAACATACGTTTCTCAAGATGTAACCTGGTTTAATTTCTGTCCCTTCCCTTCAATTAAGGATGAAATTTAAAAACTCATGTGATAATTTCTATAATTTCTAAATGTTAACTGTATATTTAGATCAGTAAATTAGATTTTAAAATGCTTTATCCAGCTTGATTAAAACAAAAACAAAATAAAAAAACCCAAAGCCCTGAGGAAGGATAAATTCAGATTTCTGGTTAGGGACATGAAGCTTGTTGAGGGACTCTTGGGAGGACATGCTGCCTTCTCTTAGCTGCCCCAGGAGGAAATGTGTGGAGCTCTGGAGAGGGACTTATCAGAAGTTGCACAAAACAGGGGCTGATTTTTAAGCTTCTCCATATCCTCTTGATGTGATTCAAGTATTCTTACATTAACTACGGAGCAAAAATATTCACTCCTTCCTGCTTCTCCTGACCTCATTAGCATCCAACCAATTGTTTAAAATAAAATTCTCTTTCAAATGGTGTTTTTTTTTCCCCTGAAGGGCCTTTAATTGTGCGGTCTGTGGACATTTGACAAGTATGACAACTACTTTGAATTAATGCCTTAAGATTTTCTATGTGCTACCTTTAATTCTAAAAACTGAGTCTAATTAAGACCAAGTCCAAGAGTCCAGAGAATCCAAAAAAGTGTGTTAGCAATAGCAGCTGGAAGGTGAGCTAGAGCCATTTCCAGCAAAGGAACATATAAATGACTTTTCACAAAAATAGTAAAAGTAACAGAATACCAATATTAGTTTCAGATATGTATTTACAACACAATCCAATAATAAAAATAAGATCCTCTCTTAAACACTAACACCCTGAAACACACCTGTTCAGCATCGTAGTAAAAGAGGAAGGAAATTACTTTCGTTTAAAGATCCCACGTTTTCAATTATACACCTGTTCTCAATTTAAACTATACTGATTACGAAACACAATTAAATGTCATATGTAAATTACAGTCTCTTGATTTTTAGAGTGCACTGGTGCACTTATTAGAACTTGATCTAGGAAGGGTGAGAGTTCTGGGTGTCATTAAGGAGACGTTGTTAGCCCTCCCATGGGGATTCAATTAAATATAAATGGCAGTTTTAGTGCAGTAGCCTTGTGTGTCCCAAGAAAGGACTGCTTCATGCAAATAAAGTAAGCATTTGACCTGCATTGTGTGAGCTTTTAAATCCCCACCCTTTCTCAATGAATTTGGAGAAGAATTAACTACTTGGCTTTTGTTAAAACATGTCAGTCAATTGCCATTCCTTTTACAGAAGATTTGTTAACAGTGTAAATAACTCTTTTTGGATTGTAATATGCTGTATAATGTGGTTTACAAATTATATGTAGAAATCACTTCACACACTACTGAAATGCAATGGTAAAGCAGCTGGTTAATACCACATGGTAATGCAACACAACTGTTTAGATTAGAAGTAAAGATTATATTATTTGTTAAAAAAAACACCAACAACCCACACACAACAGGGGAAATTCTGAGTAGGCGAAATGTAATTACTTAAGATGGAATTTGGACAGGACACTTGTTTACATATCTACTACTGCAAGAAATGTTATGGGATTTTAGTATTGTAGCAAACAATCTTCTTTGCCACCCTTCCCTTTACCCTAGGTATTAGAATGTGTCATATTTATGCTCTGAGCAGCATTAATTGAAGAAAGATATTTTTTTTTTGGTCAGGTAGAAAGAGTAAAGCAAACACTGAGCCTAACTTTTAATCCAAAAGAAATCTGCACAACTCTCTCACTCTCCAAAACATGTCATTATAAACTCCTTAAAATTATAAAGGTGTTGTTTAATCACATTGATGATCAGCTGAGAAATGCAACGGAACACCCCTCCTATCCACTAGGCATGCCATTTAAACAAAGGCATGTCATTTATACAACTGGTAATGGGTAAGAATATTGTTCTTAATAGGCCAGACCTGAAGAAGGGGGAACAGGATTGCATTGTATTTGGTGCAATGTAAATGTGACTGGCAGTTGTACCCTTTGTCAGATGATGAATTTACAAGACATTTTAACATGTTAGAGGGGGCTAGATGCACCACCGGGAAGGTGCAGAAGATGGTTTCTGATAGCAGGAGAAGGAAGCTGATTGATTTTATTCAGCACATGCAGATAAACAATTCTGTAATGCAACAAAAATCACAGGAGTGAGTCCCACCCACATAAGACCAACTTCTTAATTCCCTGTCTTCTTGTGCCACCCCCCGAGAAATGGCCAGTGATCTAAGGACTAAGAGAACACAGAACAAGTGAAATCCAAGACAAACTGAGCATCTTGAAGAGGAAACTGAAGTCTTTCAGCTATCCATAGGATAGTTACAGCACAGATTGTAGGATGGCACTGCATAGCATTGTTTTATATATTTAAAAAAAATCACAGCAGCTATGTAACAGATAGGTGACTGGTTACCGGCTTGCAAAGGATGATCTTCAAAAAGAGATTCTTTTAACCTTCAAACACAACAAGATTTTAAATAAATGGAAACCCAAACCTAAAACCAACACCGGAAACCCAAATCTAATAACAGACTGGGAGTGGGCTGCAGGAGATTAAATGCAGCTTCAGTTAGCTTGTCAGTTGATTAGTACTGTTGTACTTGCCATTATGGTGAGGGCTTCATTCTGCCAGGTTAGAGTAGCTTCCGTCTGATGTGATCTCCCTCCAGGCTGGTCACTCAAGTGAAGTCTGCCAGCTTCTACGGTATTTTATTTTTATACTGGTAGGTTTTTTTTTAACATCTATATGTACTAGAGATTTTCTCTAAAATAGAGATTTGGTACATAGTGATATTCTAGCACTCATCATCTTCCTGATCATCAGTAAGAGCCAAAATTGTGCATATATCAGACAAATAAAACCAAAGCTTTATTCATCTCCCTGCACTGCCTTTGACTCAGAAAGGTATGGCTGTTGTATGATCTCCCACTTTGAGGTAAGCAACTGTCTTGAAGACAGAGAGGAGGGAGGGAGTCTGCTACAGATATCTTCCCTCTTACAACACTGTACTGTGGTCGAAGTGAGAAGAAACACAAATGCTAAGTCCCAGAGAGCTGCCATACTTTCCTCCAACTAGCTATTTTACACAGGTGCAGCCCACTCTTTCCTCCCCCCGCCCCCGGGCTTTATTCTTGCATCCTCCAAAATTATCCAAAATCCAGCTGCACTGAAGAGGGTAAGCAGCACCCAGCACTACATTCCCCCCTCCCCCCTCCCGGTCCCTGCTGCACAGATCCCATTTTGGCAAGATTCTAAAATAACAAACAGTTAAGCCTGTGCTTAACTCCTGGGGTGAACTTCATAACTGAGCACCTAAAAAATAGAAACATTTAGTGAAAAATTATGGGTATTCCTTCTTCCTCTCTGTTTTTACCATTGGATGATGTGACAGGTCTTGTCACATAAGTTAATACTGTATGTCACAGCCTACAGGCCTATTGTCTCCTGGGGTCAAAAACTGCACCTCTTGGTCCTGCTAGAACTCCACACTAAAAAAAAAATAATCATCCCCTTTCCAAGGAACCTACAGTGATTTGGTGAAAGTACAGGGGAAAGTATCCATTCCTGCTCCACATTCATTCCACCCACACTCGGAGACATAACCGGAAGGGGAAAGGTTCCTGGAGTTGATAAAGGTTTTCTTTTTCCAAACAGAATGAGGATGTGAGGATAAAGGACCTTCTGTCTTCTTCTTTGAGGAGCTCTATTCTCGTAGACCCTGGGAGGAAGCCAGTAAAAGGATGACAAAGGTCTCAGCCTCTATCATCTTTCAAAATGATCTCAGAGCACATTTTTTAAGTATCGCATAAGAAGTAGGGGAAATGAAGGTTTTGTTGTTGTTGTTGTTGGCTTTGTTTTTTAAATCTGCAAACAAGTAAGTCTGCCATGCTTTTAAAATAGAAGTAGTTTCCCCTTACTATATAGGGAATCTTTATTCTGAGGATCTCAAAGTACTTTATAAGCCGTGATCCTGACAACATCTTTACATAGTAAGTAAGTGTTGTTATCTCCATTTGTCAGAGGGACACACTAAGGCACAGAGAGGTTAACTGATTTGCACACACAGATTGGTGAAATCCTGGCAATGGGACTTTTGTCATTGCTTCAGTTGGGGTCAGGATTTCTCCCCAGGGCCTCTAACTATGCTATTATTTTGAGGTAAGAAAAAGACAGGTTGAGAATAATTTGGTAATATGCCATGGGAGAATCCCTCTCCTTCTCAGAGACTGGATTTGCTTTGCCAGATCTTCTTAGAACCAGAACACAAAGGAAAAGAATAAGCTACATGTTTTCCTTTAGGGGGTTCACTCTATCACAGAGACACTTTATATGAGAAAATATTCTATCCCTCCAATTCAAGGCATGTGATCAGCTACAAATGGGGTTTGCCTGGGATGTTGATTGTTAGTAATTTTTTTGAAGGGGGTGGTGATCCCACCTGCTGAAGTGAAGAAACAAATTGAGCCAGAAGAGTACCCAGAAGTCACCTACTACAGGACAGGCCCAACAAAGAAAAGAACAGAACGCCACTAGCCATCACCTTCAGCCCCCAACTAAAACCTCTCCAACGCATCATCAAGGATCTACAACCTATCCTGAAGGACGACCCATCACTCTCACAGATCTTGGGATACAGGCCAGTCCTTGCTTACAGACAGCCCCCCAACCTGAAGCAAATACTCACCAGCAACCACACACCACACAACAGAACCACTAACCCATGAACCTATCCTTGCAACAAAGCCCGTTGCCAACTCTGTCCATATATCTATTCAGGGGACACCATCATAGGGCCTAATCACATCAGCCACACTGTCAGAGGCTCATTCACCTGCGCATCTACCAATGTGATATATGCCATGTACATTGGTCAAACTGGACAGTCTCTACGTAAAATAATGAATGGACACAAATCAGATGTCAAGAATTATAATATTCAAAAACCAGTTGGAGAACACTTCAATCTCTCTTGTCACTCGATTACAGACCTAAGAGTGGCTATCCTTCAACAAAAAAGCTTCAAAAACAGACTCCAACGAGAGACTGCTGAATTGGAATTAATTTGCAAACTGGATACAGTTAACTTAGGCTTGAATAGAGACTGGGAATGGATGAGTCATTACACAAAGTAAAACTATTTCCCCATGTTATTTCTCCCCCCCACCACCGCCCACCCCCCACTGTTCCTCAGATATTCTTGTTAACTGCTGGAAATAGCCTATCTTGCTTGTCACCATGAAAGGTTTTCCTCCTCCCCCCCCCCCCGCTGCTGGTGATGGCTTATCTTAAGTGATCACTCTCCTTACAGTTGTATGATAAACCCATTGTTTCATGTTCTCTGTGTGTGTATATAAATCTCCCCTCTGTTTTTTCCACCAAATGCATCCGATTAAGTGAGCTGTAGCTCACGAAAGCTTATGCTCTAATAAATTTGTTAGTTTCTAAGGTGCCACAAGTACTCCTTTTCTTATAGAGAAGAAAAAAACCAAAGGTTATGACAGCACTAATGGGCAGTCTAATTTGCACTGCCCAGAACATATTAAAATGAATTGAGCTCTGTTTAAACAAACTGCATATTTCTAAAATAAAAGTGCAAAGCAGAGGCTAGACAGCAAGACATTTTCACCAAGTTTATCCTTCACTACACAGATGATTTTCAATGCAATTCTTATACCTCTTAACCCAAACCCTTTAAAGATGCCTCCCCATTGCCTTTACTGCCCCACACTGTATACACCTACTTATGTATATTTACCTTTCCTCTTATCCCTGTATCAAATGCTCAGTTCATTTCAATCTAATCTTCTGTGTATGACATTAACATGCAAAATGTGAGCAGCAGCAATATTCAATTCCCTAAATTCACTCTACAGCCTTCAAACCTGCAAGCAAAAATTCCCAGAAAATGCAAGGTGAATAAACTCCTCCTTCTTTATCTCTGCTATACCACGGGTTGCCCTGCCTGTGATTTAATCAGGGTATGAAGGTTGTTCGTCTTTCATTTGTCTTTGCTTCAGTTGTTGCATTCCTGTCCTTAATTCATTTATCTACAGTAGGGGGCAATACTCCTCTAACAAATCTTCCAGGAAAGAGAGCCAAGAGAGATACATGCAGAAATAAATAGGTACTGGAAAATAGTACTCCCATTTCTTCAGCTTATTTACCCTTAAGTTTCACTGAAACTTCAGGGCCTGAGAGGAACAAAAGGTCTAGCAGATTTTAGAAATATGAATCCTTTCATGATACCTCTATTATTGGCAGCTATCTTTATACTGAGAGACTCCAACACCCAATATGAAAGAGCTGGAATGTCTTGCAGTCTGAGGATCTATAGTCTCTTCTCAATGATCACATGCAACCCCCATTAACACAAATAAGTCATACCGCCACTCAAGAGATAACATATCCCACTAAATATTGAAAACTCCCCACCACAAATTCCACTGTGTGGTTGACATTTTCTCAGATACAAAGTACACTTGTCTGAAAGGGCCATTGTGCTTTCATTTTAAAGTATCCTGGTCTCCCTGCTGCGTCCCCATAGAACACCACCTATAAATATATTCTCAAATATTTGACAAAGGATAGCCACCCAGATTAGCAATAAAACAAATATAGTCACATTTTTCTCAATATAAAGCCACACATTTGCCTTCTGTGGGGGCTTTGAATTCAAATTAACACTGTCAGGCATGTATTATAGACAGAGCTGGTCTGACCATGTTAGCCACGAGGCTTTTTGGCAAAATCAAAATGTTTCTTGGAGACATATTAGTTTTCACTAAGCTTTCAAGAGGAAGGTTTCTGACGTCCAAAGCGGGCTACTGAGAGACACAGAGAGAGAGAGAGAGCTGACATTTTCAAAAATGGAATGAAAACAAATTTTGAAATCTTAAAAATTTGTGTAAAATGGAATTGTCAGTCTCCTGCCATCTTGAAATAGAAGATGAGGAAATGTGATCCAATGGAAATTGAGACATGTAGATAATATACCAAAGTCCTGTTTCTGCCTCTGATACTGACTTGCTGTGTGAACTTTTACCTTGTGAGCCTCAGTTTACTCACTTTCAGGGGGCACTTTGAGACCTGTGGATGAAATGTGCGAAGTACTGTTGTTATAAAAGTGATCTCAAACACTGGATTGTAAACCAATGCCCATCATAATTATTTTTCTTTGAACTAGAAGCTTCCACACAGAAGTATCATAGCTCTACAACATTAGTGCAAGACCCAGTATTAATCTCTACTGGATCCAAAGGATTTATGCTTTCACAAGATTCATAAAAACAGTTTTCATCATCAGAATAAGTAAACCTAGTGAACAGTATATAAATATTGTTGTGTTCTAAGATACCATCTAAAGAATACAGAATTCATTCTGTGCTTTATTTTCTTATATTTTATATACTTGCTAACTGGTGTAAGAGAAAGTGTTTGAAAGTTGTTTCCTAGATCACTAAGTTTGCCTGCTAGAAAATAAATTCCTTTTACAAATCAAATATAGCTAGGCAGTATTATTTTAAATTGCCCCTGGAAGGAGAAGTGGGCTATGAGTAGCTAGTTTTGGTCATAATGCGTGGGAACTTGTTTCTCCAACAAAAGGATGGGGAAAGCTTCATCCTCCTGCCCTGGGAAAAATCTGACAGGAGACTTTTAACTCCAGCTGTGCAGCTTATAAAGAGACAGAGAGTTAGTCTTGTTCTCCTGCCTACACTTGTACAATAAGCAGCAGTTTGTGTGTATTTAGTATGTGTAGCTAATTAGTATGTGGCTGATCAGCAGTGTGCTGCCTGTAATATGTATTAGTTCCTCTGCCACTTTTCCAAACATTAATAAGCAGTTAAATATTTTATAAGGCAACCTCTAAATTATGGAAAATAAAGCTAAGCACTATTAATACCCAATAGGGCACATTAAAAGGAAGAGTCGTCATGAGCCACTGTGCAGTTGAGCACTCAACACAGAAGGAAATGTTAAACTCAACTTGATACTGGAGACCATGATGAGGATTAAAAGAGGATTTTGGGTTTCCTGATGGACCTGGCAAGTTCACAAAATGTTTCTGAACATTTCAGAACAGAGAAAAATCTTGTTCGGTTCAGCTCACAGCAACATCAAAAAGAAGCATTTCAGTGGCTTTCTGGCAATCATGAGCTCTGACTAATTCTATGGTTTAATTCATCAGGTATCTGAGTATGCTCTGAGACTTTCTACTATTTCATGCCTTGTAATCTCTCTCTCTTTTTTTTATAAAGGCCAAGAAGGGGGAAGGGGGAGATAAAACCCAGAAAAAACACAGACTTCCATTTGTTTCTGAATCTCAGAGAGTGATGAGACTATAATAAATACTTGGTGCTCCAGCCCCAGTTCACTTTTCCTTTGAAATATGAATTTATTAAATACCAACCTGCATCAGCCTAGATACTGTTCACAGAAAACAGGATGAAATTGAACATCGAGGGGCAGATTTTCACAGATTACCTCATTTTATTGGACACTTTTGCAGATCTTATTAACTAGAACTGGGATGTTGCATTTTAGCACTATTGAAAATTAGACACTTAAAATGCATTCCTTTTCTGAAAAATTACTATGTAAAAAAACAATTCCTACTCAATAGAAATGTTCCTGTGTATATTCATAGTCTTATCAGTTTACTTTCCTGATTTAAAGGAGTTCTTAGTACTTTTTATTCCTGTTACAGAGCAGAGTGAACACAGATACGGGAGAATGAGTGGGATTCCACTGCAGCATGGGCATCATCAATAGAATTGTTGCTAAATAACCGTAGAGTGCAGAATTGTTATTGGTGACGACACATGAAGAGTGCCGAAAGGACCCAGCTAGTGATTCAGGATTCCAAGCTGAGTTTGCAGCATGAGTTTGCAGGATGTGAGAGCAAAACTACAAGTGCTAAAGCAATATCAGGCCCTAATATAAGAGATTTGAGAGAGCTCATAAGAATCATTTCTCTTATTCCACTCTATCTCTCTTAGACATGGTTGACTAACTTCTGCTTTTATTTCTATATCAGTACCAAAAGACCAGGGGGAAGGTGACAGGTTAGAAGAGTTATTAAACCTTTTTTTCCCTGCACACTTACTGTAAAGCAGGAATCCCACATAACTCTGAACAAAGCACTAGGAGAGATAATTGTTGTTGCATCAGCCTGTGTACCACATACCCAGCAGGGTGTGGTGTCTGGGTGAGTGGTGATTATACCCCATATATCAACACCATCATTATCCATTCATCCATGTTGCTTGTGCTCAGTGCATTACCCAGTCCCATTGTGAGGAACCATGCCCAGCAGAAGTATGATTTGCAGAGAGTGTCCTAGACAGTGCTAGTGAAGGACAGAATTAAGGCTGGTCCTTTGGTTAAAGCACTGACCTAACAAGTGTTTAATTCCTAACTCTGCAACTGACTTATAGTGTAACCTTGACCAATTCACATAGTTTCTCCATACAGGGCAGCAACAGAAGCCTGTCTGTGGTGCAAGGAAAGCTACCTACCCTTTTGTCCATGCCTGGCTGTTGCTTCTAGTCAACCCTCCCTTCTCACAAGCCAGCCATGAAAAAAGGAGGACATTGCTTAGAAACTCAGATTGGATCTGCCTCTCCATGCTGGCAGTAACTGCTCCCTGCTGGGCCTCCAAGCACCGGAGGGATTGCCTATAAAGGAAGAAGATATGTCTCTGGAATGCTTCTCTCCCACATTTAGGATTTCACACACTGGTTTTTGGTCAGTCAGACAGATCATTTGGGCTCAGAGTGTTTCTGGCTTTACATACACAGCATCCTCTCTCTGGAGATGGATTACCATCCAGGCTTTTAATTTGAATCCACTGCTCAAGATGAGAATATCTTTCAGAATAATAAGATAATTATTTACAGATATTCACAAGCAACTGACAGAAGAGTGCATAAAAAACATAGCTAGGTAAAATAAAAGTGGCATACGTGTCTTTAGACTTTCATTTATCTAAGACATACATAAAATCAGCATAAAGGAGATAAATTACAGAATATACACTTAGCAGGGGTTTAAGTGTGGTTCAGAGAATATAGGTTTGTAAGGTCTGAGGAGTCCAGATGCTCACATTTAGGGCAAGTCTACAGAGCCCTGCATCTAGAGCACTACATCGGCGCAGGGAGAGCTCTCTCCGATCAGCATAATTACTTCACCTCCAAGAGAAGTGGAAGCTATGTTGGCGGAAGAGCAACGGTGTGGACAACGTTTAGACTGATGTAATTTACGTCACTCAGGGACTCAGCTCTGAGCGACGTAAATTACGTCGATATAAGCAGCAGTGTAGACTAGCCCTTAGAGTGCCAATGGAACAGTGGAACTGTATTTCCCTGCTGATACTGATGCATGGTTCAGTGGGTAGGGGACTGGATGGGACTTAAGATAGCTGGGATCGATCCTGGCTTGGCCTCTAGCCTGCTGTGTAACCTCAAGCATGCTTTGTGCCTCTGTTTCCCCTCCTATCCTTTCTCTTGTCCATTTAGATTGTAAGTCCTTAGGACAGGGACTGTCTCTTACTATCACCACAACACCTAGCACAATGTGCTCCATCTTCAGAAAAAAATGATCAGGACATTGATCCATAGGCATCCAAACAGAAAATACAAGATGGAGTATTAGTTGGTGTCTGTTACAGACCAACAAATCACCCTAGGGAACAGGATGACTGGTCCCTTGCTCACCTGTCTATAATGCATATGGAAAAAGCTGCATGATCATGGAAGACTTCAATTTGAGTAAGATATGCTGGAAGTTTCATGCTGCCAGCACTAAAACATCCTTGGAATTTCTAAACATGCCCAGCAGAGTTAAGGATAATAAATAAATTTTTAAAGTGTACTATGAACAAAAACAATTCCAATAGACTAATTCAGTTTTCAGGAAAGTGAAATATAAGAAGTATTTTTTGTAAAAAGTTGGTAACAAGTCTTTTAAAGATAATTAGGGTATGTTGAATCCAAATATGATTGTTATCAAGCTGTACTTGTGTATGAAGGCCTCCACAAAGAGAACAAAGTAGCACACAAAAATCACTGAAATGTAAATCTTTATTTCCTTTTAATTTAGGATTTGCATACTTCAGTCTGATATTAATGAGCTGTAGGATGTAAGAACAGTGATCAAATGTTATGCATAACCTTTTTACAAAGCTATTGAAATTTCATTTTTTTATTTTCAATAGGTACTAGAAATCTTTTAAAGTTACACAACCATGAAAGAGCATGTCTATATGACTCAGAACTCGAGAATTAGTACC
The DNA here is from genome assembly GCF_009764565.3 of Dermochelys coriacea. Classification (NCBI taxonomy): domain Eukaryota; kingdom Metazoa; phylum Chordata; order Testudines; family Dermochelyidae; genus Dermochelys; species Dermochelys coriacea. Next base: position 93,766,315 of record NC_050070.1, on the reverse strand, counting down.
TTGAAACAAAAGAATACAAAGCTGATTTAAATATCTGAAACGCAACACAATCTGAAAACACCTGTTTCTAAAAAAAATGAAAATATTTTCTTGATTAAATACTATATATACATTTTCATGCACACAAGTAAAGCACAGAGGTAAATATCATGCTATTCCATGAAACTTTGGTATACAGTTGCAGATTGAATCAGCATCTTATTAGGTCAGTTATTATGATTCATCTAGTTATTTGATAATACAGTACTGTCTTTAGGGACCAAGCATCAGGTACCATTGACACAATCTTGCTCCAGTTCTCTACCTTTGCATATTCCTGTACAAACAAGTTGTGCTGTTCTGCTCCTGCATTGCTTACAACAACATCATGTTTTGTAGCCACAGAATATTGCTAGTATTAGTAGCAATGACATGAGCTGTGGCATCAAATCTCTGTCCTCCTGTTTCCAACCCCTTGTATTTGGAGGGAGAAGAATTAGAAAAAAGAGCATCCCCTATTGGGGGTAGAGCTTCTGATGACCACAAGTATATGAACAAAGTGGCACGTGCTTGTCAGTGCTGTGGACCTCTGGCGAGAAATATATCCTACAGATAGGTTTCAGAGTAGCAGCCGTGTTAGTCTGTATTCGCAAAAAAAAAAAAGGAGTACTTGTGGCACCTTAGAGACTAACAAATTTATTAGAGCATAAGCTTTCGTGAGCTACAGCTCACTTCATCGGATGCATTTGGTGGAAAAAACAGAGGGAAGATTGATATACGCACACAGAGAACATGAAACAATGGGTTTATCATACACACTGTAAGGAGAGTGATCACTTAAGATAAGCCATCACCAGCAGCAGGGGGGGGAAAAGAGGAAAACCTTTCATGGTATAGGGTGGTGTTTATGTGACCATCGCTTATAGCACCGTAGTGTCCAGGAAGTGGATATATTGTGTGGACTGGTCCAGGCTGAGGTTGATGGTGGGATGCAAATTGTTGAAATCATAAACACCACCCTTTATCGGAAACCTACTGACTGCTATTCCTACCTACATGCCTCTAGCTTTCATCCAGATCATACCACATGATCCATTGTCTACAGCCAAGCTCTACGATATAACCGCATTTGCTCCAACCCCTCAGACAGAGACAAACTCCTACAAGATCTCTATTATGCATTCCTACAACTACAATACCCACCTGCTGAAGTGAAGAAACAGATTGACAGAGCCAGAAGAGTACCCAGAAGTCACCTACTACAGGACAGGCCCAACAAAGAAAAGAACAGAACGCCACTAGCCATCACCTTCAGCCCCCAACTAAAAGCCCCCATGGATCATCAAGGATCTACAACCTATCCTGAAGGACGACCCATCACTCTCACAGATCTTAGGAGACAGGCCAGTCCTTGCTTACAGACAACCCCCCAACCTGAAGCAAATACTCACCAGCAACCACACACAAAACAACAGAACCATTAACCCAGGAACCTATCCTTGCAACAAAGCCCGTTGCCAACTCTGTCCACGTATCTATTCAGGGGACTCCATCATAGGGCCTAATCACATCAGCCACACTATCAGAGGCTCATTCACCTGTGCATCTACCAATGTGATATATGCCATCATGTGCCAGCAATGCCCCTCTGCCATGTACATTGGTCAAACTGGACAGTCTCTACGTAAAAGAATGAATGGATACAAATCAGATGTCAAGAATTATAACATTCAAAAAACAGTTGGAGAACACTTCAATCTCTCTGGTCACTCGATTACAGACCTAAGAGTGGCTATCCTTCAACAAAAAAGCTTCAAAAACAGACTCCAACGAGAGACTGCTGAATTGGAATTAATTTGCAAACTGGATACAGTTAACTTAGGCTTGAATAGAGACTGGGAATGGATGAGTCATTACACAAAGTAAAACTATTTCCCCATGTTATTTCTTCCCCCCCCCCCCCCGCACTGTTCCTCAGATATTCTTGTTAACTGCTGGAAATAGCTTACCTTGCTTGTCACCATGAAAAGTTTTCCTCCTTTCCCCCCCCCCTGCTGCTGGTGATGGCTTATCTTAAGTGATCACTCTCCTTACAGTGTGTATGATAAACCCATTGTTTCATGTTCTCTGTGTGTGTATATCAATCTCCCCTCTGTTTTTTCCACCAAATGCATCCGATGAAGTGAGCTGTAGCTCACGATAGCTTATGCTCTAATAAATTTGTTAGTCTCTAAGGTGCCACAAGTACTCCTATCCTACAGATAAACTCTTATGCACTCTTCACCTTTTCTGAGTCCAGATCACCCTGTCCAAGGTGTGTTAGAAACTGATGGTGTTACTGAAACTTTCCATGCAGTCTTCCTGCTGTGTCCAGCAGTAAAAGAGGTAGCATAACAACCTGTCAGGGCATGACATGGGAGCAAAGTTTCCAGAACAGGAAGTCCATATTGTATTTTCTCATAGAGAACATGAAAAATGGGTGTTACCAAACACACTGTAACAAGAGTGAGCACTTAAGCTGAGCTATTACCAGCTGGAGAGTGGGGGGGAAATACTATTTATAGTGATAATCAAGGTGGCCATTTCCAGCAGTTGACAAGAAAGTCTGAGGAACAGTGGGGGGTGGGGGGTGGGGGAATAAAAAAAGGGGAAATAGTTTTACCTTGTGTAATGACCCATCCACTCCCAGTCTCTATTCAAGCCTAAGTTAATTGTATCCAGTTTGCAAATTAATTCCAATTCAGCAGTCTCTCGTTGGAGTCTGGTTTTGAAGTTTTTTTATGGAAGAATTGCAACTTTTAGGTCTGTAATCGAGTGACCAAAGAGACTGAAGTGTTCTCCAACTGGTTTTTGAATGTTATAATTCTTGACGTCTGATTTGTGTCCATTTATTTTTTGCGTAGAGACTGTCCAGTTTGACCAATGTACATGGCAGAGGGACATTGCTGGCACATGATGGCATATATCACATTGCTAGATGTGCAGGTGAACGAGCCTCTGATAGTGTGGCTGATGTGATTAGGCCCTATGATGGAGTCCCCTGAATAGATATGTGGACAGAGCTGGAAACGGGCTTTGTTGAAAGGATAGGTTCCTGGGTTAGGAGTTCTGTTGTGTGGTGGGTGGCTGAACTTTGTGACTTTGTCCTCACCCATAACTATTTCACATTTGGGGACAATGTATACCTTCAAATCAGCGCACTGCTATGGGTACCCACATGGCCCCACAGTATGCCAATATTTTTATGGCTGACTTAGTATAACGCTTCCTCAGCTCTCGTCCCTAATGCTCCTACTCTACTTGCACTACATTGAGGACATCTTCATCATCTGGACCCATGGAAAAGAAGCCCTTGAGGAACAGCACCATGACTTCAACAATTTCTATCCCACCATCAACCTCAGCCTGGACCAGTACATACAAGAGATCCACTTCCTGGACACTATGGTGCCAATAAGCGATGGTCACATAAACACTACCCTATAATGGAAACCTACTGACCGCTATTCCTACCTACATGCCTCCAGTTTTCATCCAGACCACACCACATGATCCTTTGTCTACAGCCAAGCTCTACGATACAACCGCATTTGCTCCAACCCCTCGGACAGAGACAAACACCTACAAGATCTCTATCAAGCATTCTTACAACTACAGTACCCACCTGCTGAAGTGAAGAAACAGATGGACAGAGCCAGAAGAGTACCCAGAAGTCACCTACCACAGGACAGGCCCAATAAAGAAAATAACAGAACACCACTAGCCATCACCTTCAGCTCCCCAACTAAAACCTCTCCAACACATCATCAAGGATCTACAACCTATCCTGAGGATGACCCATCACTCTCACAGATCTTTGGAGACAGGCCAGTCTTTGCTTACAGACAACCCCCCAACCTGAAGCAAATACTCACCAGCAACCACACACCACACAACAGAACCACTAACCCAGGAACCTATCCTTGCAACAAAGCCCGTTGCCAACTCTGTCCACATATCTATTCAGGGGACACCATCATAGGGCCTAATCACATCAGCCACACTATCAGAGGCTCATTCACCTGCACATCTACCAATGTGATATATGCCATCATGTGCCAGCAATGCCCCTCTGCCATGTACATTGGTCAAACTGGACAGTCTCTACATAAAAGAATAAATGGACACAAATCAGACATCAAGAATTATAACATTTAAAAACCAATTGGAGAACACTTCAGTCTCTTTGGTCACTCGATTACAGACCTAAAAGTTGCAATTCTTCTACAAAATACCTTCAAAAACAGACTCCAACAAGAGACTGCTGAATTGGAATTAATTTGCAAACTGGTTACAAGTAACTTAGGCTTGAATAGAGACTTGGTGTGGATGGGTCATTACACAAGGTAAAACTATTTCCCCTTGTTTATTCCCCCCCCCCCCCACTGTTCCTCAGACTTTCTTGTCAACTGCTGGAAATGGCCCACCTTGATTATCACTACAAAAATTATTTCCCCCCCATTCCCCGCTCTCCAGCTGGTAATAGCTCACCTTAAGTGATCACTCTCGTTACAGTGTGTATGGTAACACCCATTGTTTCATGTTCTCTATGTATTTAAATCTCCCCACTGTATTTTCCACTGAACGCATCCGATGAAGTGAGCTGTAGCTTACGAAAGCTTATGCTCAAATAAATTTGTTAGTCTCTAAGGTGCCACAAGTACTCCTTTTCTTTTTGTGAATACAGACTAACACGGCTGCTACTCTGAAACCTGTCATTTTGAATCCAGGCATCTGCTAGCCCTGAAACCTGTATGGGCTGCCCTAGACGTTTTGAAAGTTTAGTGAGATATGGAAGCCTCCTAATCATGAAATAAGTCACTGTACACTGGTGTGTCCCATTTTATTCAATCAGTTTACAGTACAGAGCTTCATCAATAGTTAGAACCACATACTGCTGCCCAAGCACTGACAACATGTTTATATCTCTATACAACATTACTGAGACCATCTAGCTCATGGATGGGGACATGAATGATTGGCAGGTATCCAACTGTAGTTATTTCTGGTTTTGCTGTCATGTGCAATTGGTTGAGATGTGTTCATCCACACTAGGTTCCCATTTTGACATTTAATGATAAAGGCCATATCTGAAGTTCTTGATTGCACTGCAGCTTGGTAGTCTTTTTCAGATTCAGAGTACCACTATTTCCAAATGCAGTCCTTGAATATTAGTCTAGCTATACCATGTTTTACATTGGCTGATTGATTGTGTCAACTGCATCAGAAACATATGAGTGTGCTGTTGTTTGATGGCTCTAGATCACTCAACATCAGACCAGGGGCAGATCATTTTTGTCAAGCAGCAACTTAGAATTGTATGGAATGTGTTTTTGCTATCCAGATAAGCATCATTTATGTCAATATTGTTGGCTATATAGTGAACAAGCTTCCTGGGAACTAGGCTGGGAGGAATGCTCAGCATCCATAATTTGTAGGGCTTCCGCTGCTAAGGTTTTATCCACTTTTAGAATTCTAACTAATGCAGTGACCAGCCTTATGAAAATGCTGAACCAATTGTAGTGACCTAGTTGCCAGATGGAGGTCTACCCAGGACCAATATTACTTTCCTCCAGTCATACCATATACAAATGCCTTGAACTACACTAAACACCTTAAATTTCACTGATTCTCGTTTCTTAATGTATGAATCGAGGTCCATCACAAGCCTCATTGCCTTCCGCTCCCAGGGCCTAGTGCACTTCAAACTGACCTTCTCTGATAAAGACATAGCAGTGTGTAGGTTTCAAAGAAAAACAAAACCCTACCAAAATCAAACACTACACTGTCCACACAATGCTTCTCCTTGAGAGAGGATGAAAGAACAAAGCTCACATGACAGATGTTAGTCATGTTGCCTAATGTACGACTGAAAGGTGCTCAGCTACACCAACGATGAGGGCAATATAAGAACTTCTATAGAATACAAATAGAGTAATCTTAGCATAGCAGCCCACTAAGGGCCTCCTGCCTAAGTTTATTTCCCAACAAAGCACACTAAAACCTTCAAGCTAAATGTTAAAAAAAAAAGAGATAAAGGGAAATTACTGAACTTGAAGGTCAGATGCAATTGCTAAAATAATGAGAGAGAAATGAAGAGAGCGCACCTCCTGCAGCAATGCTGCTTAGAGAAAGAGCCCAAAACGGCTCGCTGGCAGAGGAGGTTTGACGTACACTTCATGTTAGCTACTCAGCCACAAACCAAATGAGTCCCCTTTCATATGTGCAAACTGGGACTGCCAACACTCCCCGACCTCTGTTTTCCCAGGTCTTAGCTACTGGGGAAGCAGCCTGGAGTTCCTGCTGAGGATAGAGGGTGATTTTATCATCTGGTGCATACTCCTTGCATACACACAGCTAGCAATGGATGAGCTCTCTCCTAAGGTGTAGCAGAGATGGCAAGGAGAGAGGAGCTCACTCACACAGCACAGCCTGCTGTTTGCCTTTCTGTGGCAAATCCCGAATGAGGTTATGCTTTGAGTTTCTACATGTATCTTTTAACTGCAGACTACTTTACACAATATTAGTGTAATGGTTTTTGTTTGAATGATTAAGGTATTTTATTTGGTGTAAATATCGCAGCAGTGTGTTTGGCATGGGGAGCAGTAATGGGTGGGGAAAGAGGGATGGATTACAGTTTAGTCGGGGTGGAAAAAAATGTATACAGCTGCTTCAGTATTTTTCACTTCACCAATTCCAGTCAGAAAGCAGTACAGTTGTAATCTCATCAGCTATTTGAAATCTAGTCTACTTCTGGTCACGCATTTTGAAGGCATAATGAAAATCAGTTGATATATAGTACTTTTGAGCAATCTTGTAGTCTTTCTGCTGTGGAGGTTAAAACATTTCCTAATGACATACTTTTTTTTTTGTGAGACTGCACAAGTAGAACTCCAAATGTTTTTAGATATAACTTGTTTCTCAGTGCTGTGGTCTTTCATGCCAAGCTGTAAATGTGTTTTACTGTTCTTATTATTAGCCTCCAGTATCATAGAGAGACCCCCCCCAACCAGCATCAGGATACCATACTTGTGCTTGGTGATGTACATACACTTAGTGAGATATTTCCTTCTCTGAAGAGCTCAAAATCTAAATAGAAAGGGAGTATTATTATCCTCATTTTACAGGTGGAGAACTGAGTGTTTCAGCATCTTGCCCAAGGTCAGACGGGTACTGTGTGGCAGAGAGGAAATCAAACTCAGATATCCTGAACCACAAGACCATCCTTTCTCTCTCTACTTAGTACTACAAAGGCAGGCTGAAGAAGAAGCCATAAATGGTGATTTCCACCAACATGGTAGACTTTAGGACCCTTGGCCAGACAGTGACTATTGTAAAATTCATTATTAATGAACTGTGTGAGCATCACTGGGCAGCTGGATGAGGCAGGCGCAGATACAGGGGCGGGCTAGTATGGAAACAGGCACAGGCACACAAGCCGGCTGTCAAAACTACTAGGAAATGGAGAGATTGCTTCCCTTAGGAGCCTCTATACCAGCCTTGAGATTACCAGGCAGGATCCTCACCTATGGATTGGACATAAGAACAACCAAATTGGGTCAGACCAATGGTCCACCTAGCTCAGTATCCTGATTTCCGACGGTGGCCACTCCCAGGTGCTTCAGAAGGAATGAATAAAACAGGCCATCATTGAGTGATTCATTTCCTGTCCTCCATTCCCAACGTCTTGGCTGAACCCTGGCTGAATGGTATGGGGCCTATCACAAGATGTGCAGGAAATTGACTTTGATGACTCATCATTACACTCTCCTACTCAGGGATGACTCATCAGGCTTAAGCAGGCTTGGGCTCACAGGTAATTCATAACAATGTGAGGAACAGTTTAAATTTTAAAGCCAGTTATGTGGCTTGTCCATGGCTCTAGGGACAGTGTGATGTCATCCCACTCTGAGGAGTGAGTGTTTGAGTCCTAAACTCATCCTTCATTCTCTGGAGCCAGCAGGACTTTTGTGCTAAGCAGATACAGCATGATCAGGCTCTTAGATAAGGTAGGGACTAGAAGTTCTAATGTTGCTATTGCGTATGTCCCAAACCTGCTGAATTGCAATGATTGGTATGGGAGGAGGATGCAACTGGGCTTCCTAGGTTGTGGGGAGGATATGAGGAAGTTGGAGAGGGAATTAAAAGATGAAATCAAGGTTGTATTTCCAGAATTTTCATTTTAATGATGTGTGACCTCTAAAATCTGTAAGTACAAAATCTTATTTATTGTTCATTTTCTTCCAAATAATAGCATTTCCTCTGAGAGCAGTGCCCCGGCATAGCATTTATGAAATCAAACTGCATGCTTGTTGAGATGTATCTTGCTGATATCTTCGATGTATTTGTTGGTAATGCAGACTCTCCTGTCATCAAAAGTTCTAATTGCAAAGACAAATTAAAGTGCTGCAGGCATATAATATACAGAATGCAGCTGATTCATTCAGAGAACTGTGGTGAAAAAAAACCCTCTCCATTTTAATATGGCAGTTTGTCCTGGGATTTCTGGTTGGTTGGTTGTCAGTGCTGTAGTTGCTGTTAAGTTTCTGCTTCTGCAGGGATGGATGATTTGGCAAATGGATGGTCATGTGACTAAGTCACAGGCCTCGGTGTTGGGAAACCTAATTCTACCAAGCAATTTCTGTGACCTTGGCTAAGTAACATGATCTCTCTCTGCCACTCATCTTCAAAATAGGGATAATAATTATCTAAGACAAGTATTGGGACTTAGAGTTTTTAAAGTGCTTTGAGAGCTTCAAAAGTTGTATACAGCAGAGTTATTTGGTGGTTTCCTTAACTTTTGGACTCCACCTTTTTTTTTCCCGCTGCCCCAAAGAAAGGAGATAATCTTACACAGCCCCAGCAGGCTTTCGCACAAGGACAAATCTCTTCAATTTTTTTTGTCACTAATATCAAACCAGGATTATCATATTTCTCTTGTTTATCTGAGAAGGATTGGCTCCAAAGGAGACAGGAGCTCAACTTTGTTTTGGTATATCTGCCATTTGCACAGCAGTAAATGCTCAATATCTCCTTTCTGGTAAGTAAAGGAACAAGGCGAAATCATTATAGCATTAAAGCAATAAATATGTCAGCCCTAGCCCACAATGTCATGTCCTTGTTTTATTCCAACAAGCTTTAATTTAAAATACAGGCAGTCAGGCTCTGGTATCCAGATTACTGAGGTTCCCCTTTTCTCAGACATTGCCTGAGATCAGAAAGGGAGAGTTTAATTGCTGAGTGAAGATAGAAGTAGGCACTGACTGTTCACTAGGGCAGTCAGTGGTGTGACATTCAGGCCATGTTATAGATGCCAATTAAGAAGCCATGGGGTGTTCCAACTATGGGGATTTCAGAGTAGAACGGGATCAATTGTAGCTTTGCAATAATATGCATCATTTTTTATTAGCTACTGAAATTCAGAGGTACAGGAGCCACATTTTTTTATTTTATTTTTTCCTCTAAATACATTCTATTCATACTTGAAAGACTTGTCCTTTTTGCAAAAGCATGTCAGCAGCAGCTACTTTAAAATCTGTCAGTGGAATTCTTAGTCTCCTGGAAGATTTATCACTGTAACAGAAAAAAAACCCTGTAGAAATGCTGAGGATTCTCTCCTCCCCCCCTCCCCCACTCCCCACCACACACACTTCCTCAGTTGGAGAGAGAAAAAAAACATAGGCACATTGAGGGCAATAGTAAGGCTAAAATGAGAATGCTTGTTCACAGCTCTTCTTAGCTCAGATGTTTCCTTAAGGTGATCCTCATTCCTGTTACTCCAGCTGTTTGCAATTAGTTTTTTTCTGAATTAAGTGAAAAATTATAGTAATTTAGTTGACATTTAGTAAACTGGATACGCAAAGGATGACGCAGGGGAGAAGGTTCTCTTTCTTTACAGCATGACACCTGGGCAAGCAGTAAGGTGCAGAATTGTGGCATATGGTGTTCTCCATGTGGTGACTTTTATTTCAACCCAGCACACTTGCACAGAGGCAAACTCTTATCTTTGGGGGCCAGCAGTGAAACGGGTTTCAAATTTCCTGAAGGCTGTAGGCTTCTACTCTGAAACTCAGACTGCTTCACTATGTGAGCCTATGAGAATTTACATATGCACTCCCATTCTCCATTGTCTTATGGTGTTTTGCCTCTAGATCTAAATAATTCATATTGTGACGATGCTCCCCATAAGGCTTTATGGAAGTATGCTTGAAATATATATGACATAACTGGAATATGTTTTATGCTACATATGCCATGTAACATATCTACTGAATCTATTCATCCTATTTGTATGCATGTATCGTTTTTGTATTCGAAATTATGAATATTGGCTGTGGACTTGCTTGATATCTAAGTAGCCTTAGTAAGCATTTGATCAGCTTCTTGAAAAAAGGATGTGCAAGTTAAATGCCCAATCAAGAAGCACTTAAAGGACAATGGATCTTGAAAATGCCAATCCCCATCTGAGCTTTCCCAGGAATGTGGCTTGGCCGGTAAGAAACTCAGTCATACATGGACATGTGACTTTCCCATGTGACTCAAAAACTCCATTTTGTAGCTGGATTCTACACAGGGGGAGGGGTGGATGTCCACCCACAGGAGAAAGTCTATTTAAACCCCTGGGATACCCCTCCATTTTGTCTTCAGCTGGATAAGGAGATAGCCTCTCCACCCCCAAGGATACCTGAAAGAAACTGGAACAAAGGACAGTAAGTACAGGGGGTGTGAGTGAGTGCTGGACCGAGACTAGAAGGAAACTAGTCTGTAAAAGGAAGCTTACTGGAACTGGTGAGGTTTTATCTGTATTCAGTTTTCTTAAACATAGACTTGCGTGTTCTATTTTATTTTGCTTGGTAATTCACTTTGTTCAGTCTGTTACTACTTGGAACCACTTAAATCCTACTTTCTGTATTTAATAAAATCACTTTTTACTTATTAATTAACCCAGAGTATGTATTAATACCTGGGGTGGGGGCCAAACAGCTGTGCATCTCTCTCTATCAGTGTACTAGATGGCAAACAATTTATGAGTTTACCCTGCATAAGCTTTATACAGGGTAAAACAGATTTATTTGGGGTTTGGACCCCATTGAGAGTTGCGCATCTGAGTGTTAAAGACAGGAACATTTCTTAAGCTGCTTTCAATTAAGTCTTCAGCTTTGGGGCACGTAGTTCAGTCCCTGAGACTGTGTTGGAGCAGGCTAGTGGGTCTGGCTCAACAAGACAGGGTGCTGGAGTTTCAAGCTGTCAGGGAAAGAAGGGGCAGAAGTAGTCTTGGCACATCAGTTGGCAGCCCCAAGGGGGTTTCTGTGATCCAACCCATCATACATATCTAAAATCAAACAGTTTCGTTGTTATATTATGTCATGGTGGTGGTGGTATGGAGTGTGGGGTGGTTGGCAGTTCCTACTAAAGCACCATATTGTTACCAAAGAAATGATTTTTTACCAATTTATCTTCCCTCCTCACCCCCTTGGTATTTTAAAGAAGGGGAGTGGGGGGCAGGAGGAGGGAAGGATTTCATTAGAAATTAGAGAGAAAGAAAAGTATTGTCAACAATAGAGTAATGAAAACGAATAGCATCCACAATAGCGTTGCGCAATAACTCACACAAAACTCCTGCTGAAATAGTCAGTAAGAGGAGGAAGGAAAAAAAAAACAGAGAGACAATATCCTGGGAGGTATTAAGGAAAAAGAAAGAGATGTGTGAGAGGAATTCAGGAAATGTGCATGGACATGCACCAAACATATGGAAGACTGTACTGGAAGGAAGTGAGAAAAGAAATGGAAATAAATGAAAACAACTTTTGAGTAAGAGGGTGGTATGAATCCTTTTGCTGTCTAATATGTTAGCTAGGGTTGCTAGGTGTCCAATTTTTGACCAGAATGCCCGGTCAAAAGGGGACCCTGGCGGCTGCAGTCAGTACCACCTACTGGGCCGTTAAAAGTCTGCTTGACGGCCCTACAAGGCTTAGGCAGGCTAGTCCCTACCTGTCCTGGCACCGTGCTGCACCCCAGAAGCAGTCAGCAGATCTGGCTCCTAGGCATGGTGGGGGCACGGGTCTCCGTGTGTTGCCCCCACCCCGAGCACCGACTCTGCACTCCTATTGGCCAGGAACCATGGCCAGTGGGAACTGGGTGTGGGGGGGTAGTGTCTGCATGTGAGAGCAGCACACAGAGCCTCCTGGTCCCCCCAGCCTAGGAGCTGGGCCTGCTTAAATGAACTGAGTTCTGAACACCTTAACCCCACTGTGCCACTGACCAGGAGCCAACTGAGATAAGCCCAAGCCCCAACCCTGAGCCCCAACCACCTTCCCCAGTCCTGCGCCTCCCAACCTAGAGCCTCCTACTACACCCCAAACCCCTCATCCCCAACTCCACCCCAGAGCCCTCATTCCCTCCTGAACCCCAACTGCCTGCCTCAGCCCAGTGAAAGTGAGTGCGGGTGGGGGAGAGCAAGCCACCGAGGGAGAGGGAATGTAGTGAGCAGGGTGGGGCCTAGGGGAAGGGGCAGGGCATGGGCAGAGCCTCAGGAAGGGGCAGGGTTAAGGTGTTCAGTTTTTTGCAATTAGAAAGTTGGCAATGCTAGTGTTAGCCTGCATGGGTTCGCTTTAAAGTAGCTGATAAAACTTACCAAAGTACTAGTTCCTGGTGTCTAGCAGCTGATGGGGCAGGGATGTAACTAGGGGAGTGGAGAGAAACCTGCTTCCAAGAATGGAGAGACCTACTAATAATGGATGGGAATGAATACTGAATTCTGATCTGATCTGAGTGCTGTTTGGGAATTGGAGTCCGTAGAGGCTTTCAGTGATATGCCTGCCTCATGTATAAGTCTCCTGTGCTGTATTTGCTATAGTACATTTGCATTAAACAGAGAGAGGAAACCATTTGAGCCTATTTTGAAACGCAGCATTACTAGGGGATTTTCAGTTTGGAGTTAATGAATGAGGAATTTATTCCAATAACGTATCGTGTTCATGCTAAGAGAGAAGCTTCTGTGGAACATTATAATGCTCAGCTTGCCAGGAAAAGCTATTTCCTTAATTAAGAAATTTCATTTGAAAGGAAGCTTCATGCCAGGTCACCAAAGCAGACTGTATGCATAGCTCGTATGGAAGCGATTTCTGCTTTCATCTTTGACCTTGACTGGGGTCTATCTCCTAGATAATTTCAGTTTAAATTCTAGCTTGGGCAGCATACAGGCTCCATGCAGTGTGGCATTTACCCTCTTGCTTAATTCCTTGTCCTTGAGGCTGGCAGGTTTGGTAGTTCTACTTCTGGAAACAGATGAGTCACTGAGAAAAATCTGACTCTTGGCCCAGAAGCAGAGTCCAAGCGTGACTCTGCAGAGAGTGATATCACAGTGTCTTATGCTGCTATAATTTACAGGGTCATTAAGCCCTACACTATCTACTGTTCTTGCATATTTTTACTGGGGGGTTTCATTAATTATCCCAAGTGTCTAACCTAACCACATGTAGCATAAATGTAGACTGAGTGTTTGGACAGCATCCTTTTCTGAGAAAATATGTAAGGGTGTCAATTCTGAAATTAGATTCTGTGCTAACCCAAGAGGCAAAATTCCCATTATCTTCAGTGGGAGTTTTCCCTGTGCAGGACTGCAGGGTCAAACCCATATAGAATGATGTACCAGTGACACAATAAGTTACAAGTGTGACAGTTCAGGGCAACGGCACATGTAACCCTCTTGATATTCCAGCAAGGGCTCCCACTCTGGGCTTCCAGTTCCTCAGCCATGGCTTATCTTGGGTGGAGACACACTCCTCTCTCCCTCCTGACTGGGGTATTTCCTGGATTCACAGCTCCCTGCATACACTGTGAATTCCTCAGTGAAGTCAGACTGCCTATGCAGGCTTGCTTTACTTTTCTGTTCAGAAATGGTATACGGTGTAATTGCCAGAATTAAATGATCACTCAGCTCTGTTTATGCACCCATTTATTCTTAAGGTACAAACACAACAGAGAAAACATTAAAACAATAAACGAACTTACATACATGCTAATAAGCTTACCAGGATCACTCCAACTTCAGCAAGAGCTCTGTCTGGTAAACAGTCCTTCAAACCACACTCAGGCATTTTCCTGTGATCACAAGTTCATAACAGCTGTTAACACAGAACAAGCACCCAGACTGGGTCAAATCCTTCCAACACTTCCCGGGAAGGGTTCGGGCCCCCCTTACACAGAGGGTCCTGTCCTTTCATTGCATCAGAAAGAAGGCCCAGAGTCAGGTTTAACTCAGGCTATTTAACCAAAAGTACTTTCTCTGATCATGGATCCCTGGAGAATCAAGTTTGAACCAGTATATGTGAGCCTCTGGAGGTGTTACAACCTGACTGAATTTTCCTAATCACCCCACACTGTTCTTAGTTCCTGGATAGCTGTGGTCTCCCTACCCCATGGAATTACGTATATTCCCTGGCCCACAATGATACAAAAACTCAATTCAATAAAGTTTCTTCAGACTATTACAGGAAATTACCATATATATTACAACAAGTGACCACAAAGCTCTCAGTAAGGCTATAGATATGCACTGAGATATAGGCAGGTGTCACATTTTGGGTGCAATCCAGACCAATAAGGGGTTGTGTCGCCATCTTCTCTGTATCCTAGGTGCCTTAAATGTTCTGCTGCTGTGGCTCACCACCCAGACGTCAACAGCCAGGAGACAATCATGTGATATCTTGAGCATCTGTGTGCTATGTGGCCTTGGTTCAGTGCTTCTGACCCCAGCAGCCTGCCACAACACAGCAACCCCACCAGCTTTAGGTACACCTGGCAAGATGTCCCCAACATGCTTTCAGTCCCCAATTTCCCCCAAACCACCCTCCCTGAAGTGTCCAGCCCTCTACTGGACCACTCAGCTATAATAAGGTTTGTTTGCTCCTTTAAAGAGACAGTACCCAACAGCTTGCCAGTTTAACTGGTGTTAACAATCACTTCAATTCAAACACAGCTGTGGGTTGGTTTAGAGTAAAATAAAACAAGTTTATTAACAACAGGACATATGCTAAGTGAAACCAAGTAAAATAAAGGCAGAGATTATTACAATCAAATAAAAGTGAAAACACACACTTAAAAGTCTAAAGCTTACTCTATCAAGGTACAGTCTTTGTTTACTCACCAATTATTCTTGGTCCAGCATGGCTGACTTTCTTTCAATCAGGACCTTCCACAGAAGTGTCACAGGCTGGTTTCCCTCATCTTCTGAGGTGAACATTAATTGTGGAGTCTCTCTCTTTGTTCTTTATATTCCCAAGGAATTTTCTTTGTTCTCAGAATTAGGAAGGCCCCTTAGGATTCAATCTCCTGTGTCTCTCTGGGGAGCAGAAGCTATATGAATTCTTTCTATCTTGAGTTGAGGCTCAAGACAACCTTTGCTGGTTTGCTTAATAGCTTTGTTTATGGCTAATATGTAAATTGAGGTAATCCCACATTCCTTTGTCTAGGACAGAACCGTTTATCATCTTTACCTAGGCTAGGCTGTCTTCTTAAACATGTTCTTGTAACATTATAGAGAGGGAATTAATAAATTCACACATAAGGTTAACACATTCATTTTACAATGATATTAATGACCAGTGTGTGATTAGCTTTCAAATGATACTTTAAATGGCATATTGTAGCCGTTGTGAGTGGAGTGTGAATACAGGGGCACTTAGGGTCACAGCAGGATAGTTCCATCATGGGCTAGTGCACACAGCACTGGGAAGAGGGTGATACAGGAAGCACAATCTCTCCAGGCGTGGGCAGAAGCGAATACACAGTCTGCAACTAGAGTGGCTCCACTCTGGGTTGATGTTCACTCTTCTCTGTTTTCTGAATCATTTTCTGTCTGGAAGGAGCAAAGACTAAGCTGTAGTTGTATGACAGGGAGAGAAAGGGAAGTTTTTTATGCCTCTTCCCTTACACATGGGTAGATCTCAATGTACTCCATCATAAATCAGATATTAAAGGGAGAGACATTGAGGCTATGCATATTCTCATTGGCAGAACCAAACTTTAAAAAGAATTATTGGTAATAATAATATTTTTCACTTCTGTTGCACAGACCATCCAAAGATTTCAAAGGCATTTGCACAAATACATGAGTTAAGGCTCAAAACATGCCTGAATAGAGCTGGGCGGAAAAAGGTAATTACATTGAATGGAGGATTTAGTTATATTGAAAATAAGTTTAATTCAAAATTGGAATGAAAACCCAAAAATGAAATTCTCTGCATAATAGAAAGGAGCCCTGGCTCTGGGGCAGTTTGTCTGTGGGATGCCGTAGAGCAGGGTACCCTGGGCACCCTGAGGGACCCATCTCTGAGGCAATCCGCATGGCTAACTGTCCCATTGCCATGGACCCTGGAAGTGCTCAGGTTCCCAGCCCCATGGCAGTCTACCTGGAGTCAGAAAGGTTGGACACTCTGGGAGACCAGGCTGCTGAGGAGCTGGGTGCTGGGACTCCATGTTCCTGAGGAGACAGAAGCCTGGAAGCTGCTGAGGCGCTGCAAGTCTGTGATGCGGGACTCCTGCATACTCTTCCAAGCAGGCTGCTAAGGAACTAGGATGAGTTGGCAGGAAACCAGGTTTTTCCACTCTCTATACTCCTAAAAGTGGCTAAATATTATTATCCCTATTTCAGAGATGCAGAAGGCGAGACATCAGCACAAAGAGTTAATGACTTGTCCAAGGTCATGCAGAAAGTCTATGGCAAAGACAGGAATGGAACTCACATATCCCCAGTCCCAGTTCTATGCCTTAACCACAGAACCCAATTTAGCAAAATTTCTAGAAGCAGCATATACAGGATTTATTTCAAATTACCAATGAGGATGAGAAGCCAGAAGATCAGACCTTTGCCCCAACCAAGATTTCATAGACTCCAAGGCCAGAAGGGACTATTATGATCATCTAGCCTGACCTTTTATACAACATAGAACTTCCCCAAAATCATTCCAAGAGCAGATCTTTTAGAAAAACATCCAATCTTGATTTAAAAATTATCTTTCTTTTTGTTAAGTTAAATAGATTGAGTTCTTTGAGTGTATCACTATAAGGCATGTTTTCTATTCCTTTAATCATTCTTGTGGCTTTTCTCTGAACCCTCTCCAACTTATTAACATCCTTCTTGAATTGAGGGCACCAGAACTGGACACAGTATTCTAGCACCAATAGAAGCAATGCCACTGATTATTCACCATGACTCTAAGTCTTTTTCAGAGTCACTGCTTCCCAGGATAGAGCCCCGCATCCTATAAGTATGGCCTACATTATTTGTTCCCAGTTGTGTACAGCTACATTTATAGATTCATAAACTTTAAGGCCAGAAGGAACTATATCAGGATCATCTAGTCTGACCTCCTGCACTTTGTAGGCCACAGAGCACCACCCACTCCTGCAACAGGCTCATATCCTCTGGCTGAGTTACGAAAATGCTAAGATCTTGATTTAAAGACTTCAAGTTACATGGAATCCACAATTTACTCGAGTTTAACTCACCAAGTCACTCATGCCCCTGACTGCAAAGGAAGGTGAGAAAACACCAGGGTCTCTGCCAGCGTGCTCTGGTGGAAAATTCCTTTCCGACACCAAATATGGAGATCAATTATTGAGCATGTCTGCGGGATCCACCAGCAAGACACCTAGGAAAGAATTCTGTGTAGTAACTCAGAGCTCTCTGCATCTTGCGTCCCATCACTGGCCATTGGAGATATTTGCTAATAGCAGAGGAGGATAGGACATATGTCATTGTACGCAACCTTATCATACCATCCCCTCTATAAACTTATCAAGCTCAGTCTTGAAACAAGTTATTTTTTTGCCCCCCTTACTCCCTTTGAAAAGCTTTACCAGAACTTCTCTCCTCTGATGGTTAGAAATCTTCATCTAATTTCAAGCCTAAACTTGCTGATGGCCAGTTTATATACATTTGTTCTTGTGCCAACATTGGCCCTTACCTGAAATAACTCCTCTCCCTACCTGGTATTTGCTCTCTACAAATACATCAGAGGGATAACAATATCTACCCACTCAGTCTTCATTTTGTTTGGCTAAACAAGCTAAACTCCTTAAGTCCTCTCATAAGGCAGGGTCTCCATTCCTCAGATCATCCTAGCAGCCCTTCTCTGCACCTGTTCCAGTTTGAATTCATCTTTCTTAAACATAAGAGACCAGAATTGCACACAGTATTCCAAATGATGTCTCACTAGTGCCTGGTATAATGGTCATACTTCCCTATCTCAAAAGGGAAATACCTCACCTGACGCATCCTAGGATTACCTTAGCCTTTTTCATGGCCAAATCATACTGGTGGCTCATAATTCTCCTGTGATTGACCAGTACAATTCTCCTTCCAACTGGTAAGTCCCCAGCTTAAAGGAAAAACTTTTGTTCATCCCTAAGTGCATGGCCTTGAACTTTGCAGTATTAAATTTCATCCCATTTCTATTCCTCCAGTTTTCAAGGTCATCCAGATCTTCTGGTATGATATTCCAGTCCTCCTCCACATAGGCAATAACTTAAGTATTAATAAAATATCAGTCCTCAGACTGATCCTTGAGAAACTCCAATAGTAACCTTCCTCCGGCCTCCCAATTCACCTTTCAGTATGACCCGTTGTAGACTCCCCTTTAACCAATGCCTTCCCCACCTTTTGATTTTTGTACTAATCCTCATCTCCAATTTAACTATTAATTTCCCATGTGAAACTATCAAATGCTTTCCTGAAATTGAGGTGGATTAGTTCTACTGCATTTCCTTTCTCTAGAAAATCAGTTATCTTCTCAAAGAAAAAGAAGTTGGTCTGCGGATCTACCTTTTGTAAAACCATGTTGTATTTTATTCCAATACCATTAAACTCTATGCCCTTAATTACTCTGTCTTTCAAAATTTGTTGTAAGACCTTGAATACAACTGAGGCCAAACTAACAGGGCTGTAGTTTCCTGGATCATTCCCCTCTCCCCCGCTTCCTTAAATAAAGGTATTATATTTCCAATTCTCCAGTCACAGAGCATGACCCCTGAGTTTATGGATTTATTAAAAATCCTTTCTATTGGTCTTGCAGTTTCATATGGCAGTTCCTTTAATATTCTTGGATGGTGATTATCTGTGCTCCTGATTTGGTTGCATTCAGCAGTTTGGCTTCCACCTCAGATATGGTAATTTCTCTTTCTATATCCTTGTTCCCACCCTGCCACTACTCACAAGCTCCTCATTGCCTCATTTTATAATAAGGGCAAAGTATAATCTTTAATCTCCATCCTGTCCTCAGTATTTAGCAGTCCCACTTCTTTCCTCATTTTCTTTTTATTTATATGGCTATACTGTTTTGCTAGGTCCAGATCTGCTTGGCTTTTGGCAGAGCTTTACCTTTATCCTTTACCTTTATACTTTACTTTATACCTTTACTTTCACTTTATCCTGGCACTTCCTGACCTCCAAGAGTTAACTTCCCTTACTGATCCATCCCTTCTTCCATTCCATTCCTTCCTCTTAATAACCTGTTTGAGATGCATGTTAATCCAGTTTGGTTTGCACCCCTTCCCATGAGGTTTTTTTTTTGTTTTTTGCCTTGCTTGGGATGCAGGTTTCAAACGGTTCTTGCAACTTTGACTTAAAATGATTCCAAGCCTCCGCCACGTTCAGATCCTTGAGCTCTGCAGTCCAGTATTCAGTCATATTAAAACATACATTGTTTGCTTCAGCCCACTTTACCAAACAATTCAGATTGCTCTGAATCAGTGACCTGTCCTTTTCATACTTATCACTCCCCCAATTTTTCGGTCATCTGAAAACTTTGTCAGTGATGATTTTATGTTTCCTTCCAGGTCATTGATAAAAATATTAAATAATGTAGAGACAAGAACTGATCCCTGCAGGACCAACTTGAGGACTTGATTTCCCACTTACAATTCCATTTTGAGACCTGTTACCAGTTTTTAATCCATTTGATGTGTGCAATGTTAATTTTATGTTGTTCTAGGTTTTTTTAATTGAAACATGATGCAGTATCAGTATATTATGTCAACACTATTAGCTTTATCAACCAAACTTGCTATTGCATCAAAAAAAGATATCAAGGTAGTTTGATAGAAGCAATTTTCCATAAACCCATGTTGATTTGCATTAAATACATTACCCACCATTAGTTCTTTATTAAGAAAATCCCTTGTCAACTGAATCATTATCTTGCCTGGGATCAGTCTCCTGGGTGAGTTCATTTCACCCTGGGAAAGCTGTCTCCTGCACAGATAAGCTTTACTCTTATGACAGAAAGATGATAAACCCAGTTCTCTCCACTTGGATGGGAGAGATTAGTATCCTTGGAATGAATCCCTAATGAATCCACTATATGTGCAGCTCAGAAAGCCCATCCTGTCTCCAATTCCCATGGATATCATTGTTTAATTAGGAGTTACAAAAGCAGAAAGAATTGTCCTCATCCCATCTCACACTTCATTCATACACACAAACCTAAGTCCTTTTCACTTGCAAAGTTGACATACCACCCCTACCCCATTCTAACTGCCCCAGCTAACAAACACACAGTTGTTAATACTGCAACTACTTAATTAATTAATGGCCAATGGTGTAGAATTCTCTGCTTTCTCATCAGAGGTTTAGGATAGTGACAGAAAGTTCACTTCTGTATCTCTCCCCCTTCACAGCTACAGAGCAGACAAGGAGACCAAGTTCAACTCCCAGCAACTTCAATACAACTCTGTGCTGTAAGAAAAGGAGACAAAGAAGTTATTACACCATCTAAAGAGCATGTTAGGTTTTCCTGGTAAGTGGATAAAGCGTTCAGTTTCCAAAAAATCTGAAGCTGGCAGGGACAGATACAGAAACAAGCCCAGCAAGTACTGCAGCATTGGGGTAGGGAAGTGGGAAAGCTAGAGCCCAGCCAGAACTACTCTTCTCTGAAGCACCCTCTGAGCCTAGAATTATGCCGTGGTGGTGGCTCTGCTCCACCCCCCTGACCTCATTGGAACTCTAGGAGTAGAACTGGGGTTTTTTTTTGGAAAATGTAGATTCATTCAAACTGAAGTTTTTCACAAAAACATATTGGCTTCAACATATCTTTCATTGGGAAGGTCCATTCTTGGGTCCAAGCTGGGATTTCTGGAGGAGAAGGAAGGGAAGGGGGAGACAGACACACATATACATCTCAGACTAGCCAGTGCCTCAGAATTAGGGTCAGGGCCGGCTCCAGGGACCAGCTTTCCAAGCAGGTGCTTGGGGCGGCAATTAGAATGGGGTGGCAGTCCATGTCCCGCGGCGGCAATTCGGTGGCCACTCCGCTGCTCTTGTGGTGGTGGCAATTTGGCGGCAGCTGCTTGAGGTGGCAACATTGCTAGTGCCGCCCCTGGTTATGGTGTTCAGATTGGATATAGGAGACCCACATTCAAGTTTCTGCTTTGTCTCTTTCCACAGGCAGCACAAATTTTGTTTAGAAGCCTTGCAGGTTTTGGGATACTGATGATATCAAAGTGTTTTGTACAGTTTTCCCTGTAGATAGTCTCTCCCCAATGCTGAATGGCTGTTTGCTCCAATCCCTTCCTGTCTCCCCTCCTGCCATCTGTTCACCTCAGTTTCACTGCACATGCTAGGCATGCTCCCCTCTTCAATTCTGCCCTGTACCTCATCCCTCTCCCTTCTTTTGTCTTTCCACTTTGTTGATCCTCTTCTGAAAAAAAAAGGTCGTGGTCGAGGAGAGATGGCACTGACCACACCATTTTCTACCATCAATTCCTTACTCTGCTCTCGTGTTCTAACCCTTCCTACCCTGTGCCTGTCTTGTTTATTTAGATTGTAAGCTCTTCGAGGCAGGGACTGTCTATTACTCTGTGTTTGTACCGTGCTTGGTACCATTAGCCCTCCATTTCTGGTAAATCCCTAGGTACTTACCAAATAAGTGATAATAATGACTAAAAGGGTTAAGACTCTACCATCTCAAAAGTTATAGATAGATAGAGAGATATATAGAAATATATAAACATTTGGAAATCAAATGCATGCCTTTCCCTGAATGCACCAGAGGACAATCCCCACCTATCTGTCAGCACTGGGCTGATAACTTACTCCAGCTTGCTCAGTAGGCGGGTTGTATTTGTTTTAAAAGACCATCCATATCTCTCCCTTCCCCCTCACCTGCCCCATTCCACTACAACACCTACACTACACACAGAGGTGAAAGTAAGCTGGTCCAGTCTGGTACGGCGTACCGGCAAGAGCCAGTACACCATGCTGGACCGGACCAGCTTCCCCAGGATGGCGATTTAAAGGGCCCAGGGCTCCCTGCAGCAGCCGGAGCCCCGGACCCTTTAAATCACCTCCCAAACCCTGCTGCCGGAGCTCTGGGGTAGTGGGCAAGGCTCTGACGGTGATTTAAAGGGCCCGAGGCTCTGGCTGCTGGGCCCTTTAAAGTGCTGCCCGAGCTCCGCTGCCCAAGCCCTGGGGTAGCAGCTGCACGGTTTGGCAGTGATTTAAAGGGCCCGGGGCTCCCCGCAGTGGCAGGAGGCCCAGGCCCATTAAATCGCTGCCCGAGCCCCGCTGCTGGAGCCCTGGGGTGGCGGCGGCAGGGCTCCGGTGGTGATTTAAGGGGCCAGGTGCTCTGGCCACTGCAGGGAGCTCTGGGCCCTTTAAATCGCCACTGAGCCCCGGGGCTCCCAGCTGCCTCTGCAGCTGGGGGGATGATTTAAAGGGCCTGGGTATTTAAAGGCCCTGCCTCTTCTGATTGAGGCCACACCCCCTGCTCAGGACTCCAGTAAATCCTTTAAATTACTTTCATCCCTGACTACACATCTCTATAATAGATGTTAGCCCATAAAAGGGTACAGCCTGGCCTAACGTGCCTGGAAACATGTTACACAGTGAAAAAGGAAAGCCCTGGGAATGTATGAAAACCAATTCAATTCTTAGCTAAACGAGCTCTTCCAGCTTGTGTAGTCTTTCACTTAGTCTGGTGACACTCTGGAGTTTGGCGAAAATGTCCACTTTTTGTTGCAAATACCTGTGGAAAAATTTCAGTCCCATCCATCCTGCTTTGACCCAGCATTTCCTGGCTTCTTTATCTGTTTTGTGATCCCTGCCAAGACCTCCAATGAAATAAATTGCATTTTATTAGTCTGTATTGTAGTGACAAATTTGGTTATGGCTATAGCACAATGGTTCCCAAACTTCTTCCGCCGCTTATGCAGGGAAAGCCCCTGGTGGGCCAGGCCGGTTTGTTTACCTGCCGTGTCCACAGTTTCGGCTGATCGCGGCTCCCACTGGCCGCGGTTCGCTGCTCCAGGCCAATGGGAGCTGCTGGAAGCAGCAGCCAGTACATCCGATGAAGTGAGCTGTAGCTCATGAAAGCTTATGCTCAAATATATTTGTTAGTCTCTAAGGTGCCACAAGTCCTCCATTTCTTTTTGCAAATACAGATTAACATGGCTGCTACTCTAAAATCTACAATGAAACTCTTTACATTTCAATGTAACCCCATTCCTGTATAAGCCATCTCACTACTCATTTCTTTTCCTCCCCATCCAGTTTTTCCACCCTAGTCCTGTGCCACAATATGCTCTACCACAGAAGAACAAACCCTCTTCTTTGATTCCATTTCTCATCACTGCCAGCATTTTTGTTAAAAAATTTCCCTTTAACCTTTGAGGGATTTGTGCTCTGCAGAAAAAAGGGTGAGAGGGCTGAAGAATCTATGCATTACTGTCTGCATTTAAATACAAATGCTTTTTCATAAAAAAGGAGAGAGGTAATGCCACTTAGCAAACCAGCTTATATTAAGTGCACATGATAAAATATACTGAGCACTTGAGTGCAATGACTGTCAACCAGGGACTGAATTAGGATCTCCAGAGCTTAGTGCATGAGCCTAAAGGACTTTGTCTCCTGGCTGGCACTGTAGCTCTGTGGATTAGGCACAGAGAGGTCTGGGTAATGTTAACAGAGCCATGTTCAGCCAGTACAATTTGAAGTGAAAAATTTTTATGGAGGTTGGGGGATGGGAATGAAGTGAAGGTCTTTCCCTCCACTGGGAAATAGTTTGTTGAAAAATATCTGCTTGGACTGAGCATATGGAACCAGAGCCAAAAAAAAATTGCCCGTCTCAAATATTTGTATGATCCCTCAGGAATATGTCATACATTGACAGGATGAGTTAGCTGTAGCTGGAGAGGGAGTTAATTTTATCAGAGGCAGGGAAGCCCTCCTTTCAGTTAGAGAGCAGAATTTTTACAAGGGCTCCCAAGAGAAAAGCTGTGGAATGAAGTCATAGGTGAAGGTCTCTGGAGAAGGAGATAAAGGCAAGCATCACAGGGGAAGAAGACAAATTGGTAAGGGGCCAGTTGTTAGGAGAGAAATTATGGGAAATGTAGGGCAGCTGCGTGGGAGCCTGTAGCTATTTGAAGAGGGAGTGGAGGGGAGAAAGGAATAGCAAAAAGATATCCACATTTTCAGAGGAGGAGGTGGACTTTTACAAATTAATGTAGAAGTTTCAGCATCTACTGCGGTTTGACTATTCTTAAAATATAAAGCAGCCGGGGGAAGAAAGCTTTAGAAGGCTGATGCACATAGCATCTCTGCCAAACAGCCCTGTGACATGCTGCTCAGGTGGTGAGACAGGCTGACAAAGCTTGAAGCATGGTTTTTACAAATCCATGTCTCTCGCTGTAGGAATCAGTTTCTGTTCTTCAGAGAATACTTCTGCCTCACACATGAGTCTGTAAGACTGCCTGTGCTTATTGTTATTTCTATTGTAGTTGGCCTAAGAACCCCACAAAAGACTTAGGGTCCCTTTTCACCAAGAACTATACAGTCTCTGCCTCAAGCACATCTAGGAATTAGAGAACATGCAACAGGTGAATGAACACACAAATGTGGGTGTGAGGGGGAGGGAGGAGCTATGTTATTATACATTTCTTAAACTGCTTTTCATAACTTGTTAGTCTCTAAGGTGCCACAAGTACGCCTTTTCTTTTTTCATAATTCAGTTTGTTTCAAGATTACTACAACAAGCATTTCTTTTTCAAGGGTTGACTCAGTGTCATAGGTGCTAGGTTTGAATTACCTGAAGCCACTGCTTCATATCCTGACAGGGAAGAGGTCAACTTTCTGATGCAAATAAATTGAGGACTCTGAATGCATCCGATGAAGTGAGCTGTAGCTCACGAAAGCTTATGCTCAAACAAATTTGTTAGTCTCTAAGGTGCCACAAGTACTCCTTTTCTTTTTGCAAATACAGACTAACATGGCTGCTACTCTGAAACCTATGAGTTTAGAGTTTGTGGCTCTTTTGGAGCAGGCCTTAAAATCCCAAGTCCTGTTTTCTCTGCATGGATGCTAAAGACCATGAGGCACATTTTGTAATAGCAGACAGTTTGGCCCCTTGACTTGGCTAACAGTTCTTCTCCATCTTATGTTGTGTGGAATGGCACATGCTAGTTGTCCACTTGGCTGCTACCTCCATCTCCAGAGGTAGCTTCCCTTCAGTGATGCTGTAGGCATATGAAGCACATGAGATCCTTCCAAGCCAGAGACACAACTTTTGAAATCATGCAGGAAAGCCTCTTCTTGGGGTCTTTCCATTCTGAATGAAAAGAGGAAGTACCACAAATCTTGCCCAGTGCTCGCCTTTGGTATAGTGGTGCCCTAGGCAAAGACTCTGTATTTGATGCCCCGATACCAAGTCACACATTGGCTTACTGCTTCACTCTTCTCACTAACTGAGGTTGTTCCCTCTCTGAGTTTTTTCTTCCTTCAGAAAGGTGACCTGTGTTTCTACTAAGTCATATGCAGTGGCCACCTGTTAATTCCCAAACACATCTCAGAATACTTTGCACAACGAAGGACCTGCTGCAACCAGTGGAAAGGATTCTGGGAACAGCCAGGATCTAAACTTTGGTTCTCATTACATACAAGTCTGCAGAAACAAGGGCACCATTTCTAAAGGGTGACCAGGTGAGCCACAGATATACATTAACCTGGTGATCCTTTAGTTATAATATCCTACTCGTGTT
This sequence comes from Dermochelys coriacea, assembly GCF_009764565.3. Taxonomy (NCBI): domain Eukaryota; kingdom Metazoa; phylum Chordata; order Testudines; family Dermochelyidae; genus Dermochelys; species Dermochelys coriacea. The sequence continues at coordinate 93,740,266 of NC_050070.1, read as the reverse complement.
TGTAGTTGGCTATCTATTCCAACTATGTCAGACATGTTTGGCCTCTCCTGATCTTGGAATAAAACAAGATTTCCATACCAAGACTGCAGAGATTGGGAAACATGCAAGATTTCCAACTAAGTTTTGTGAACCCTAAGAAATTATTTTAAGTATCCAAAGTGTGGGTGTGTGGGTAGAGTGGCAATAGAAATACCAAAATACTTTGTGATAGACTAATTTCATGGTGTGTCTAACTCAGCTAAAGCCAGGAAGCAGTAGAGATCTAACTATAAAATCTGTTCTTATGAAGTTTCCAAGATAAACATCATAAACATAGACCTGGATCTTTGGAGATCTGACCATCACTGCTCTGATCCTGCCTTCTTCCGTGTATACCACTGGCCTGAGATAGTGTTTGCATAGCCAATTTCCCCTAAAATATAATTTGACTATTTTCAAATTATATAAATGCAAAAATATAAAATACTTACTGGCTTAAGAGGCTTTTTTTGGACTTGCTTAACTTAAAAACTTTAAAATTTCAGCTGGGGAAACTCTTTTTTAGTTAAAAACAAGACAAATTAAGCAGAATTCAACAAATTAGATGAGTTATATTGTAATTCAGAAATTGCCTTCTTATCTTAAATGTACAGCATAAGAAGTATCTATATAGTGATATATAGCAAACAATTCTGCAATCTGTTTCACAGGTGTACATCATACATACATTTTGCAAAAATTGACTCTAGAGCTCTACAAATATTGAAACCAATTTTCCAAGACAAAGGCCCTTTGCTTCCTTTATCCTTAATAGCAGAAGTTAAGAATATAATGTTAACATAAATTCTTTGAATATAGTCTTTGAATATAGTGTTGGGACAGGAGTGTTTGGCCAAAGTACATATATGCTGTCTTCTTCACTTTGTTTTCTGAAAGCACTGTAACAACAAGCAGTGATCTATTCCCCTGATTTTCCAGGTTATATGTAAAATATAAATGAGCATATGATGCTGAGGCAGAGAGGGAGTAAATCTCTTAAGAAATTGTTTGGGTGAAGAACAGAAAAAGAAAACAGATTTACAAAATACCTGACCTTTTCATTGAGCATCATCTGGTGAAAGGTTAGAACAGAATAAATACAAACAAAAGAACGTGCAGACATTTATGGAGAAAACTTCTGCTGTTGTTAGTATGAATCTCTGCATATACTGTTGAGAAGATATGTTATATATGCAAATGCAAAAATATTAGGAGAGCACAATTTCCTTTAGAGACTAAACAGTGAATATAACTGCTAGAAAAAGAGAGCAAATACTGTCATAGGCATTGTTTGGTTTGACACAGAGACAGGTTTTATATATATATAATGCACAGTTCAGTTCAGTTCATTGAAAGTGAGTTTCAATGAAGTCACACAAATTAGGGTCATTCTTGTCAGTTGCCAGCTTTTGCAGATCAAGGAGTGACGGTTCACATATATATATAAAACTGTAAATGTACAAAAAGAAAAGGAGTACTTGTGGCACCTTAGAGACTAACAAATTTATTAGAGCATAAGCTTTCGTGAGCTACAGCTCACTTCATCGGATGCATGAAGTGAGCTGTAGCTCACGAAAGCTTATGCTCTAATAAATTTGTTAGTCTCTAAGGTGCCACAAGTACTCCTTTTCTTTTTGCGAATACAGACTAACACGGCTGCTACTCTGAAACCTGTAAATGTACAGTTCATTACCTGGCGTGATTGGCTTAAGTGGAACTATGACAATTAACACCAACTACAGATCTCCTTAATTTTCTGTATATAAGTAATTCCACTGCCTGCAAAGAGACTACTCGTGCTCTCTAAGTGTTAGCAGGATTAGGGCCTAAGGAAGCACAGATGGTGAAATCTATTTGTTACAACACAGTCCACACTGTGATAAGCTTAAAGGAAAGGGTGTCTGCCTGGGTCCAGCTCAGCCACAGTTTTGTATTTGTTCTTGCTAGAACTTTAATCCACAGCTGCTGAACTCCCAAAACTCCAAAAGAGTCCATTTTCATGCAGATTATGAAACAGGCAGAAGCCTGTGGTTATGGTATTGCTGATAACCTTTGGCCAGCTGCAAATCAACTATCTTGAGATGTTTTGGGTTAAGTGCTGCCTTCCCCCTTTTGCATTAGGTAAATTATGATTTTCTTGGTTTCACAACAATATGGCTACACTCTCACTCACACTGTTGAAAAACATTGATAAGAAGTTCTGTAAACAACACTGGCACTTTTTCTAACTGTGCTTCTGGAGTGAAATTCTGGTTCCACTGAAGTCAGTGTGAATTTGGCCATTGGTTTCAAGGGAGCTAGGATTTCACACCTGAACTTTTCTGTTGATGAGCACATAATGTCCTGATGTATTTATATCTATTGCAGCAATTCCCGAGCAATCATTCACATAATACTAATACCATGACTGGTACTCCAGCGTCTCTGCTATCCTGCTTAATAATTAACTTTATTGCAGCGCTCTGGTGCACTGCTTGCCTGCCTTCTAATCTGTAATCTGGGAATTGGTTTATCAGTGATTTTCATTTTAGACAAATCTAAGCTCGATGCAGTCCAAGCTTCAATTACACAGATTGGGAAGCAGTTGGCACTGGCTGCTATAAATGAGATCATAAGTCCCAGTCCTGTAAGTACTGAGACCAGTGGAGGGCAACCTGCTGCCCATGGGCTGCTCGAGACCCATCAGGATAATCAGCTGGCAGGCCACCAGACTGTTTGTTTACATTTGCATGGCCACCCACAGCTCCCAGTGGCTGCGGTTTGCCGTTCCCAGCCAATGGGAGCTGTGGGAAGCAGCGGCCAGGTCCGTGCAACAGGTTGCCAATCACTGATTTAGACATATGCATTACTTTATGAATGTATGTAGCCCCATGTAAGACAATAGGGCCACTCACATGCATAAAATTAAGCCTGTGCATAAATGTTTCCTGGATCAGGGCCTAGTAAACTGATATAATTACCAAGAGTAGATGGGAGTCACGATCCTAATATATAATACATGCTCTTTTATATACTAGAAACAAGAGAGGGAAAGGATCATCCTTTTGGGGTGCTGGCTCCTCACATCTAAAAACCATCGACTGGGAAGAAACAAGGAAAGTGGGGTGCTGCACTGTTGTTGCAGCAGAAGTAAAATGGTTACATGTTTGTTGAAAAATCAGCATCCATGAGCATGCTCAGTTTTAGAGCAAACACTTAGAAACTATGCTAAGGGAGATTATAACACAGTTGCCTGCCTGTTGGAACAAACCACCATGTTCTGTTTATGTCCTTCAAATTATGTTTGAAATGCTGACCACAGGAAAACAGTTGTTGGCTGGTGTTCCTATTGGCCTTGCATGAAAGAGAAAGATTTACTCTTAATTTTTTGCATTCTTGAAAGCATAAATATTATGGCTGAGATTTTCAAAGTGGCCTAAGGGATTTGGACACCTTGGACTAGACTCACAAAATTATTTAGGTGCCTAAAAAGCCCAGAATCAGCTCTACTGGGATTCATAAAACCTCTGCTCATCTGCTGCTGAACCCTGTAGGTGCCTAAACTTGCTCAATACCTAAATGTCTGCAGTACATTCCCTAGGTGCCAATGTTTTTTCTTGTGGGCATGCACACTGCCGTCTTCATAATAGGTGTTAAGGCACCTAACCCCTAGAATGATGCACAAACTGGCAGAAGATAGGTGTTCTTCCATCTAGCTTGCATAGTGGGCCCAACCGGTAATAGTATTCACAGCTCATCAGAGGGATATAGGCCCCTTAAATGGGAGCCTACACAAAAGGTAGGGGGAAGACCTTCCTCATAACTTTTAGCCCAGTAGTCAGGATACCCAGCTAACCTAAACACAGCGTTTGCATTTGAGAATTCCAAGCAGAGGGAAGCACCTCCCTTCAGCTCAGACGTTGGCACCGAATGCTCTGAGGGGCGTAGCTTAGGATATCTTGGTATCTCCCACTGGCGAGCTTTAGGCAGGAAGCCACCTAAGGTGCTGGCTTTTGTGGATCCCATTCTGAGGTGCCTATCTCTTCCCAGTCATTGTATAGGAAGTCTAGGCACCGAACTCAGGCTTCATGTATCCACTGATTTTCTAGTTGTCTAGAAGTTAGGCATGGTGACGTTCAGCATCACTATGCCTACGTTTCCTTGCAAATCTATCCCTAGTTCCCACTGGGAATAGAGCATCCAAACCTTCTGAGACCCTCTGAAAATCTTAGCCATAGTATATACACAATTGATAGTTAAGCTCAGTCTTCATGTACACTAGATGCATCCTCTGTCTCTTTTAGCTACGCACCGTCCTTTACAGTACACTATTGTAAAAGGCCCAAAGACTGAAACCTTTTCTGACAATTATTTTCAGTATATGCAGGAAGAGAGTTAGGTTTTTTATCCTATTTAAAATTATACTAGATGAAAAGGCTGATGGCTGGAGTCTCACCAGCAAGAACACTTGCCCTAAACAGGAATACTAAAAATGAAATCGCAATTACCAGCAGGTGTTGCAAAAGACGTAGCACTAAAATGAAAGCACCTGATAGACTTAGCGTTCCTAAGTCTCACCCACTTTCAATGGTACTTAGGAGAACTAAGTGCCTAAGTCACCTTGACAATGGAATTTAGGCACATTTGAAAATTTTACCCTTAACTACTGCACCAATGGACATAACACATACCACAGAGGGAAATATTAAAGGGAATTTAAAACATAAAGGGAAGGGAGGGACATCAGAAAATAAGAATAAATACTTTGAATTAGTTAGGAAATTTGTACACAGATGCCAGGCAAAGTTGCCCAATAGGTGAGCGCCAAAGGCCTGTCCCTCCAGCCCATTTCAAATTCATCACCAACTCTATTTTTGACAGGAATATTTCACAAAATCCTCATTAAAAGATTAAAAATCAAAGACCACTGTATCAGGCCTAGTCTGCCTTGCTAGGTGAACTAGCATCAGTAATAAAGAAAGTTAAAAATGTGTGCCAAAGGAACAAGAAAAGACTTCTCCCCCAAAAGTGCATTGAGTTAATTGATGACGTTTATACTGACCATCTGATACATCTGGGATTGGTGTATGTACATTCAGTATCCAATTTCCTTTAAACACTCTTTTTAGATAATTTAATGAACAAAATATAGTTATAGCTGCCTTCCTACAAACAAAGGGATGACTCATAACAAGAAATACAGAGAAATTGGCAAGTCTTGTTCTATTTCCAACCCAGCTAAAGACAGGAAATACTGCAGGTATCACTATCAAGCCTGCTTTCATGAGATTTCCATCACAAAAGTAAAGATAAATATCCCAAATGAACATCTCAGTGTTTGGAGGGGTAACCATTATTGTATCATTGTTTCTTTGTATTCCCCTGTTCGTCTGTCAGTGCCCCTCTGACTCTTGTCTTCTGCATAAATATTAAGCTCTTTGGGCTGGGACTATCTTTTTTTTGGTCTATGCATGTGTGACACCTAGCACAATTACGCCCTGACCTACTGCATTACAAATAGTAAATAATAATATCATTCACCACCTTCAGGTTTCCCTGTTCCTTCTGCTTTTCCTCCATTGCTAATTGTTCCCCAAACTCTCACTAGCCATGTTTAAATAAATGCAAAAATATGAGCAGGTTACTGGGTTAAGATGTACAATAGCAAAGGGAAGTAACTCAGACATGAACTTATATTTCAAAAGAAATTTGGCAACTGTCTAGTGCACAGTATGGTCTGATTGATTTTAATTAAAATTAAATTAATTAAAAACCACCCAAGATAGAACGGCATAGAAACTGCCTACAGTGGATGCATTTATCTACCTAATTTCATTGTACTTTTGTGGTCTATTATAGTTATTCCAGGGGGAGATGCTTGTGTCTCTGCAAAAGTTACATTTTTAAAAATATATTATATATTAGTTGTTATTCTGGAAGAGAGGGATGACCAGAAACAAGTCAGGATAAACCTCTTACAGGAGACTAGGAAGGAAAACAGAATATTTTAAAATAACATTCCTCTGCATTCTTTCCCTCCTCATTGTCTTCAAATAACAGTATGAGAATGTAAAATTGTCACATTTATTTCTGAAGTGGGAGTCCTTCAAATATTCTAAAGTCTGAGAAACAGCAAAAACTATTTTTCCCTTTACCTTCAGTTTCCCATTGTTCAGTACCTCCATTGGGTCATTGGTTGTCCCTTGGAAGATAAGCTAGAGGGGGCTTGTGTGAGCCATTGGTTGGCACAGATGGCCTTTAGGCACTATGAAGAACCATCTTTGTTTTCTCTTTAAAAATATTGTATCAAGTAATTTTCTAGTCTTTTCCCTGCAAAGAAAACCTTGGAAGTATAAAGCCATTGCTATGGATGAAAAGAAGAATCAGCTGGGCTCCATTTCATCAGCAAGAGGCTGGGTTAGGGATTGATCAAAAGACATTTTTTATGTAAAATAAATCAGTGAAGTTTAGGTTGTATCTGAAAGAATCATTTCATGGGCCCACCTACAAATTATTTCACAGGCTTGCACAAAATTATTAAGGTTTGTTTGTTCACCTTCTCAGCTCTATCTGAGGCAGGATTGAGCCAATACTGAGCTCCGAGGCAGCTACCACACTGTAGGTGTGCCTGCTATTGCTGTGGCCATAGAAAATGCTGCAAGGGAAATTCCCCTCCTTCATCCCCGTAATGAGACCTAGCAGGGAGGAACAGACTATGCAGTGTCTGCATCCATCTCATATCCAGCAGTGAATAAGGAGGAGAAACAGAAAAAAAGAAGGAATCTGTATTAAGCTACTGCTGGTACCATTGAGAGAAGAATACTGCAGCTCAACTCTCCCCCAACCAATGTTACCCAGACTGAAGAGGCAATAGTGGGAGGAAGTCTGGTGCCTAGTCCTCTCACACCAACCAGGGGCTACTAACAGCAGTCAGAGGAATTCTGCCCACCTCTTGAAGAAGACCTATTCCCAATTTTGCTCCTAATAGCTCACACCTGCAGGATAAATCCCTAAAAGCAGAGGCTAGCAGAAACCACAGGACAAAACTACCAGACACCAGTGCTCCGAGCAGAGGCTGAAGAATGACTATCCTGCCACCATTGCTCCTTCTCTGAGGAATAGCTGCCAGGAAGTGGAGACACCTAGAAAAGTCTTCATAAGCTTCTGGGGAGGGGGAAACATGATGAATCAAGAGGGTGGGCATGGAAGGAACAACAGATTAAGACTGGAGAGAGAAAAAATATTAAATTGGTAAGAGGGAAATTGAAGAGAGGCAGGGGGAGTATTTTACCCAGGGGCTGTCATATGTGTCACCAACTGAGGTGAACAATATTTGAGGAAGCCCTTGCTGATATTTTATTGTTATTTTGTTATTATTTTTATTAGAAAAATGCCAAGGACATAACACCATTACATGACTTGGGCTGGCACTTATATTATGGCAATGTGTGTTCTAGAAAACAGAGTATATTTGATTGCCACTTGGTTACCACAGAGAAGAGTTCCTCAGTGGAGATTTTTATGCTTGAGAGCCTCACAAATATTTCAGGCAAATCTATTTCCAATTCATTCATCGTAATCATTCCCGACACATTTTTGGATGACAACAATGTGTTTACACTTGAAAACAACCATTTATTTCATCCCAGCCCATCTCTTCTTATTATTTAATCTTGCAATGAAGTCACAACTATCCTAAATGTCACATTTGCTCTTATTAGAACAGACTGATGTCATAAATACATTGTGCACTTGACAGCTGGATGAAACAGAAGAAGCTGGGCAGTAATAGAATCTGCATTTTGCCACACAGTAGCTAAAATAATAGCAAGAGAAAACCAAAAGTGATGGCCAAACATTTATTGTATATTACATTCATAAGTATTTTCTCCTCTACCCTGCCAGCTCACCATTGATTTGTAATGTGTTGTTGTCCTGTTGCCAGCCAAGGATATATGCTGAGAAATCATAACTTTTTTTAACAAGAATGAGTATAGTCATTTCTATTGTAGGACTTAATTTTCCAAGCTAGAAGGAAGTGACTATTTTTCCTTGAAGGTACTAGAATGATGCAGTAGGTGTGGCCCCAGAGTAATTAATTTCACTTTAAATCCAAGCATAGCTATTACAGCATTTGTTACCACAAATGACCAAAGATGTGACAGTGATCTGCTTTAAGTAGTACTAGTAGTACTATCTACTATCTGCTATTAAATGAAGAAATATAATAGTCGCCAATAAATACACCATAGAAGTCTAACAATTAGATATTGTATTGGTTTATAAAAATGTGTGCAGCCAGCAAGTGACCCATCTACTAATTAGGACTTTTTGTCTCTCTTACTGAAACAGCTGGGAATGTCAAACAGCTTGTTATTAACCACAGCACACTTCTAGTCATCTAGACTGTATATGTTATTTTCTTCTCAGAAGATTTAGCTCCCCACTGTACTGGGATGGTCCTTACACCCCCTTTCCTGAGATGACAATCTTGTCTACCTTCTCCTGTGTCTGTCAAAGAAGATTATTAGGTTCACCGAAGCCAGATAAAGCTTCATCTCTGGTAGCAAGATAACCCTCAGTAAAGCAGACTGGCTTGAAGGTGAGTATGTAGGATGAGACACCTTATTAGAACACTTATAAAGATAAAGGATGCTAAATATTGTGTCTGTCAACTTAGTCATAAGACTTTAGGATAAACCAATAAATCAAGTATCTCATTTTTTTCTACTTGCTGTAGTCTCATTCTGCACATAGTGTGACCAAGACCCTTGTAGTCCAATAACACAGGTGAGCCAAAAGGAAGCCACTCTCTGGCTAAGCCAGTAGTTCTGTTCCCAACTGGTCTCAGCTGTAAGCTATTCTTTCCATATTGATGAGGGTGGTTAGCTTTAGCATAGCAAAATATGAAAGGCAAAAAAAGCAAAAAGTCCCCAGATCCCAATCTTGCTCAGTAGCCAGCTAGCAAAGACCAGGACTTCTTTTAAATAAACTCTACAAATCATAACTTCGAACATGAAAATCATGCTCATGACAAACACAAACCTTACATATCTTTAGACAAACTGAATGTCTGATTAGTTGGACAATTTTAGAAACATGAGCACACACACAACTGTCCTTTAAATCAAACAATCTATCAATTCACACAACAACCTGACTTGAAATACACTGCAGCAATGGCCTGGGAATGGCGTGAACGCTGAGGGACCCTTTGACAGAAGAATTATCCCAGTCTTAAAATTAATTATCCTGCTATCTTGTGGATGTTGGTCATCTTCCTTTCCCCATTCCACACTGAGCGGAGGGTTTTTTATTATTATTTTCAGGCTTTCTTGTTTCTTTCTCCTTAGCTCATCCATCCCTTATGTGATGGGAGAGAGTATACTGACAAGCCAATTTCACTCCCATCGAAAGGTTAGAAAGTGGCAAAAAAGCAGTGTGTTGCACTTAGTTTGTGAGCTCTCATTTTCACTGAAAATAACAGCTTGCTGCTGCATTGAATGAATAAAATTAACTCCTGTATATCAGACCAAGGGGAAGGAAGAGACCAGGCAGACTTGTAATTCTGGATTGGTCTAAAAGAAATTCAGCAAAGTCAGTCTTTTGTTCCAGAAAATGTGGAAAGAAAAGGAAAAAATGGGGCTTCCTCTGGCATCCTTGTAATATTTTGTGGGGAAGCAAAACTTATGCTTAGACAAAATAACTGAGAATCTTGGTTTTCAAGACTAAAGATGTCACCCCAGGGTTGGCAGAACTGGGAAGAGAGGTAGAGAAGACTAGCACCTCTGCAATAGAAATAGTGTGGGGGCTCTGTTCCCATATAAATTCAAGCACTTGTGGGGGGAGGAAAGAACAGGAGCCAGAGGGATTCAAACGGTCCTCATGGGGCCTGTGATTGGGCCAGGGAACAGGACTCAGAAGGCTGGAATGGGCCAAGCAGCAGCTAGGAACTCCCAGGACTTTTCTTTCCAACCTGGGACTGGCTGCCCCTCTTCCCCCCACCACACCCCTCCTGAGCCTCAGTACCTCCCTTCACTCCCCATCCCACCCTCTGTGTCACCATTTTCATTACACACTTAACTGATTACATATTTCATTCCAGTTGTAAGCATCATTAAGTACACAGAGTAATGTTATACTTTGCCACAAGGGAGAACCATCCATTGGGCTCACTGGAGGATATGTGCTGCAAAGGCCACATTCTTTTTGCGGTGCCATAAAATGAATGTTCAAGGAGATGGAGTCAGGAGATAAATGCTTCTTACATCCATTATAATATTTTGTAGAAGCTGTGTTTAAAATATAATTACTTCATTACAGACATCAGCAATGCTTAGAGCTGTAAGTGAGGCTCTCATAATCAGGACTTTTTTTTAAAAAAAGAAATCTTCTACATGCAGGTTGGAGGTGGGTTCAGCTCTCTAAATAGAGGACAGCAATTGTTGTTTGATTTGGATGTGCACACAGGTACACACACTGTTGGAACACAAAGCAAGCAAGCAAACACAGGGAAAGCTGCAGGCCTTGGATAGGCCTTCCTTTTCTTCTGCTCCTACCCCTCTACCCATTCCCTGGCGTTAGCAGCATGTGTGTACGTGCTTTGCTAGATTTGGGCCTGTGAGCCTACAAAGTGATCCTGTGCCTGGTATGCTCTCTCAGAACCCTGCGGAACAGATTGCACAACTCAGGGGAAATAGTACAGAGTACAGAATAACTGTACTGGGCCAGGGCAGCACTGAACATAGTAGCAGGCTGGAGAAGCTAGATTTGTAATAAAGCCAGTAGTAAAGGGATGAGCTAAAGATGGGAACAGCAGTTATGTGGGGGGAGGGGGAAGCAGCCAGAGGGGATTCAAGGTGCAATGTTGGGAAAGGAGTATTCTGTAAAATGGAGTTACCCTAGAACAAGAGGAAGGGAAAGGCTTCTAGTTTAGATTTCACTTTTTATCCAAATTAGTGACAAAGAATCTCTGGAAATTAAGATGTTCCATTCTGATAACCACCCAGATGATCAAATGATTGTCTGCAATTTAAAGAAGCTCTTAAAACTGCAATATTGGCTTGAAATTTCTCAGGAACAGAGTCTTGTATGGCATTTCAGCTTAGCTGCCTCCAGTCACAAGCAGGATGTGTGAGGTGCACAAAATGATTTGGTAAACCTTTTCAAATTTCAAAAAAAGTTGAGTTCAGGTCAGTTCTTATTTAATCTAAACCAGTTTACCACCTCTACTGGAGGTTCAGGAGCAACTTATATAGACAAAGACCATGGTTCCAAATAGCTTACAAGTTTCATAATTATGAGTTCATCAATAATGACAATGTCAAGACTAATATCTGATTACCTACTGTATCTCTAAAGGAAAAGAGAATGTGCTTTGTCTTCACTTTCCACCTACAGAAAGCTACACTAAACCTTCTGGAATCAATTAAGTTTAAGAGGCTTTTATGTCTGAGTTTGCCCAACTTTATTAGCTATTAGTAGCGATGGATACAATGGCTCTGATAAAATAAAAACAATTTGAATCTTTCACCAAAGCTGAAACCCGGACCATTTTTTGAGGTGTGGAAAGTAAACAAACTTAGCTTTTCCCTATTTCCCACTATGCACTTCTACTTCCTGGTTGGCTCCAGAAGCGGCAAAACACTACAAGTAAAAGTATTCTTGTAGCACTTCGTTACCAGCTAAACCTAAGAGGCATTGAAAATCTCAAGAGGTCTTGGTCTTGTGAGATTTTTCAGTCAGATTTCTTGATCAAAGAGATTGGGATATGTTCAAATGAATGTTCGGACATTTTGAGGTTTGTTTATCAATGATTAGAAAGAACTGCCCTCATCATTAGAACACAGACTTCAACAGGACTGGATTGGAACAATGGTTTAAATGTGATAGGCTCCCTCTAGCAGCTTACTATGCCCAAAGCTTCAGAAAAAGGCAAAAATATTCAAACACAAAAATGGAAATTGTGGGGTTTGTTCCAATTGTACAAAGCAGTATAAGAGGGGGAGGAGGCCTTTTACCTGATGCCCTGAAGACTGGATCAACCTCTCTTAGTATGTATATCTTCAAGTACAATTATAGGTCATCAATATATTATGTACCAGAATGGCTCATTCTGCTTTATAGCAGTATGAAAAGGAAATGTCTATACACATTAAATAATCCACTTCATGCTTGCAGTAGCACGTCATAAAAGCAAACTATGCTGTGTGTCTATCTGTTCCAGGCTCAGTTTTTGTAAGAAATATGTCAACCTAAAGTACACACAAAGACTCTCTCTCTCTCTCTCTCTCTCTCTCTCTCTCTGTGTGAGCGAGAGAGAGAGAGAGAGTGAGCAGAAAGAAAATGCCTTAGGCAGATGATTTTGCCACCTCTTATTGGGAAAGTGGGAAGTATTTCTTTAAATTCTTGATGTAATGAGCTATTGTTGAGTCTCATTTTGTCTGCTATAGCCTTTGAATTATGTGATACTGTGTTACACTAAATGTGACCTTTTCAGTATTCCTTATTTGAGCTGCACGGACATTCAGGTTCTTTCCCCATAGGTTAGTAAGGTTGTAAACAGGAAGGCAGGAAAACTGTTACAGAACTTTAAAACAAAAAGTGATACTGTGTTTATAACACAAAATACATCTGGAAATTGTATTTATCTAATTTTATTTACAAAGTATTTAAAGACATTCCTCTGTCCTGGAAGCAGTTGGCACTCTGATAGCTCTTCTTATTTGCTACAGTGTTTGCCACAATTCAAACTGAAGGAAAAACAAACAAACAAACCTTGCTAGTAAGTAAGGGTGTATATTTCTGCAGGAATTAATGGAAACTTCAAGCCACAGACTTTCCAAAAAACATTTTCCCCTAAGGTTAGAAATCAGCCCTCCCCAACCCCAAAAGTAACTAGGGCTGATCCCTTTCCCCTTTATTAGCCAACTGGGCATTATTTCATTTGAACAAAAGGTATCTTGCTGTCTGCTCTGATTTTCCCCATTAATTTACATTTTTGTGGCCTTGCAAGTTGACATCACTCAGCTACATACATATTTTTTTCTGTGCCAAATACTCTCTACATCTTTGTTTAAATGACACAAATTTCTCCCTCCTAGCCCCATTGGATCATCAGACATTTCAAGGAAGGATCAGCCACACTGATAGTGTCACTTTGAATTGTGTACGTGCCACAATCTTATTTAATTTGGTGGATTTTGCTTGATGTGTTTTTTTTTCCCAATTAGAAGAGGTGACTAGTCTCAAACGTTTGTGCATCTAAGCCACTTCCCTATCAGTAATATTTGTCAAAAGGACTCTAACTTCCTCAAGTTAATCAGAGGGGACCCAGGGCATTGGCTCAAATAGACTGGAGCCATCAAGCTTAAGCCTCTCTCTTTGTTATTAAAAATGGTATCAAGCCACACAATTCGGATCTGAGTGTGGATTTCAAATGCTCCAGTGTTCACATCCAGGATTTTGATCCAGTTTAGTATAAAGAATGGGGCAGCTGCAAATTCAGACATGTATTTGGATTCCAAATTCCTTCAAAATCTGAACTGGAGGTTTTGGTTCAGACTCTTCTTACCCCACATACTTGTTGACTTCCACTACAAATCCAATCCTTCCTGCCCCACTCAATCACCTTATCTTCCCAGGTAAAACTAGTATTTTATCATTTCATAATGACCCAAAGTTTTGCTATCATTGTGGTTCTTTCCATTGCTAGTAAATCCAAAGAAATCCATCAGTTAGCTGAATTAAACAATATTGGGGATGAGTCTTACTGGGTGGGAGTGAGAGGCTAGGGAATAAGACTGATGGTAGGTGACGAAATAATAAATACAATACCGCCACTCATAGTCAGTGCCTAGTATGAGCAACAATTCAAAAGCTACCTTTTCTCTGACACCCCGCCCCCCCAACAAAAACAAATTGTTGCTCCTTTACAAGTCTCAGACCACAGACCATGCTGTTTTAGGCTGGTATTTTCAATGGGTTGTACAGGAGGTAGGTGTCCAACCTCCCATTGAATTGGGACCAAATTCTCTCACTGTTACTCTCAGTGTGAGTATTTTACAGCCAATTGACTACAATGGGATTAGTCACAAATGAAGGTTGTAGAATGTGGCCTTGTATTTATAAATAATGACCAGTTAGCAAACTCAAGTCACAACTACACTAGACTGGACTGTTTAAAGTACACTGTTTCACCAATATTCCAGTGAATAATTCTGGCATTTCCTGCTCCCCCAATTCTACTTCTTTTCCCCTTCAACATCTAGACATAACAAAATAGAGCAAGGGTTAAGGATGGCATTAAAGCCTTTTCTGAAGTTCGCCTTTGATTTCTAGGTTACTTGCATTCCATTAATTTTTGTACTTGTGTTTTCATTTCTGTGACCAATGCATATTGTTCTACATTTGTCAAGTCAATGTCTTTATTCCATTTGACATGTGTCATCCACACAGCAGATTCAATTTCTCTTGGAGTTTACTTGTTGCTTGTTCTGCTGCATGTTCCTCACTCACACCTAATGTTGCTGCAAACATAACTAATTTACAGTTTGGTTTCTCTGCCTAGGCCATCGATCTTGATGGAACAAGGAGAATATTGAAATTGTCACTGCTCCATAAAAAGTTACTTAGGGCCTGCAGCTTAACTCACCTCTCTCTTTCTGTCTCTCACGCCTGGCTTCCTTTTCTTACTGTACTTCTTGGGACAGACCTAGCACTGTGCTCACCAGAATAAGAGGGTATTTGAATTTTTAGGGTATGCTGAAAATTAATTTTGCCCAATTTCCTCCATTCACTTTTTCTCATAGAAACAAGTGGAATTTTCTTGAACTCCTGATTTCTTAATGTAAGCATGAATAAATTCAGAAACTAATGGCTTGAGATGATGTGTATATTATGGTCAAATGTTCCAGAAGCTTTTTAGCCAATATTTATTCAACTATATCTTACTAAGTATACCTGCTTTATCGTGTAACCCATAGGATTACTTTGCTAGCTATTATATCCTACTAATCCAGCCAGCCATATCAAATAATGTTTCTCTTTCTGAATTAATCAATTTCATTCTTATATTTTATCAGCATGAATTCCTTTGAATTTAGGATGTGTTAAGGCATATAATATGTATTTCCTAATAATAAGTTTTGCTGAAATGCAAGAAGCCTACTGGCCTGTAAGATCCACTATATAACTAAACGTATAATAAATTAAGAGTAAGTCAGCATAAAAGCTGGTAACCTTTGGCATAGATGGGAATGGTCCCTGAACTTTGGGGAACCAAAGGGAGGAACTATACACAACACTAAGCAGGTTTATCCAGCATCTACAACTGGTTGGTAACTGCAGGGTACACCACAACTTGGAAGTTGCCAAAAGAGCCTAAGCTGGCAGATTTTGGAATGAGATAATCCTTATTAATATATAGAAAGTAAGTGTCATAATCCACTAACCTATATGATAAGGGTACCCATAAATTTATTAGAGTACGGAAAGAAGATTTGGGTATAGTAGGTTGGGCTTGAATTACATAGTGTCAGGATTCTATAAAATACCTGGTAAGGAAGAATCTTGTAGTTTGCTCTTTTAGCACTCTTTGAGCACTTTTTAGTCTTTAGCTCTTTCTTTTCTTGTTCTCCTATATTCTATAGACTAATCAGATCAGCTTGTGTAGTATAGTATAACTACTGAACATTCCTAACTATTGGGGAAGTCAGCACCATTGTGTTATTGGGCATGCCAGGACAAGGCTGGTCCTTCACCTCCTATTACTAGGTCCTCAAGGAAGGGTCTGCATATATTAAGGTACTTATAATAGGAATGTTACCACCAGAAATTTTGGAATTCTTTTACTGTTTTGAAGTTATAAGTTTCATAGCATTTATTATTCTTTTGTTAATCTCAATAAAGTTTTTATCAATTTGGTATTGTCCTCATTGTGAGTGTTTTTGCCAGGTACCCCAAGAGTCCTCTCCCAATATAGAACTCTCTGAGTTCTCATACCCTGTAGTCTGAATTGGACAAGAACCTATAAATCTTCTGGTCGGATGTGATCAGTGGTGAGCCATAACATCTAATCCATCAAAGTCAGGTCAACAAACAGTGTTTTCTGTTTTTAGCAAAGAGGATATTTTTTCCCCTTTAATATACAAGTGTAACACTGATTGCCATTATGAGTTAAACACATGTAAGAGGAGTTTATATAAAGCTCTCTCTCTCTCTCTGCAGAGATTCCAATAGTTAGTATCTGATTCAAACACAGGCAAAGGAGGTTATAAAAAAACAGACAGAGCATGATTTTCCTCTAACCTACTGTAGCTGTAACATGAGTGTAACATCACTAAGTTCATTATAGTTTACCTCTGATTCATACAAGTAGAGAGGACAATCAGGACCACACATTCTTTAAATTGGCTTTTTTTTCTTTTTTTACACTCCTGAAAAGTACAATGATATGTGTCTTCAGTGACCACACAAAGGACCAAAAAGATCGATTGCTTAATGAAGGCAATCTTGTTATCAGCGTGGAGCAGAACTGTACTTAGAATGTTTCACAGATACTTTGGAGTTGTCTCTGAAGACAGGTGATTGCTTAATATGGATAGTCTCTCCTACATGTTTCATAATGCATTTTCATTCTCTGGTCCAGTACACTGGCACTCTAGGGAAAGCTCTTGGCTGTATATGAATGATAGAAGTTAAACTCATTATCAGTCCTTATATAACTATAGCAGCAATAGAGATTCAGAATGATGTAATGCAAATAAGTAATCACTAATATGGTCCACAGCATCAATATGGCTCTGGTATTAATAGGAATTACTAACTACCCTGATGATGTGCATTGAACCACTACACTGACATGGCACAAACACTTCATGCATCCTATGTGGGACCTTTGAACTGATGTTCCCAGGTGAATGTTTGGTCCATTTTCCTATTGAGTCTTAGATCTCATTTCAGAGAGTTGATGATGTGTCTAGTGTTAAGAGCACAGGCAAGAGCTAGTTATATACACTGATCCTATCTCCTTCACAGGAGTGATGTGAGTTCTTTAATTAAATCCTATAAAAACAGCACTAAGTTCTTTGCAGCAAGGTTGCTATTTAAGTACAAGTCATTATTATTCTTATTTATCTGCTTGTTTCTTAACACAGGTCACAAAAGTGAGGGCCTCATCATAAAATACAATCTGCTATAAAGAGCTTGGTATACAACTGCCCAAGATCACATCAGAGGCTGCTACAGATGACAGTAACCTTGACAGCTCAGAAATAGCTTCTGCAAAAATTGTCAGCTGGGCTCCTCGCCAAAAGAACACATTCAGAATCTTCCATGGACGTAAATGACACAAAATCAGTTTAAATAAGTTGAAAGTGCTACTTCTGTGTAAACAGAGGGAGCCTTGTAATCTGCTGCTATGGCATTAAAAAAAGCCTGGGAATTAAACATCCGCTCCGCTCATGTGACCTACAAGCAAATTTCTTTCTCTGAGATTTGTGATTAACAGTGAATACAGAGACATTGCTTTTAAGCTTCACCTGAGACCCAAAGCCATAGGCAGCTGGAAAGCTAAAGGTAAACCACCTCATGACCGTGTTACCCGGGGTTCTTTCAACCCAAAGCTCTTGGTAACTTTTACTCTGTGCGAGGTGGTGTCAGGAAATAAATCAGGGGAGACACGGCCGTCCGACCGATAGATGGCTTGCACAAACAGGACAACACAAGAGTGCTTTCACTTAAAGCTAAACTTTATTTAGTCTCAAGCACTTATACACATGTCCGCAACAGGTTAGTAAAACACCCCCAACCCTCGATAATTACCGAAACTGAGCGTGGCTCTCGAGTGGCACAGTCGCAGCCCGTCTGCCAGCGGGGAACACAAGATGCTTCCAGAGAGAGAGTCCAGTCCTGAAGAGTCCCACCACCTCAAACTTCCCCCCTTATTTATACATTAGTATTAGAATGACATGTCCCTTAAAGAAAACTTGTTAAGCGAGCAGTTCCAATGAGCAAGCAAGAGGCTCCTTCTGATTACTGATTAACCAAGTGTGGTTTGCAGCCTTCAGACCCTATTAGACACATTCCTGGGGCACATACTGCTCTTCTAAAATCCATATATCAGCCACTTCAACACAATTCTTATCAGGAAGGACACGGGGGTCAAGCTGCCCTTTCTATGGTACCCAAATCCCAGTCCCCTCCTTCCTTGGGTAAGCTAAGCCTGCTGACTTGGCTGATTTTAGCAATAAGCAATAGTGGGTTCAGGCACTTTACTGGTTTGTTGACATCTCCCAGTACAACAGGTGGTTTGAAGTTTTTTGCTGCAAGGTTGAAAGAGCAACTTTGCATGAATTCAGAGACCATTCCCAAGCTTGCTCCTTGGCATTGCTTAGAGCTCACTGATAGACCATCTGAAAGAGGAGCTATTTTCTCCTCACAGGAATCCAATGGCATTATTACAGGTAGGGGCTCAAAACTTCTAACCAAATAAATGCAACCAAAGTTAAATATCCATTTATCATCACAATAATATAAGACATCTGGAGGACTGTGACACACATTAACAATAATGGACAGAAGAAATCAGAGAAAAAGCAGTCCATAAAATCAAATCAAAGATAGGTTCTCTTTATCTTTAAGTATTTGTCACAGGGAAAACAAGATGATGATACTGAAAAAAAGCAAATGAATGAAAACTGATTCAAATCAACAAGGAAGCTAAATCTTTCCTGCAGCTAACAAAAGAATTGTCTCTTACACATCCAACCTAATTCAACCTAATTCTGTATCTTATACTCAGGCAGGAATTCCAATGAATTAAATAATTATATTTCAATTATGACCTACTCTTCAACCAGAGGATGGAGTTGCAGAATTCTATGCAGCTTCGTTTAATAAATCACTGTACTAGTTAGAATTATGAAATGCTTTCAGTACAGCTATAAAGTATAGCCTACAGGCTTATTGACTACAACTTTAAAATGAAGAGCTTGGCTTTCAAATGGACTATTTTAGCCCAGTGAAGGACTAGACTTCAATAGGACTACTCATGGGAGTAAAGTAATGGACATACTGAGTTTTTGAAGGATGGGAGCCACACAGTGACTCCAGGCTCATCTAGTTTTCTTGTCAATGCCCTTGTATTTATGGAGGTACAGCAAGGTGAAAAAACAAACAAACATGCACCATATAGAGTTTGATCCTGCTCCCATTCAAGCCAGTGGAAAAACTACCATTGATTGGAATGGTCCACGGTCAATCCCTTCACATTTTATTTTAAAGGTCATGAGTCCCAGTGTCCCTATCAGAACGAAGGCTTATTAACTTATAAAGTACATTGGGTGAAAGACAGGAAATAGGATTCTTTTCCTACCTGAGTGTGACATCATTATCAATAGTTAACTACTTTCTTGCCTGTCTGATGGAAAAGAACAGATAATGAAGAAAGGGGAATACGAGGAATGCAGTAACATGAGGCTATATTTTACAAATACTCATTACTGTATATCAGGAAAATGTTGCTTCATCTTGAATATTTTTAAAGGAGCCCAGATAGGTCTGAAGGAGATTTTTAAGGCAAACATGTAATTGTTATATATAGTAAGCATCTACATAACTAAACAATTTACTGAATAGCGGAGAATGTTTTTGCTGCTAGAGTTCTGTCTTTTAGTAGGGGGAAAAAAGGTAATAGCATTAGACTAGAATATGAACTCTTTATTTTAAAAATATTTGTTTTTAAATCTGTTTTGAGGGGAAATGGAGCACAAAGAATATTTATTTAGAACCAGTTGTGTCTTATTTCCTCTTATTAATTCAAAAACTAGTCAAACTATTTTCCTCCAGATTTTTTTTAAATATTGACTTCCCAGAGGAAGATCTCACACTGTCAACTTTCATCTGAGAGCAAAAAAAAATTATTAGCATAAGAAATGTCGACAAATCACCAGATGCCTGCGTACAGCAGAGGAAGGAAAAATACTGCTGGGATGGTAATGGAACTACAGGAGATGAGAGTTAACTTTGAGATGTGCAGCGTTAGTCATCAGGCTTATTTCCACCTTTCACTGCATCAAAGGAAAAGGTCTTGTACCCAGCAGAGTGGCAAAACAAAATAGGGAGCTAGTATGCAGACCCTGCTGTACTCTTAAGTTGCCATTCTGCTTGCAGCAGGTGGGGATAAGAACAAGCTTATTTTCTTCTTTTTTAAAAGAAGTACTTGAATCATGCAATTTCAATATTTGCAAACAATGTTGAACCCTGCCACTTGAATCAGTTGTAATGCTCTTAAATGGCCCAGTGTGAACAAAATAAAACAGCAATTTGAGGTTCAGATCCTCCCCTGCGGAAATTTGGCATAGCTCCACTGACTTCAATAGAGAGACGCTCATTTACCCCCGCTGAGGATCTGGCCCTGAATCTTTAAAATGCATGAGTCTGATCTTTTTAAGCATAATCATTTCAGAAAGCATTGTGTACTTAATTGCACTTGCAGGAGGAAGGAGGTGAAGAGTGTTCACTAGTAGGTGTCCTCAAGACAAGGTTTGTTTATAGACTTATCATGCAGCCTCTGGCTCTCTTATTGTTAAGGATAAAATTTTGTCATGGATATTTTTAGTAAAAGTCAGGGACAGGTCACAGTCAATAAAGATAAATTCACAGAAGCCAGGGACCTGTCCCTGACTTTTACTAAAAAAAATCCATGGTAAAATGGGAAGGAACTGGGCAGCTCTGGGGGAGCTGGGAGCTCTGGGCCTCCCACCACCAGTGGGGGGCTCAGAGCTCCAGGGTCCCCCTGCACAAGCAGCAGAGGGAAGCTGCAGTGTTTCCCTGTCCCCCAGTGGCAGGGAGTTGCAGGAATCCCCCTGCATCACCGCAGTGGGGAGCTGCGGAGGTCCCCATGCCCAGTGTTTTCCCCAGGAATTAAAATTAGGGGGGTGTTCAAAAATTCAGATGGGGCTGAGGACCGATGTGGGGTGAGATCGTGAGGGCGAAGGTGGGCTGTGTGGAACCACAGTAAAAACTGAAAAATGTTTCATGACCATTTTATTAGAATTAACTTATGTTTTTAAATCATCACACAAATTAAAGTTGGCTAGACAAGACCACTATGAAGCACTACATCTACATCCTTCTTGGTTTCTTGTTGTAATTTTGCACAACACTGTTAATGAACTTCTCAAACGCAGTGCATTCATTTTTAGTGGCTTCTCATGTGTCTGGTACTTCCAATCCTTCATGATATGCTCATGATCAGGCAGAAGGCAACTTCTTTCAGAATACAAAATTCTACTCAATGAGGAAAAAGAATGCTCAGCTATAACTGTTGTGACTGGGAGTACAAAGAGATGAATTCCTACTTCTTTCATCCCAGGAAACATAGCACAAAAATTGGGTCAAACCACTAGTGATGATAAAGAAGAAGTTGAAGTCAAATCTTCATTCGTTCATCATATGATACTCCACTCTGTGTTTAAATTCTCTATTCGGTCCTGATCACATGGCAGCCCCACTGCAGGTAGTGCCTCACTCCACTCAACTGTTGGTGTTTTATAAGACAGACATCTGTAAAAGCTATGTAGAGGTTGATAGAATCTAGAAATTCCTCTTGTAGAGATTGAATTGATTGAAGAATCAAGTCTGTGTACTTTACTTTTTCAGCTGGCTTAACAAACACTTCTTGTCCTCTTCATTTAAGGAGTCAATATAAGTGCCCTAATTAGTTAACTTCTGAATGAATTCTTTGCTTCTTCCAGTATGTTTTCAAGGATATCTCTTTGATAGATTCAAGTGTAGCTTCCATTGCTGGACAGAGATCTACTACTGTTGTAGCACATGCCTGGATGGCTTTGTGTAATGACCCAAGTGGTTTCAACAGTAGACTTACCAGAGAGAATGGTGATTATCTTCTCGGAACTTAGTAACAAAAATAGTCCACCAGTCTCACTACTTAGATCCGTCCCATCTCGGTAGATACTTTCCAAAGCCAGTAATAATGGTTGCAGTAATTTTAAGACAACAGGCAAAGATCGCTCATGAGAAAGCTAGCGGATTTACACAGGTTGGACTAATTTGAATTTCAGTTCTAGTGTATTTTCTATATTTTACAAGATAATTGAGTCCTTTTTGACTCTTGCTGAAAAAGAGTATAATGAAGACATTAAATTTATAACTTTTTAATGCCTTTTGAAGATTCTGCAGCTCATACTAGTGCTAGTTGGAGTAGATGGCCTCTGCAGTGTGTAAAGGAGAATTTAGAGTTAGACTTTTCTGTGAGCAAAGCTTGTACTCCACTATGTCTTCCAGAAAAGTTTGCAGTTCCATCAAATGCACAAACAGCCATCTCTTTGGGGTTCAATTTACAAGCATTTAACTTTTCTAATACTTGGGTTGTCAGAAATGCAGCCGATGTGTCTTCTATAAAATGAACATCTAGAATTCATCTACTGGCTACCACTGACATCAAAATAACGTATGCAGTGACTAAATACTTGACACCCATTTGCATCAGTTCATTCATCAGCCATATATGCACATTTTCTGAATATGGTGAGAGAGTTCTTCACTTTTTCAACTGTTGATTCTTTCACTGTTGCACTGCTTGCTTCTAACCAGTGAGTTAAGTTTCTTGCAGAGTGCACATTTGCTGGTCTTGGTCAGAACCAGTGTCCAACTTCAGAATTAGCAAATGACAATGCACTTAACATTGGCCTCCAGTTTTTAGTGTGTGGTATCTCTTGCTGAAAGAGAAAGTATGATGTGACAGCCATGTTTGTTTGAATAAACAGTATTGTGTCTCCAGCATTTTTAACAGCCTTGTTAAGTACTACTAAAATTGGCTTTGACAATGACTGGCTTATAAGGCTTTCTGCATGTCGATGGAGTCCAGAGGATTGGTGTTTTGCAACCTTTTCACATAGTTTGTCAGCATTGGCTTTGCTGATCAGTCTGGCAAACAAAGCTCCTCCACTTTTACTATATAAATCCATGATATGCTCACATCTTGAATACTGTGTGCAGTTCTGGTTGCCTCATATCAAAAAAGATATATTGGAGTTGGAAAAGGAACAGTGGAGGGCAACTAAAATGATTAGGGGTGCAAAACAGCTTCCGTATGAGGAGAGATTAAAAAGACTGGGACTTTTCAGCTTGGAAAAAGAGAGGACGAAGAGCGGATATGATAGAGATCTATAAAATCTTGACTGGTGTGGAGAAAGTGAATAAGCTCTTTCACATAACACAAGAACTAGGGATCACCCAATGAAATTAATGGGTAGCAGATTTAAAACAAAACAAAAGAAAATACTTCTTCACACAACACACGGTCAATCTGTGGAACTTTTTGCCAGGGGATGTTGTGAAGGTCAAAACTATAACAGGGTTCAAAAAAGAGCTACATAAGTTCATGGAGGATATGTCCATCAGTGGCTATTAGCCAGGATGGGTAGGGATGCAACACCATGCTCTGAGAGCCTCTGCTTTCCAGAAGCTGGGAGTGGACGTCAGGGAATGGATCACTCAATACTTGCCCCGTTCTATTAATTCCCTTTGAAGCACCTGGCATTGGGCACTGTCGGAATACAGGGTACTGGGCTAGCTAGACCATTGGTCTGACCCAATATGGTCATTCTTAGGTTCTTATGTAAAAATTAATTATAATACAATAAAAATGTTTAGTACAGAAACTCTACAATATAATGACCTCTCAAAATAGCAACAATGTGAGATAATGACCATGGCAAATAATGCATTTTAAAAATCTTGGCCTACTAGGAAATGTATATTTATATAAGTTTCTCAGTCACAAATCTAGGATTCTGGAGCGAAGTCACTAAAATGTAGTGCAAACAAATGTTCCATTAACATGCTTCTCCCTTCTCCCTCTAGTGCACTCCACTGATAGTTGTTGTCCTTGGTCAATGAAGACCCAGAGTTCAGAGGTGCTTTCGCATGAGTTGAACTCCACTCTGGTGGGGGAGGGTCTGTGGGGGAGAAAGCATCTTGCTCGTTCCTCCAGCTGCTTGCCACTCACTCTGGCTGTTCACTCTGGCTTCTGTTTGTTGTGCCACCATTCACTCAACCACTCCATCGCCGATGGCCCTGCACCATTACCTTCTGCTGCCACCTGCCACTGTGACCTCTGTGAGTCAGTCTCTTGAGGTTCTAGCCAGCTCTTAGTGATTTCAGCTCTCAGCAAATGCAGGCTGGGTTGTTTTTTCCACAGAAATGCTGTCCTGAGGTAGGTCTAAGCACTTAGACCTGATTATTAATGATTTCAGCTCTTCCCCACCCCTCTCTCCACTGGGATCTGCCATACAAACCCCTTGCTTAGTGAATGCAGTTCAAGTAAGGGTGGCCAGTGCTTAATTTGTAATGAAAGAGGTGCCAGGGCTGAAGCAAGTTTTTTACTTTCATAACTGACTGTGGCAAGCCCAGAGGTCCCAGGGCTATGAACTGCCAAGCCTAGAGCCTAAAAATTAACCATTGAGAGTGAGCCCCTCAATCAGGACAGGCTAAGTACTGTTCTGCTGCCCTTTATTCATACATAAGGATAACAACATTTCACAAACATCACATTCAATACTAAAATGATTTGTAACCCAACACCAGCCAAAATTGATCATTTGGGCAACACCATTCTGTCTGTTGGATACCTAGGCAGAGTAGGTGAGTTCATGTAAATACAGTCTGGTCCTGAAGCCTTCTCTCCCATGGCTCATCACTAGCTGTCAGGGGAGAGCTCATTCACCTTGCTTACAAACCATAATTAGAAATGATAAGGTTGGCGAACATTGCCAAAAAGAATGTGCCATCATTGTCAGAAAAAAACAACAGCTGTGTGAGGAAGCTAATATTTGTTCTCACTTCTCAAGCCTATTATACTTTCTCAGGTACAAGTGGGGTCGCCACTGCCTTGTGGTGGTAGCTGGGGAGCTGTGGAGATCTGCCACAGTGGACAACTGCCGAGGTCCCCCTGCCCCGCGGCGGCAGCCGGGGAGCTGCCGGGGTCCCCGGCAATGGTGGGGAACTGTGGGGTACCCCACTGCCCAGGGGGGCTGAGAGCTTGGGGGCCCGCTGCCTCAGGCAGTGGGGGTACCTCACAGCTTCCTGTTGCTGCAGGAGGCGGCGGGACCCTGCAGCTCCCAGCCACCAGGGCTGAAGTCACAGAAGTCTTTGGAATTCACGGAGTCCTCAACTTCAGTGACCTCCATAACAAACCTTGGCCTTACTTATTGTATGTTGATTGTGGAGCTTTTTCAAGTTTTAATTTGAACTTGAACCTAATCTCATCATGATGAGACATTTACATAATGTTATCAATGTGTATGTTGCTTTACAGCATAGATAAGCCCCCAGAGAACTTACAGTCTAAATAACTCAGGACACAGGATAAAAGTTTTGGAGAGGGGGGGAAGTAGAGATTATTGAAGAGAATGAATGAATACTTGAAATTGGAGTGTAAGGAGGTATTTGAAGATGGAGTGAGATGAAGGCAAGGAGAGTATTCCGGGCAGAAAGGACGGGAACAGGAGAGAAGACCTGAAGCAGAAAGGAGACAAAGGGTGAAAGCGTTGCAGAGAATAGGGGATAGCAGTAGGGAGAAGGAAAAGTAAGGGTCCAATTGTGACCTGCCTTGCACAGCCACATAGGGAAATAAGGGGTTGTAGAGTGTCATATTATTCTGCAGGGTGAGCTAACTCATATCTTGGGTAGCTGTGCAGCAGTAAGAGCAGCCCCTGAAGGGATGCTACATCCTCCCCCACCCCTGCCCAAGGGTAGAAAGAGGCAGAGCTTTGACTCCAAACCCCCATGAGCCAGCCAATATAGCTGCACCGGGGGAAGGTATGTTTGTCAAAGCACAGGCCATCCCTGTGCACCCCTTTGTGGTCAGGTGTGGCACCATGGGTGAGTCTTGCCTTGATTTCCCCTCACCAGGCTATAAACAAGCCCAAGCAAGCCTTCAGGTACTAAACAGCATCTCCTTTGCAGGTCTCATTTATTAACAGAAAAGACTAACTCAAAGCATAAGCAAAACCTTCGCTCAGCTACCCCACTGCAAAATCTGGGTTACTCAGTCTTATGTCTTGACACTTTAGCCTCGGATCATGCTCACATTGAATTCCTCAACTGGAGTCAAGGCCTCTCCCAGGGTGTTCTGCCAGCTACCCCTTTTCTCTCAACAGGTCATTATTTGTTGAATAGGCCCCTACTAGCTACCTGGGAAGTCCCTCTCTGAGTTCCTTCTCCTCTTCCCTTCTCTATGAACACTTGCTCCATGAGCCCCTTGTCCCTGAGAGTATCTACCTTAACTGATATCGGGTCACCTTTTTATTTGGGCTAGGTGTTAGTTTACCAATTAACCATGAAGCAGACACTTGGAGCAGTCAATTACCCTCCCAGGTGGGCCTTCAAAAGGCAGTCATGAGCAGCCTGGGCCCTGACTTTTCTTACAGGGGCCTCTCACCACATATCATAGCTGCAGCAGGAATGCTTCTCCCCAGAGCAAAGGAAAAATTGGGAGGTAGATTATAAGGGAAGTGCAAGTATAAGTGCATCTCCCCAACAGGATTCAGCTAAAGGCATGAGTGTATTGTGTATTGTTATAGTTTTGCTTTCCTCTGTGTGGAGAGACACTTGGAGAAGAAAAAACAAATGCAAGTGGAGGAAGGGAATGTGGATGAATGTAGGAGGAAATAATAAATGAGGCAATATATGCTCATGAGAATTAGTACTAAAGTATGCGTATTAATATGCGGTGCATAACATTTGGCTTGTGGTTGAAAAGAATCCCTAGGTAAATGGTAACTTTTTATACAAACATACACTAAAGCTGCAGCTTATGACCTTCTACCTGAAGTTAAAATAGTTGTGATTTAAAAAACAAAAAGCAATAAAATACCTCAGGTAACTGAACATTTGACAGTTCTTTAGGACCTTTGTGAACACCTATCCAAATTATATTAAGATATTTCTTCTGTAGGACTCTCAAGTTTAAGCCTTAAAAAAAAAAGAAGCAAAAAGACCATTAAGTCATCACACACTATTTTTTACAAACACAAACTAGAGAATTAGCCAGACATAGATTCTAGAAACCCTCCTTGCCAAGTCTTCATTGTACCATTCTGGGGAGCTACAAGGAACACCAAAGCTTTAAAAAGACACACTAGAATTGCAGCCCTCAATGTATCCCCACTGCAGTTTGTATTAAATATATTGTTTCTCTGTGTTGGTTTTATCTAGGTAATAGTATCATAGAACTATAGGGTTAGAAGGGACAGCAAGGGTCAGCTAGTCTAACCCCCTGCCAAGATGCAGAATTTGTTGTATCAACCAACCAAGACAGAGGGCTATCCAGCCTCCTTTAGAAAACCTCCAGAGAAGGAGCTTCCACAACTCCTTGGGCAGTCTGTTCCATTGTCCTACTGTTCTTACAATTAGGAATTTTTCCTGAGATTTAATCTAAATCTGCTGTGTTGTAGTTTGAACTCATTGCCCTTGTCCTGCTTGCCCTCCCATTTGAGCACCATATAGTTGCTCCCAATAGGGGGTCATATCATGGTGATAACAAGCTCTTCCTACTAATATAATCACTATTTTTCCATGATTACATTTCAGCCAACTCTTCTTCATTTAGGTGCTGATTTCATCCACATCTTGGGAGAGCAGTATATTGCTGTCTGCATTAGAAGGAAGGGATAACTAGAGCTGAGTGCTCTCTGCACATTATTATTTCTTCATTTCCTTTCCTTAACTGGTCCTGTTGTGTGCTGCATAAATGCTGCTGCTTCTGACCTCAGAAATGGCTGCATTGCAGAGATGAGTTTACATATTTTGTTGAGTTCCATGGAATCTTTGATAGAAAGGGCCCCCACCAGTTCTATATAATAAATGCCTTTTAATTAGCATCAGGTATATGTAGCTGTTTACTGCACCTTCCGAAGTTGTAGGTAAAAGATAGGAAGATAATAACTTGTCTCATTCTCATAAAATATTCAGGGCCTTGTGAACACTCATGCCTCTGCACAAAAATGCATCCTTACTCTGCCCTGGGATTCCTTGCACAGTTGGGCACTGCAGGTGGAGGAAGCATTGTGACTTGCTGTCTAAAGAGTCAGTGGAGTTCTAATCACAAATGCATAGGCTCTATCAAAACCAGATGCTTCAGAGAAAGAGGCAAGAAACCCAGTAATAAATTATTATAATGACATAAGTCCAGAGGGGGAGTTCTAACCCCCATTAGATAGTTTTTGACTTATACACTGAAGCATGAGGATTTATATCCCTTTCAATTTTTTATACTTTCTTATGTAACTGTGGATGGCCTCATCCATATCATTATGGATATCCATATTAATCCTTTTCCGAATCCTCTTGGGCTCATGGCTGTAGTAATTTGTAGCAATGTGTTCTACAGACTAATTATGCGTTGGGTAAAAAAGTTTCTTTTTATTTTGATTGGTTTTAAATTTGGTTTATTTCAATTTCACTGAAGGTCACCTTAAGTTCTTCTAAACTAAACAAAATTAAAACTTTCTAATATCTCAATATATGGAACTTTCTCCAGGCCTCTTATTTTCACTACTCATTTCTGGACCCCTATTTCTTCTTTTCTGAGATGAGGCTGATGAGGGTATACTGCTGCTTTGTATAATAGTAAATTAAATATTTTCACTATTGTTTTATTTCTCTCTCTTAATATTATTTGTCTGGGTTTTTTTTGACCACCACTACCCAAAGAGAAGATGATATTTTCCTTGATCTTACAGATAAAGCTAGTTGGACATGTCCCAAATAAAGTTTTTTCCTTCAAAACTAAATGGTTAAATTTTTTTAAAAAATCAACCACATCAATAGCTGGTCACAAAATGGAGACAAATTCTTGATATTTTCCCCCTCTGCCTCCCTCCTTTTTTTTTCTCTCTAATTCTGATCAGCTTGTATTCAGTAATCCATGCTGTGATTCATTAATCGGGATCAGGACTGAGAAAGGCCCTTTGTGACAATGTTGTGCATCCCAAGCTGTTCTCTTCAGTTTGTAAGCTGGAGCAGTGAGTCCCACACTTTTCTCTGAGTTAATCCACAAACTGCATTTTGTCTTTTTTGAGACTCATCTGAGGTCCAAAGTCACTGGGGAGAGAGGGTGCAAAATCATAGGCCAGCATCCCTCTCCTCCTCCTCACTTTGCTGAAGGGACACCAACTACCCACAGGAACGCCGTCCTCCCTAACATCACAACTCTAATTCTGGCACAGCATGGAGAGGAGGCCCCAAAGTGGAAGAAGGATTTGGAGAGTGAGCTTCCACCCCCCGACATACATGCACATCCCTACAGTAGTGCCTCCTGGCTCCCTGCTCCAGACATTGAGACCTGGTGCACTGAGTCACAGTACCACTAAGGTTTGGCCCAACCACCCATCTGTTGTGAGAGAGGGGCAGCCAGGCCATATCTGAGTGGCACTGCAACCCCATGCAAGAGGTTGCAACACCTGAAGTTGTTGGAAGCCAGGCCCTGCCCCATGGGACAGGAGCTGTGAGTCTGGGGCAGGCTCTCTCTCCAACAATCCTCCTCCCACAGGCCTGCTCTCTACACCGGGCCTGCAACTCACCTACAACCTTCCTGCTACTGGCTGGTGGGTTGCGACTAGAGTTGCCAGGCATCTGGTGGATGCCCAGTCAAAAAGGGATCCTGGCAGCTCTGGTCAGTGGCTCCCAGAAGCGGTCAGCATGATCCTGCGGCCCCAAAGAACAGGGGAGGCTGGGGAGGCTCTATGCGCTGCCCCCGCACCAGCTTTGCAGCTCCCATTGGCTGGGAATAGTACTTTCATAGTCTTCTTTGGGTTTGATCAACTGAAATATTTAGCAAAACTTGCAACCCCATTATTCACCCCTTTCTTTAGATTATGAATTAATGTAAGAAAGGAAAAAAAAGTAATCCGGGTAACTACAGGCCAGTTAGTTTGACATCTATAGTATGCAAGGTCCTGGAAAAAATTTTGAAGGAGAAATTAGTTAAGGACATTGAAGTCAATGGTAAATGGGACAAAATACAACATGGTTTTACAAAAGGTAGATCGTGCCAAACCAACCTAATCTCCTTTTTTGAAAAAGTAATAGATTTTTTAGATAAAGGAAATGCAGTGGATCTAATTTACCTAGATTTCAGTAAGGCATTTGATACCGTGCCACATGGGGAATTATTAGTTAAATTGGAGAAGATGGGGATCAATATGAACATCAAAAGGTGGATAAGGAATTGGTTAAAGGGGAGACTGCAATGGGTCCTACTGAAAGGCGAACTGTCAGGTTGGAGGGAGGTTACCAGTGGAGTTCCTCAGGGATCGGTTTTGGGACCAATCTTATTTAATCTTTTTATTACTGACCTTGGCACAAAAAGTGGGAGTGTGCTAATAAAGTTTGCAGATGATACAAAGCTGGGAGGTATTGCCAATTCGGAGAAGGATCGGGATATTATACAGGAGGATCTGGATGACCTTGTAAACTGGAGTAATAGTAATAGGATGAAATTTAATAGTGAGAAGTGTAAGGTTATGCATTTAGGGATTAATAACAAGAATTTTAGTTATAAATTGGGGACGCATCAATTAGAAGCAACAGAAGAGGAGAAGGACCTTGGAGTATTGGTTGATCATAGGATGACTATGAGCTGCCAATGTGATATGGCTGTGAAAAAAGCTAATGCGGTTTTGGGATGCATCAGGAGAGGCATTTCCAGTAGGGATAAGGAGGTTTTAGTACCGTTATACAAGGCACTGGTGAGACCTCACCTAGAATACTGTGTGCAGTTCTGGTCTCCCATGTTTAAAAAGGATGAATTCAAACTGGAGCAGGTACAGAGAAGGGCTACTAGGATGATCCGAGGAATGGAAAACTTGTCTTATGAAAGGAGACTTAAGGAGCTTGGCTTGTTTAGCCTAACTAAAAGAAGGTTGAGGGGAGATATGATTGCTCTCTATAAATATATCAGAGGGATAAATACAGGAGAGGGAGAGGAATTATTTCAGCTCAGGACCAATGTGGACACAAGAACAAATGGGTATAAACTGGCCACCAGGAAGTTTAGACTTGAAATCAGACGAAGGTTTTTAACCATCAGAGGAGTGAAGTTTTGGAATAGCCTTCCAAGGGAAGCAGTGGGGGCAAAAGATCTATCTGGTTTTAAGATTCTACTTGATAAGTTTATGGAGGAGATGGTATGATGGGATAATGGGATTTTGGTAAGTAATTGATCTTTAAATATTCATGGTAAATAGGCCAAATCCCCTGAGATGGGATATTAGATGGATGGGATCTGAGTTACCCAGGAAAGAATTTTCTGCAGTATGTGGCTGGTGAATCTTGCCTATATGCTCAGGGTTTAGCTGATCGCCATATTTGGGGTCGGGAAGGAATTTTCCTCCAGGGCAGATTGGAGAGGTCCTGGAGGTTTTTCGCCTTCCTCTGTAGCATGGGGCATGGTTGACTTGAGGGAGGCTTCTCTGCTCCTTGAAGTCTTTAAACCATGATTTAAGGACTTCAATAGCTCAGACATGGGTGAGATTTTTCATAGGAGTGGGTGGGTGAGATTCTGTGGCCTGCACTGTGCAGGAGGTCGGACTAGATGATCAGAATGGTCCCTTCTGACCTTAGTATCTATGAATCTATGAATCTATGATCTACTGGAATCACAGTATTAAATTTTTTTCCATATTGAACACTGATCATTTATTTTTTTTATCTCTTAGCTAATTTCTAATCCATGACAGTATTTTACCTCTCACTCCATGCCTAACTCCCCGATCTCACTATGCATGGAAACACCACTGGGGCTGATATTCCACTGACTTTGCCTGGCCCAGAAAGCATCAGCAGAATGACAAATATAAAGAACAACCTGCTTAGTCAAACTGGACAACACTGGACAAATTGACCATGTGGCCAGGGAAGAAGTCATGGGGGCCTCCCAGGAGTAAGCAGTGTCCTATGGATGTGGGGGAAAGGCTGGGCGATAGGCTAGCCAGAAAGTAAGAAATGCCCTGTCATAAATAGAAAGGGAAGGCTAACCACCTTTAAATCCCTCCTGGCCAGAGGAAAAACCCTTTCACCTGTAAAGGGTTAAGAAGATAACCTCGCTGGCACCTGACCAAAATGACCAATGAGGAGACAAGATACTTTCAAAGCTGGAGCGGGGGGGTGGGAACAAAGGGTTCTCTCTGTCTGTGTGTTGTTTTTGCCAGAACCAGAGCAGGAATGCAGGTCAGAACTCCTGTAAAGAGTTCGTAAGTAATCTAATTAGATATGGGTTAGATTCTGTTTTGTTTAAATGGCTGATAAAATAAGTTGTGCTGAATGGAATGTATATTCCTGTTTTTGTGTCTTTTTGTAACTTAAGGTTTCGCCTAGAGGGATTCTCTACATTTTGAATCTGATTACCCTGTAACTTATATACCATCCTGATTTTACAGAGGTGATTCTTTTACTTTTTCTTCAATTAAAATTCTTCCTTTAAGAACTTGATTGCTTTTTCATTGTTCTTCAGAGCCAAGGGTTTGGGTCTGTGTTCACCTATGCAAATTGGTGAGGATTTTTACCAAGCCTTCCCCAGGAAAGGGGGTGTACGGTTTGGGGGTATTTTTTGGGGGGAAAGACTTTCCAGTTATATTTGTTAGATGCTTGGTGGTGGCAGCAATAAAGTCCAGGGACAAAAGGTAAAATAATTTGTACCTTGGGGAAGTTTTAACCTAAGCTGGTAAAAATAAGCTTAGGAGGTTTTCATGTAGGTCCCCATATCTGTACCCTGTACACAGTCAACGGAAACAGCCCTAGCAGGCATTTTTGCCAGGGTAGGATGGCCCTCCAACATCCTCACAGATGCAGGAACTAATTTCCTGGCAGGAACTATGGAAAGCCTTTGGGAAGCTCATGGGGTGAATCATTTGGTTGCCAGCCCTTACCATCATCAAACAAATGGCCTGGTGGAGAAATTTAATGGGAGTTTGGGGGCCATGATACATAAATTCATAAATGAGCACTCCAATGATTGGGACCTAGTGTTGCAGCAGTTGCTTTTTGCCTACAGAGCTGTACCACATCCCAGTTTAGGGTTTTCACCATTTGAACTTGTATATGGCCGCGAGGTTAAGGGGCCATTACAGTTGGTGAAGCAAGAATGGGAGGGGTTTATTCCTTCTCCAGGAACTAACATTCTGGACTTTGTAACCAATCTACAAAACACCCTCCGAACCTCTTTAGCCTTTGCTAAAGAAAACCTACAGGATGCTCAAAAAGAGCAAGATAAACATGCCAGAGAGCGTTCCTTCCAAGTAGGGGACCAGGTCATGGTCTTAAAGGTGCTCCAGGCCCATAAAATGGAAGCGTTGTGGGAAGGGCCATTCTTGGTCCAGAAGTGCCTGGGAACAGTTAATTATCTCATAGCATTCCCCACCTCCAACTGAAAGCCTAAGGTGTACCATATTAATTCTCTAAAGCCCTTTTATTCCAGAGAATTAAAGGTTTGTCAGTTTACAGCCCAGGGAGGAGATGATGCTGAATGGACTGAAGGTGTCTACTACTAAGGGAAAAGTGCTGGTGGCGTGGAACAGGTGAACCTCCCCATGACCCTTGGGCATATGCAGCAACAGCAGATCAAGGAGCTGTGCACTAGCTGCACACTGACATTCTCAACCACCCCAGGACTGACTGAACGGGCATACCGCTCCATTGACACAGGTAATTCTCACTCAATTAAAGTCCAACCTTTCCGGGTGTCTCCTCAAGCTAAAACTGCTATAGAATGGGAGATCCAGGATATGTTACAGATGGGGGTAATCTGCCCCTCTGGCAGTGCATGGGCATCTCCAGTGGTTCTAGTTCCCAAACCAGACGGGGAGATACGTTTTTGCATGGACTACTGTAAGCTAAATGCTGTAACTCACCCAGACAACTATCCAATGCCACACACAGACAAACTATTAAAGAAACTGGGACGGGCCCAGTTCATCTCTATCTTGGACTTAACCAAGGGGTACTGGCAGGTACCGCTAGATGAATCCGCCAAGGAAAGGTCAGCCTTCACCACACGTCGGGCTGTATGAATTTAATGTACTCCCTTTCGGGCTGCGGAATGCACCCGCCACCTTCCAAAGACTTGTGGATGGTCTCCTAGTGGGATTAGGAGAATATGCCGTCACCTACCTTGACAATGTGGCCATATTTTTGGATTCCTGGGCAGAACACCTGGAACATCTACAAAAAGTCTTTGAGCAATAAGAGAGGCAGGACTGACTGTAAAGGCTAAGATATGTCAAATAGGCCCAAACAGAGTGACTTATGTTGGACACCAGGTAGGTCAAGGAACTATCAACCCCCTACAGGCCAAAGTGGATGCTATCCAAAAGTGGCTGTCCCAAAGTCAAAGAAACAGGTCCAATTCTTCTTAGGCTTGGCCGGATATTACAGGCGATTTGTACCGCAATACAGCCAAATTGCCACCCCACTGATAGACCTAACCAAAAAGAAACAGCCAAATGCCGTTCAGTGGACCGAAGAGCGTCAGAAGGCCTTTAACCAGCTTAAAGTGACACTCATGTCTGACCCTGTACTAAGGGCCCCAGACTTTGACAAACCATTCCTAGTAACCACAGATGCATCCGAGCGTGGTGTGGGAGCAGTTTTAATGCAGGAAGGATCAGATCAAGAATTCCAACGTGTAGTGTTTCTCAGCAAGAAGCTGTCTGAGAGGGAAAACAACTGGTCAGCCAGTGAAAAAGAATGTTACGCCATTGTCTATGCTCTGGAAAAGCAACACCCATACGTTTGGGGACGGCGTTTCTACCTGCAAACGGACCATGCTGTGCTACAGTGGCTTCATACCGCCACGGGAAATAACAAAAAACTTATTCGGTGGAGTTTAACTCTCCAAGATTTTGATTTCGACATCCAACACATCTCAGGAGCTTCTAACTAAGTGGCTGATGCACTCTCCTGTGAAAATTTCCCAGAATCAACTGGTTAAAATCACCCTTGAGATGTGGAAAATATTGTTAGTCTTTATACACTGGGTAGTATATTTAGAGGTGCATGTGTCTTATTAACTCTGTTTTATCCTAGAGCTCCAGGAAGAAATCACAGCCAGTATTTCATCCTATCTGTGATTTGGGGGGCATGTCAGAAATATAAAGGGAAGGCTAACCACCTTTAAATCCCTCCTGGCGAGAGGAAATATGCCCCCCCCCAGTCAACCCCCTTCCCTTTCAGCTGCCAGAAAATCTTGTTGTGATCTCCAAACCGTCTGCTCAACAGCCCAATTCAAGCCCCTCTCTCCATCCCAGCTTCCCTCCCTCCACCTCCCCCCTAGCATGACAACTGATAACATGCATTGTTGTACAAATACTAATTCTTCCTGGGATTACAACTGTTGCAAAAGCATACCATAAATGGGATGGAGGGAGAATCACTAACAAAAGGATTTTCATGAATTTAAAAAGAAAAGGAGTACTTGTGGCACCTTAGAGACTAACAAATTTATTAGAGCATAAGCTTTCGTGAGCTACAGCTCACTTCATCGGATGCATTTGGTGGAAAAAACAGAGAGGAGATTGATATACACACACAGAGAACATGAAACAATGGGTTTATCATACACACTGTAAGGAGAGTGATCACTTAAGATAAGCCATCACCAGCAGCGGGGGGGCGGGGAAGGAGGAAAACCTTTCATGGTGACAAGCAAGGTAGGCTATTTCCAGCAGTTAACAAGACTATCTGAGGAACAGTGGGGGGTGGGGTGGGGGGGAGAAATAACATGGGGAAATAGTTTTACTTTGTGTAATGACTCATCCATTCCCAGTCTCTGGAAGAGACTCAAGCCTAAGTTAATTGTATCCAGTTTGCAAATTAATTCCAATTCAGCAGTCTCTCCTTGGAGTCTGGTTTTGAAACTCTTTTGTTGAAGGATAGCCACTCTTAGGTCTGTAATCGAGTGACCAGAGAGATTGAAGTGTTCTCCAACTGGTTTTTGAATGTTATAATTCTTGACGTCTGATTTGTGTCCATTCATTCTTTTACGTAGAGACTGTCCAGTTTGACCAATGTACATGGCAGAGGGGCATTGCTGGCACATGATGGCATATATCACATTGGTAGATGCACAGGTGAACGAGCCTCTGATAGTGTGGCTGATGTGATTAGGCCCTATGATGGTGTCCCCTGAATAGATATGTGGACAGAGTTGGCAACGGGTTTTGTTGCAAGGATAGGTTCCTGGGTTAGTGGTTCTGTTGTATGGTGTGTGGTTGCTGGTGAGTATTTGCTTCAGATTGGGGGGCTGTCTGTAAGCAAGGACTGGCCTGTCTCCCAAGATCTGTGAGAGTGATGGGTCGTCCTTCAGGATAGGTTGTAGATCCTTGAGGATGCGTTGGAGAGGTTTTAGTTGGGGGCTGAAGGTGATGGCTAGTGGCGTTCTGTTCTTTTCTTTGTTGGGCCTGTCCTGTAGTAGGTGACTTCTGGGTACTCTTCTGGCTCTGTCAATCTGTTTCTTCACTTCAGCAGATGGGTATTGTAGTTGTAGGAATGCATGATAGAGATCTTGTAGGTGTTTGTCTCTGTCTGAGGGGTTGGAGCAAATGCGGTTATATCGCAGAGCTTGGCTGTAGACAATGGATCGTGTGGTGTGATCTGGATGAAAACTAGAGGCATGTAGGTAGGAATAGCGGTCAGTAGGTTTCCGATACAGGGTGGTATTTATGTGACCATCGCTTATTAGCACCGTAGTGTCCAGGAAGTGGATCTCTTGTGTGGACTGGTCTCGGCTGAGGTTGATGGTGGGATGGAAATTGTTGAAATCATGGTGCAATTCCTCAAGGGCTTCTTTTCCATGGGTCCAGATGATGAAGATGGCATCAGTGTAGCGCAAGTAGAGTAGGGGCATTAAGGGACGAGAGCTGAGGAAGCGTTGTTCTAAGTCAGCCATAAAAATGTTGGCATACTGTGGGGCCATGCGGGTACCATCGCAGTGCCACTGATTTGAAGGTATACATTGTCCCCAAATGTGAAATAGTTATGGGTGAGGACAAAGTCACAAAGTTCAGCCACCAGGTTAGCCGTGACATTATCGGGGATACTGTTCCTGACGGCTTGTAGTCCATCTTTGTGTGGAATGTTGGTGTAGAGGGCTTCTACATCCATAGTGGCTAGGATGGTGTTTTTAGGAAGATCACCAATGGATTGTAGTTTCCTCAGGAAGTCAGTGGTGTCTCGAAGATAGCTGGGAGTGCTGGTAA
This sequence comes from Dermochelys coriacea, assembly GCF_009764565.3. Lineage (NCBI taxonomy): Eukaryota > Metazoa > Chordata > Testudines > Dermochelyidae > Dermochelys > Dermochelys coriacea. The sequence continues at coordinate 93,702,989 of NC_050070.1, read as the reverse complement.
CGTAGGGCCTGAGGAGGGAGTCTACATAGCCAGACAATCCTGCTGTCAGGGTGCCAATGCCTGAGATGATGGGGCGTCCAGGATTTCCAGGTTTATGGATCTTGGGTAGCAGATAGATTACCCCAGGTCGAGGTTCTAGGGGTGAGTCTGTGCGGATTTGTTCTTGTGCTTTTTCAGGGAGTTTCTTGAGCAAATGCTGTAGTTTCTTTTGGTAACTCTCAGTGGGATCAGAGGGTAATGGCTTGTAGAAAGTGCTGTTGGAGAGCTGCCTAGTAGCCTCTTGTTCATACTCCGACCTATTCAAGATGATGACAGCACCTCCTTTGTCAGCCTTTTTGATTATGATGTCAGAGTTGTTTCTGAGGCTGTGGATGGCATTGTGTTCTGCACGGCTGAGGTTATGGGGCAAGTGATGCTGCTTTTCCACAATTTCAGCTTGTGCACGTCGGCAGAAGCACTCTATGTACAAGTCCAGACTCCTGTTTCGATCTTCAGGAGGAGTCCACCCAGAATCCTCCTCTTTGTAGTGTTGGTAGGAAGGTCTCTGTGGGTTAATATGTTGGTCAGAGGTGTGTTGGAAATATTCCTTGAGTCGGAGACGTGGAAAATAGGATTCTAGGTCACCACAGAACTGTATCATGTTCGTGGGGGTGGAGGGGCAAAAGGAGAAGACTTGCTTACAGACAGCCCCCCAATCTGAAGCAAATACTCACCAGCAACCACACAGCACACAACAGAACCATTAACCCAGGAACCTATCTTTGCAACAAAGCCCGTTGCCAACTCTGTCCACATATCTATTCAGGGGACACCATCATAGGGCCTAATCACATCAGCCACACTATCAGAGGCTCGTTCACCTGTGCATCTACCAATGTGATATATGCCATCATGTGCCAGCAATGCCCCTCTGCCATGTACATTGGCCAAACTGGACAGTATCTACGTAAAAGAATGAATGGACACAAATCAGACGTCAAGAATTATAACATTCAAAAACCAGTTGGAGAACACTTCAATCTCTCTGGTCACTCGATTACAGACCTAAGAGTGGCTATCCTTCCACAAAAAAGCTTCAAAACCAGACTCCAACGAGAGACTGCTGAATTGGAATTAATTTGCAAACTGGATACAATTAACTTAGGCTTGAATAGAGACTGGGAATGGATGAGTCATTACACAAAGTAAAACTATTTCCCCATGTTATTTCCCCCCCCCCCCACCCCACCCCCCACTGTTCCTCAGATATTCTTGTTAACTGCTGGAAATAGCCTACCTTGCTTGTCACCATGAAAGGTTTTCCTCCTTTCCCCCCCCCGCTGCTGGTGATGGCTTATCTTAAGTGATCACTCTCCTTACAGTGTGTATGATAAACCCATTGTTTCATGTTCTGTGTGTGTGTATATCAATCTCCCCTCTGTTTTTTCCACCAAATGCATCCGATGAAGTGAGCTGTAGCTCACGAAAGCTTATGCTCTAATAAATTTGTTAGTCTCTAAGGTGCCACAAGTACTCCTTTTCTTTTTGCGAATACAGACTAACACGGCTGCTACTCTGAAACCTGTCATGAATTTAAAATAATTCCTCCTTGCTAAGTTTCAGCCTGCTGCTGAAATGTTCGGCTTGTTGCAGAATTCTGTGTTGATGCGCTGCAGAAATCAGATCGACCATCTGCAGAATATATAATAAACCTAACAAGGCACAGAACATATGAGATAGCCACCTCTTGTATAACTCAAGTTTGTTTGGAGTTTGTGAACTTAGTATAGAAATAATTATGCTGAAACGGGTTGAATGATTCACTCTGTAGTTTAAATAAAACAATTACAGTATTATTATTTGTAGTGCTATAAATATGAGAAAACAGCAGTAAATAGCGGACAGAGCTGATTACTTGGTCTATTTTTCCTGTATCAATATCAAGTAAAAAATAGTCTCCGTCTTCTCATTCTCATTGTTTCTAAGATTAAATCAACTAGTGACAGCTTTTTAATTGTGTCATGTTTTACATGTGTTTTGAACCATCTGGCAGGCATTCACAGTGCTTTGAACTGCCACCATTCTCCTCTTTGCTAGAATACAACATGATTTCTTTACTTTAATGTGGACTGATCTAAAGCATGATAAACACACTACAAATAAAAGTAAAAAGTTTTTATTTGGAAAGGATCTTGCCAAGAACCCACTGCCAGCTTTCATGGCATTTCAGCTCAGTTTCTAAGCAAGCACAATGTCAAAGATGTTGATGCCTGCCAAACCGGATCTTAGAAAGTTAATTTCAGTTTGTCAGGCACGAATATGGAGAGCAGGGGCAGGTGGGGTTTCCACCTAGTCCATTATTCTGGTCTTTATGTAGATCATTAAATCATTTTTTTTGTTCTGACTGGACAAACCAGCAACAGAGAAACCTTGATTCCTGGTACCCTTTTTTGCAGTCTCAACAAAAGGCCAAGGACTGAATATCCTCTCCCCTTATCTTTTCACCGTTTGAGGTGGCTTCTCCAGTTCAAGGCTGAGGGACCCATGGCTATGGATTTCACAGGCCTCAGGGACCAGCCCTTGGAGCTATAGAGGTGACTGAATAATAAGTGCATTTTAAGAAAAGCACCGCAATAAATTTTTAACCCTGGTGATTGGTTTATATTTTGGGGGCCATCTCCGTAATGGACAGAGATAGAGAATTTCTTATCTTAAAAAGGAAGTTGAGATATACTTTAGCCAGGTCATTTTTAGGGTCCCAAAATCAGCAGGATCCTGCATCTGCTAGCTTCACTGGCCTCAAAGGAAGACTGTGAACTGACCATTGCCTCAGCATCTGTTGGGAGGGAGAGAAAGTGTGCCCTATTTGGCTGCTTTCCTCCTTGAGCTTGAAATACCACATACATGATTCCCACAGGAAGTTTGAAGACATAATCTACTTGAAAATGTAGCACCTTAGGGAAATGTGTTTACCATTGAACTGACCCAGGTCATGTTGAACTGTTTCAGGTCATTTCAACAAAACAAACAGATGTTTCAGTTTGGCAATGTTTCCACTGAAAATGCTGAAATGAAGTGTTTTGTAATTTCCAGATAATTTTTTTAAATGTCATGCTGTGAAAAATATTGACATTTCAACTTTTCATGCCAATTCAGGAGGAAAGCACATGGTCAAATATTGGCATTTTCTACAAAATGAAAATTTGATTTTCACTCAGCTCTCTTTCTCCCTAGACAGTAGACAAGCTTACTAAAATTTAGGAATGGAAAAAATGAATTATCTAAAAAAAATGATAAACATGACAAATACTTAGGGTTTGTCTATATGCAGAGTTATTCCAGTTTAATTTAAGGTGCAATTTTAAACCAGTTTAGTTAAATTGGTGCAAATGGCTGTGTGGACACGTTCAATTTAAATTAGGTTTACACTGACAGTTTAATCTTAATTTAAGTTTAATCAGGAACAAATTTAAGATAAACTAAAACATGCCCCATGTAAACAGAATTAAGAATGTCTACACAGTGGTTTGCACTGGCTTAATTAAACTGGTGAAAGTTTGTGTGTGGTCTATGTGTGATACACTTGATCTCTTATACTGAAAAAATAACCTGGATTAGAAAGCATTCTTCTGGCTAAGGTTTATTTTGTTTAATTTCTTTGCTTTATCTTTTTTTTGTCATATAACATTCTTATTGTACATAAAAATGGTCTGTATTTTTCACTTGCTGCAATATTAATCAATTTGTAAGCACCTAGAGGATAATAAAGTTAAAGAATAACCAACATTCATTTGTCAAGAACAAAATCATGCCAAACCAACCTAATTTCCCTCTTTGACAGAGTTACTGACCTAGTGAATAGGGAGGAAGCATTGTATGTGATAGATCTTGATTTTAGCAAGGCTTTTGGCACAGTCCCACATACCATTCTCATAAGCAAATTTGGGAAAAGTGGTCTAGGGAAATTACTATAAGGCAAGTGCACAACTGGTTGAAAACATATGCTCAAAGAGTAGTTATCAATGCTTTGCTGTCAAACTGGGAGGAAGTATTTAATGGAGTCCTTCAGGAGTCTCTCCTGGGTCTGGTACTATTCACCATTTGTATTAATGACTTGGATAATGGAATGAAGAGTATGCTTTGCAGATGACACCAAGCTGGAGGGGTTGCAATCACTTTGGAAGACAGAATTCAAAATGACCGTGACAAATTAGAAAATTGGTCTGAAATCAACAAAATGAAATTCAATACAAACAAGTGCAAAGCACTACACTTAGGAAATCAAAATGCAGAACTACAACAAAGGAACAGTAGTACTGCTAAAAAAAATGGGGATTATAGTGGATCACAAATTGAATAGGAGCCAACTATGTGCAGTTGCAAAAAAGGCTAATATCGTTCTGGGGTGCATTGACAGGCATGTTGCATGCAAGCTGTGGGAGGTAACTGACTGGCTCTACTCAGCACTGCTGAGACCTCAGCTGTTCTGGGCTCCACATTTTCAGAAAGATGTGGAGAAATTGGAGAGAGTCCAGAAGAAAGCAACAGAGATGATAAAAGGTTTAGGAAATCTGTGAGGAAAGGGGGGAAAAATGATATGTTTCAACTTGAGAAAAGAAAGCTGGGGGGGCAGATCTGATAGTATTCAAATACGTTAAGAGCTATTATAAAGAGGACAATGATCAATTGTTCTCAGTGTTCACTGAACAGAGAACAAGGAGTAATCAACTTAATCTGCAGCTAGGGAGATTTAGGTTAGATATTCACTAGAGTAGAGTGTGTGCGGGGAAAAGGATAGTTAAGCACTAGAATAGGCTTTCAAGGGAGGTTGTGGAATCCTGTTACTGGAAGTTTTAAAGGACAGTTCAGACAAACACCTGTCAGGAATGGTCTAGGTGTACTTGACCTCAGCACAGGGAACCTTTTGAGGCCCTTCCATCCCTACATTCTATCTTTCTATAAATTCTACCAGCATCTATTGGCTTTAATGTTGAATAATTAGTCATTGTCATTAGAGCAGAAATTTTATTCTCATTGCATCATCAGTAAAACTGCTCATTGGATGAAAGGGAAAGCATAATCAAATAACTGTTTCCTTTGCAAAAGGATTTACATGTCACACATGCTGGAAAACTGCACATTTAGAACAAGATGGGAACTAAACATGCTATATAAAAAAAATCAATTTCTTGCTGTTTTCAATTTCCAGCATAATAGTTGAGGCAGCTGAATTTAAGGAGATTCCATCAAAGAAGATCCAGGCCATTTTCATCCTAGCTACAGGATACTCCACATACCAAGTTTCATCCAGAGTCATTCACAATAGTTATTTTTAGTTTGCTGGTTATGAGCTTACTTGGAGTTTCTGAATCGGGCTCAGCATAATAGGTAAGAGTGACATAACCTTATGACATCCAGAGCTACACACTGAGTCTTAGTAGTAAGCCAGAAATTGTGTGTATATTTGAGGCCTGATCCTGTGCCCACTGAAGTAAATGGCAAAGCTCCCACAGTCCTCAAAAGTGCAGGCTCTGGCTCTTGATGGGAAGGAGTGAGAAACTGGAGTCCTGATAAAAATTCCACTTTACACACAAATGTCCACATTAATGTTTTAGTTAATTCAAAGTGATAGGATCATTGATCACCGTGTGCATTTTCAGAAGGCACAATTAAAATCTTTATCATTTGACCTTTATAAGTAATTTATTTATCTTTACCCCAGTACTTTCATTTCTACTTATAGGGCATCAAGGTAGCCCTATATATTTGCAAATGCAAAAAGGGAAAGATTTGAAAGGCCATCACTGTATCTAGCTCTTTAAGCACATATAAATTCTCTAATCACTCATCCACCAAGATTCTTGAGATACCTGAGAGCCCTAAGAGTCGTGTGCTTTTTGTCGAAGACAAAATTAAAGCTTGCAAAAATCATTTTTTGAAAATGGCAATTTTCATATAGATGAGTTTAAATTAAAAGATGAACACAAAACCAACACTTCTCATATTACCACCACTTTATAACACCTATAGATTATATTTGCAAATATGTGCAAATACAATATGTGTTTAGACTTTATGGAATGCTTGTAGAATGCTGCATGTATTAATCTTACTTATAATATCTGTATCCCATGTTATAAGGTAACACTTAAGTGTTTGCTCTATATGTGTAAAATGTTTATTCTGAAGCTAAAACAAACAAAAATCTACCTAATACAAAATGCTGGATTCCTACAGAAGGTGTTGTTATCTCCTGCTCATCAGGGAGGACTATTGAATCCAAATGAGCCATCGTGGAACAAAAACTTTGATTGCTTCCCCCACCCACCCATGAAGAGGTTATGGGGGCAGAAGCATTAGTCCCATCAGCTTAGTCTCTAAGGAAGAGGGGATAAAAATCCCTGACCAAACCAGAAGGGATTGAGGTCTTTTATGCTGTCTTGACTCGGAGGGTCAAAGATCCTTAAATATAAATAAGAGATCCCCATGATGCTTGGCATGGGTCAGCCCCAAAACACATATAGAGCTGCTTATTACAGAAGCTTATATTATCTTTTTAAATGCAAGACAGTATCTCATTTGTGTGTGTATGTTTAGCTCCTTTAATCTTGTAAATAACTCTTTATTTGTTTTTCCTAATTAATAAACTGTCCCTTGGTTTATTACAAGAGTGGCTACAGGTGTTGTCTTTTGTCTGAGATACAACTGACCTGGAGTAAGTGACTGGTCCTTTGGCACTGACAGTCACCTGAATATTGTTATGATTTTTGGTGTAAGTGGATGGCAAGGTAGACTGGAATGTCCAAAGGGACCGTCTGTGACTCCATGGTAATACTTATCAACCCAGTTCACACTTGTTACTGGGTTGATGAAATCTAATTATAGAACTCACAACCAGTTTGGGGTTTGTGCCCTACTTCTTAACAGTCTGCCCTGAGGCTGGTATTCTCACTCATGAGCCATGCCAGACGGTACAACACTTATTTACACTACTAAATGGTGCAATGCAACCACACAAACATGGGTGAAGATCTGTTTCCCTGGATGAATAAATGATAAAATGAATATAAAGAGGCTGAAACAGCCTGTCATAAATATAAAGGGAAGGGTAATGACCTTTCTGTATACAGAACTATAAAATCCCTCCTGGTCAGGAGCAAAACCCTTTCCCTGTAAAGGGTTAAGAAGCTAAGATAACCTCACTGGCACCTGACCAAAATGACCAATGAGGAGACAAGATACTTTCAAAGCTGGAGGGGCGGGGAACAAAGGGTCTGTTTGTCTGTGTGATGCTTTTACTGGGAACAGATCAGGAATGTTTTCATAACTCCTTAAGTTAGTAAGTAATCTAGCTAGAAATGCGTTAGATTTCCTTTTGTTTAATGACTGGTAAAATAGCTGTGCTGAATGGAATGTATATTCCTGTTTTTGTGTCTTTTTGTAACTTAAGGTTTTGCCTAGAGGGATTCACTATGTTTTGAATCTGATTACCCTGTAAGGTATTTACCATCGTGATTTTACAGAAGTGATACTTTTATCTTTTCTTTAATTAAAATTCTTCTTTTAAGAACCTGATTGCTTTTTCATTGTTCTTAAGATCCAAGGGTTTGAGTCTGTGTTCACCTATGCAAATTGGTGAGGATTTTTATCAAGGCTTCCCCAGGAAAGGGGGTGTAGGGCTTAAGGGAATATTTCTGGGGGGAAGACGTCTCCAAGTGGGCTCTTTCCCTGTTCTTTGTTTAACACGCTTGGTGGTGACAGCATAGAGTTCAAGGACAAGGCAAAGTTTGTCCCTTGGGGAAATTTTTAACCTAAGCTGGTAAGAATAAGCTTAGGGGGTCTTTCATGCAGGTCCCCACATCTGTACCCTAGAGTTCAGAGTGGAGAAGGAACCTTGACACAGACTTTGTCTGATTTTATCATTAATAATCCTTGAAAATATCACTATCTAAGAAATGAAAACATTTGAAGAGACAGACAAAAGCTTACCCAGCACTATCAAGTGGCTGGGTATGAGAATTGTATTTAATTTCAGACCACAGGGAAGGTAATACTACTGGACTATAATTAAATATTTTACTCTATATCTCCATCCTCTGTCTATAATCATGTCTACACATACACACTGCTTGGATTGCCAGACAATTCACTTTGCTCAGTCGAAGCCATATGACCTAAAATGCCTAAGATCTCCCGCTTTATACAGGTCACTTTTTGGCAACAAATTTTCAACATGCTAACCATGGACTAAGGATGGTATCATGTTACCATGTGATCTAAAATAAAGATGCCTCAGCATGACATAGCTCTGATGTTGCATTTACTGCAAAAAGATCTGTAATTTGGACACTTAGATGCAATGTTTGAGATACATATTCTTCTTTTCCTGCTTCATTATAGGCTTGTTAGTCAGTTAGATACACACAAGTCATACATTATATTTTCTTCTATTTTACTACTCCTTCCCTTCTAGCCCAGTCATCCTACTGTCCCCATACCCTGGGGCACAAGGATATATGACCAGCAATTATGTGGAGTAAAATAGATCTTAAAAGTAAATGTGAAGGTCAAATTGCAACAACTGAGCAATGTGTTTTCTTACAAGAACATAAGATGGCTCCCAGTATTATTGCTGGAGCTCTATTTGCTTGCCAAAGTTATGTGAAAACTTGCAGGAGCAGGCTAAATGGGAGGAAATGAGAGGCTGATGATTCTCTGAGTGTGTGTTGGGGGACACACACAAACTTAGTGGAACTACAGGTTATAGGGTCATCTGTGGCTCTGTGTCTGCATTTCCCCCAGCAAGAGGGCTCCACCTAAATTGTGAGAGAACATGACAAATACAATATGGGGCAATCTTGTCTTTCTGCTTTTAACTCCCATCTTGGACCTAGACCAATAGGTGCATCTAAAAGATAGAACATGTCAGCAAGGTCTACATAGGGCACTTCATTCTAACATGCTGCGTTCTCTTTAAAAATCAGAACCCCTCCAGTTTTCTTTGCCATACCATCTAGACAAGTCCTAAGTAAGTATTAGAAATCCCTTTAGACATTATTAGGGGACAGGTTTTTTTTGTAGAATTCACAGAAGTAGCAGATTGTGAGGGAAAATTGAAGGAGGAGAGGGTAATTTATGGATTAGCTTGGGGAAATTATTCCAACCATAAGAAGTGACATGGGTGGAATTCCTGATGTGTGTGAAAGAAGTGGTCTAATATGTAGTCAAAGCTGGCATAATTAATGGAGTGGAGATGTTGATGGTTACTGCACTAGGATATACAAAATCACATAAGTAGATTCTGAGTTTGGAGGGCCTTAATGATAAGGATAAGAAGCTTGAACTTGATGCAGTGTAAAAAGGAGTGAGACAGTAGAGAGATTCCAAGCTGTCTTGATGCCCAGAGCCATACTTTAGCCGCAAGTAAGTCCTTTTTTTCCCTATGTGTATTTTCACTATCTATCTGTATCTGTGTGAAGTGTGCAATAGAGCTATAAATTTTTTCTTTGTTTTCCCATTTTTTTCTTAGCTTCAGGCAATTACATTTTTTATATCTTCTGTATTGGATTTTGTGAGAAATGGCTAATTACAGGCCAAGTCATCATGAGCAACAAAGTACTAGGTACTGATAGAAAACTGAGTTAGGCTAGCAAAACTATTTTTATGACTGTTAATATATAAAAATATTATAAGTGTCAAATGTTTTTTCTCAAAAAACACTCTGAAGCCATTCAAAATATCCATCTCAGATATTTTTATTTAACTCAAATCGTAGAGTACAAGATAATCATACTGCTGTTTAACAAAAAGAAAAGGAGTACTTGTGGCACCTTAGAGACTAACAAATTTATTAGAGCATAAGCTTTCGTGAGCTACAGCTCACTTCATCGGATGCATCGGATGAAGTGAGCTGTAGCTCACGAAAGCTTATGCTCTTATAAATTTGTTAGTCTCTAAGGTGCCACAAGTACTCCTTTTCTTTTTGCGAATACAGACTAACACGGCTGCTACTCTGAAACCTGTTTAACAAAGAAAGTCTGTTTTTTTCCTATGGTGCATTTTGTCTTCATTTGTGTGAGCTGTGTGGCTGTTTAAGTTTTCCTCTCACTTTATTAAAACTGCATATATAAATAATATAAAGAGAAAACAATATTTATTAATGTGTAAGCACCAGCTGCTATTGCTTATGAAGTGTATGTAAAATAAAAGATTTGATTGAGAATAAACAGTTTCACTGAAGAAATCAGAATTTATGGGGAAAGGCTTCAAGAATCAGAATGGACACGCTTAGAATATGTCTACACTGCTATTAAAAACCTGCAGCTGGCCCATGCCAGCTAACTCAGGCTGATGGGGCTCGGGCTGCAGGGCTGTTTAATTGCAGTGTAGACATCTCAGCTTGGACTGGAACCAAGGCTCTAGGACCCTGCAAGGTGGGAGGATCCCAGAGCTCAGACTGTAGCTTGAGCTGGAACATTTACAGCACAAATGAACCGCCCTGCAGCCCGAGCCCCCTGAACCCGAATTAATTGGCATGGGACAGCCACAGGTGTCTAAATACAGTGAATACATACCTAAGTCTGTCAGGGACCAGTGACCTTGATGACATTGCTTAGAGATGGTCAGATTTGTTGCTAGCAAACCACCACGTATGAGATGCTTCTTGTGATCAGATGCAAGGTTTATAGTGGAAAAAAATTGACCTAAGGACTGAAAAGTAATGAACTACTCTCACATTAATTTGAAACCATTGCATCTTAAAATAGAGTTTTATCAGCTTGCCCTGATGCAGTGAAGCATTTAAGCACATGGATAACTTTAAGCACAAAGTGTCCCAATGACTTCATTTGTTCAGTTAAACAAGGGTTTAGGTGGGCTGAATTGCATCCCTAATGTTAACCTCCACTGGGGTGGGGCGCTGATTCTCCACTGCATTACACTGGTTTACACTAGTTTTATACCAGAGTAACTCTACTGATTTTATGGAGTTATACTGGTGTAAATCCAGCATAATGTAGTAGAGAAACATGACTTGCAACCAGAGCTGCCACCATTAAAATTAGACTGTCATGTTCCTATGACTGCTTGTTGTTTTTTTTAAAATTTTTTTAACCAAGTTATGTTATTTGTGGTTAAGTAGGTCATCTTCATAACAGACTTTCCCTTTTCTTACACAAAATGTTGAGTTAGAAGAAGAATTTGAGCTCACCAAAAAGAAATTCCATCCTCAATTATGAGTAACATGCAAATTTTATCAAAATTATATTGTTCCACAACTGGTATTGTTAATAAAAATAACTCTTACTGCATCAATCATTGAACTTTAATTAGGGTTACATCATTTTTGTATATTACATTTTTGTAATATGCACACAAGACTGTTCCACACACACCAAACAGACAGACCATTGCCTCGTGTCCTCGCAGTTCACTATAATGCTTGCTGTATACTATTTGGTAAGACGGGAGAGAAGGGACAGACTAGACCAAATTTTGCCCTTGAGAAAATTTACAAAAAACTCAGTTTCCACATGGAAAAAATGAGATCATTTTTGCACAGCAGTAAACAAGACCTTGGATCAATGCACCAAATTGTTGTTGAATAAGTTAACAGCTTTAAAAAACCTGGTATTTTTAAGGTAAATGTATTAACACTGCAATAAATATATACTTTAAATATTAAAGATTTGAGGTATGTAGTTTCTTTTCAACACTAAAATTATCTTCCCTGTGTAACAACAGTGAACAAAGAAGGTTTCAAATATATCCCCTAAGCAGCCCAGTGACTCGAGATTTTAAAAACAAATCTCTCCCAGATGTTCACATATCAAAAGAAGCAAAACTGAATGCAAAAAAGGAAGTCCAGGTTGGAGCAGCAGGTGTTTGAAACAAAGCCCCTTGAGTCAAAAATGAAATGCAAGGAGATATAGCTCAGCTATCTGAGAGAACAGTTGAAAAGCAAACTTATCCACATGATATTTCAGTTTCTGAAGTACAGAAGTTATGAAGGTAAGTTTTATGTTTATAAACAACTCTATTGACTATCTCAGATGCCAGTTCTGTAGGCTTCCCCAGTGACAACTCATACTTCACAAGCAGGGCCAGGTCTTTTGATGTTTGAAAGAAATGTTAGGCACCATTCTTCTCTCACTTACTCTAATGTAACATGGTTGTGACTCCATCAAACTTCAGCAGCATTACCCCGATTCATACCATCAGTGGAACTGAAGGGAAAATCAGGCCCCATAGTGTTCTTACTTTTATCGCTGCACTCCAAACACTTAAATCCTGACTGAGATAAATTGTTCAATCTGAAAGCTACAGTGTGTGAAACAAAATTAGAAAAAAGATACTTTGAAGCATCAGAACTTGGAATGCCTTATTCTCAACTGTCTTGAGGCAAAGGTCTTCAGATAAAGCAAATGTTGTTTTATTGCCCTATTACAACAAAATAAAAAAGAATAACCAGAAATGATCAAGGGGAGTCTTAGCACCTGCTACCGACTGCTGTTTCTCATGGGATTGTGTATTTGCTGCAAACTTTTAAGCTTTACAGGAACACATTGAATAAAAAACCTGAGTTGACTATTCATTTTATGACCACAAAAATAGTTCCTCTTGCCTATCACTCTACAAATAACCATATTTTCTGAGACAATTGTTATAATAATGTAAGCCTTCTGCCAGTGACATTGGCAGCAATTAAGGGCTGTCCTTGCCTTCTACGGTTTTTCTAAAATTTAAATAACTCCACTTTGAGCTCCCACCCAGTAACATGGGAACATAAGTATCACTCGGAGTGTCACTGATAGGCAACTTATTCCCTACTTGCAAGCACAGTGACCAAAGGGTTTTTAAACAGGAAAACTTTACTGAGGAAAGGGAAATGACCAGGTAAACTTGTTCAAGCCTTACAACTAAACAATTTCTGCCACTATTATCTCAACGTACATGAGTCACAGTCCCAACCTATGAATACTTACTGGAACATTGTCACCTCCCCACTCACAGTTAGTTAGTCCCAAGGAGAATCTGGGTCTGAACTGCCTAGGCAAGCTCCGGGTTTCTGCTGCTTGATGACCTACTACAGCAACGTTCAGGTGTGATGCTGGGTCAGGGAGGCCTCACCAGAGCACTCAGGCAGATGGAGACTGGAGAGGATAACCCCCTTGGATCTGCTCCCTCTGTAGCTGAAATATCTGCTGTCCGTATACTCAGCCCTCAGTAATGAGGATCCCCATTCAGCTCTGTTAGGGGCCAGACTGACACTTCTCTCTGCTTGTGACTGATTAGTAACTCTCATCTAAATATACTACCAGTGGTCTGCAATTGCTTCTCTGCTCCACCTACACCCTGTAGTTCTCAGCTAGGGGCCAGATCAGTTGCTCCAGCATCTTCTCAGGATGAAGCTACTATCTTCAGCTCATCTCTTTTAAGAAGGGAACCATGATATAAGGGAACCTCCACTGACTCCATTCTAACTAGAGAAATACTCCGTACAGCAAACCAAAAGCATACATTTTTTTGTTTCTTCTTTTGACTTTCTTCAGGACCTCCAACTTAACCTCAGCAAACCCCAGTCATAGCCAGGATGAACTTGAACCCAATCATTTTCTAGGCCTTGCCCAGTTGGTTTTCACCAGGGTGATTTCCAAAATATTGGCCCCAAGTTTGAAATTTAGTCAAATTATACCCCAGTGTCCTCAAACTATTAGCAGTTCATATGTAAATAAGGTACTGCCTCACTCAGTTGATTCCTCTTGCTCCACAGCAGATGCCAGCGGAAAGCTAACTCAGTCACCTCCCTTCTTTTGTAGGCTCTGGGCCACAAGGCGTACAATCAAATGTATCTAGATCCATTAAGAAAAAATAGAATAAGTAGAACATAAGCACCTCCTTTATTTCTATAGTAAAGAACAAGTGAATAATCCTAAAGGAGATTTCTGAATCATTATTAGAGGTTAATATTTATAGGGTCTGAAGCCACTCTGTGGATATAAAACTAGCTTTAAAATGATACTTTTACTGACACTAGAGCATTTTCATGTGAATATAAACTAGGCAAACATAAGGCTGTTTCTAGCATGTAGCCAAAAAGACTGCTAATAGTGAGGTACATAACATATATATGGTATGGTTGCTTGGCCTTACCTATATTAGGTTGTCTTAGCAAAAGTGTTCATATTGTTCCACCCATTTGTTAAGCTCCACCAGTTATAATAACAATAGGAGTGTAAATGTAGATAAAACTGCAGATGGCTATCACAATATTTTGGGTATGTTATAGGTCCCCTTCTGGGCCAATCCACAAAATATATCAGTTTTTTACAGTTCAGGCACTATGGGGCTCACTAGGTCAAGCTATAGCAGCTCATGCCTTTAGAGCGGGAGGTCTTTGGTTCAGTCCCCAATGTGGTAGCAAAAATGAACATAGGAACGGCCATACTGGTTCAGACCAAATGTCCACCTCGCCCTGTATCCTGTCTTCTGACAGTGGCCAGTGCCAGGTGCCCCAGAGGGAATGAACAGAACAGGTAACCATCAACTGATCCATCCCCAGTCGCTCATTCCCAGCTTCTGACAAACAGCAGCCAGGAACACCATCCTTGCTCATCCAGGCTAATAGCCATTGATGGTAATAATTACATCTGTACTTAACCACTGTGTCCTCCTCTGAGCAGGAGTAGATGACAGTGTTTTAAAACCGAAAGCATCCTGGATACTTGACTCCACTAGCACTCTCATTGTTGCTATCACAGAAGGGGATACTGAGGCACAGAGAAACTAAGGCCCAGATTGTAAAGGTATTTAAGACATTACCGCACTCAGCATTGCAACACCTGACTGATTCAAGAGTCCGAGTCTCATGTTTAAAAGGAATTTAGGCACTTAGGAGCTAATATCTCATTCACAGTAAAGGGGATTTAGGCTCCTAAGTGTCTACATCACTTTTAAAAATGAGACTCAGGCCCTGAATCAGTTAGGTATTGTAACACTGAGTGCTGCAACACTTAAATATTTTTAAAAATCTGTGCCTAAGGGACTTTTCCTGAGTCACCCAAGGCATCTATAGTGGACCAACAGTTGAACTTGGGTTTCCTATAGATCACCCTACTGAGTCATGCCCAGGGTACAATCTGGACTGATGAATAGCTGTGTCTCCTCAGTTCTCCACCCTGAGGTACCTTTTACATTGCTTTACTGGTGAACAGTCTCTCCTGGCCAGTTAACACACAGCCTTCAGCGTGTAACTTGTTCCCAGATACATTGTATTGAGTGTTACTAGCTAGCCAACCATGAATTACACTGCAGAAGAACATCAGCAGATTTTCTAGTCCCAGACTTTCCTCCGGAAATGTGTGTCTTGTATTGCCCAGCATTTTGCTGAACAATGCAAGCTCAAATAAAGTCCATCATTTCATCAGTGGAAAATAGAATGCACAAACTTTGTTATCCCAAATGGGGTTTCCCCACACATTTTAATCCAAACACACTGGTTAAATAAAACAGTAAAACAAGTTTATTAATTAAAGAAAGAAAAGAAAGATTTTAAGTGACTACAAGTGATGAGACATAAAGGTTAGGATTTGGTACAAAAGAAATAAAAGATAAAATACAAGCTAATTGGATAGGATAAGTGAACTTAAAACCAAAAAGGTTTTGTCTCACCATATGTTTCCAGAAATCTACTGACTGGAAAACTGTGCAGCCAGGACCACCTCTCCCCTCTTCAGTGGTGTGTTCTTTGTCTTTTGAGCATGGTAGCTGCCATGAGTAGAAAAGGGTGGGGGAGAGAGAGAGAAGTGATTTGGAAGCCTGAACATTACTGGAACAACACTGAACTCCACAAAATCTGAGTTATGCATTAGCTTCCTTATATTATGCATGGGTAGAGATAGGTGCCTGACGATGAGACCCACCATAGCCACCACACTAGGCAAGATACAACCTAAACTAGCCAATTTGACTTGATGAGGAAAAGATGGGGCCCGAAGCCCTGACCTCTCACAGATTTAGGCACCTGAGTGCAGGCTTCAGGGTCCATTCCCCCTCCTTCAATAACTAATTATTTATCCAAAGTGGAACAGCTTCAGCAGGAGAGATTGATGGATCCCTTGAACAGTCTTGCTGCCAATTTATTTCGATCACTGTTCCCTCTACCCATGTAAATAGCCTATGACAGAAAGCTAGCTCTGCCAGACTCACATATAGTGAGAAGGGATCTATCAACTGAAATCTTATGAGGTTCAACAAGGACAAGTGCAGAGTTCTACACTTAGGATGGAAGAATTTCATTCACTGCTCCAGGCTGGGGACTGACTGGCTAAGTGGCAGTTCTGCAGAAAAAGACCTAGGGAATACAGTGGATGAGAAGCTGGATATGAGTCAACAATGTGCCCTTGTTGCCAAGAAGGCTAACAGCATATTGGGCTGCATTAGTAGGAGCATTGCCAACAGATCAAGGGATGTGATTATTCCTTTTATTTGGCACTGATGAGACCACATCTGGAGTATTGTGTCCGGTTTTGAGTCCTGCACTACAGAAAGGATGTGGACAAATTGGAGAGAGTCCAGTGGAGGGCAACAAAAATGATTAGGGGACTGGGGCACATGACTTTACAAGGAGAGGCTGAGGGAACTGGACTGCTCAGGCAGTCCCCAGGGCCAGCCACACCAGCCGCTGCTCGGGTGGTCCTGAGGCCAGCTGCTTGGGCAGCCCTGGAGTCAGCTACAGTGGCTGCTGCAGAAGTCACAGAGGCTCTGGGTGACAGACACAGAGCCCTAATTATTATACCCACCAGATACAATGCTTTCTCCAAATTTGTTACTGGGGAAACCAATGGGATGTAGGTTTTACCATCATAAATGACCTAAACTGTATTATTACTGAGAAATGTGTATATTCAGAATTAGTGTTTTGATACATTCTCTTTTGGTCACAGATGATACAGACAACCTGTATGGTTAGACTCATCTGGGCAGGGACCGAGGGACTTGTGTGTAATTAGGAAACAGTGTCTCCCACCTAGTGGTTAGTGCCCAAGGTAGCAGTTCCACCTAATGGGTGCAGTTTAGAGGCAGTGTAAGGGAACCCTGGCCCACCCTACTCCATCAGGTTCTGACCCTGGGAAGTTGGTTCAGCTTCACTTACCCTGCAGTGCCTTGCAACAGCCTCACGTCAGCTTCCCTGGGTCACTTCCTACTTACCTCTGCATCCCATCCCTGTGGGCTTCCTGCTCTGAACAGGGTCCTGGAAGCTGCAGCTTGTCTGTTTCCCAACTTGGTGTGGTCTTAAGGTCTTGCTCAGCCTGGAGCTCTCAGAGCATGTCCTGCTCCCTGCTGTGCCAACCCCTAACTGAGCTGTCTGGCTGTTTTTTAAACCCTGTCTCCAGCCAGAGCATGCTTGGCACTGGTGGAAGGGCCTGGCCTCCTGAGGTCAGAGTTGCTTTTTAACTCCTTCCTGTCCAGTGTCAGGCTTTGTACAAACCCATTACAGGGTGTTACTTTAATTCAGATAATACTGGTAGTTATGGCTTGATATCATTCCATTCAGGGATAGAATAAAAGCCTATAATATATCTGTCTATTCTTCATATTACACTTATCCCAAGAAATTAATTCCACTTGTAATTCTCAATTTGCATGGAGGAGACTAGTTTCAATGCAGCGCAATACAGTTTCAATACATATTGTAAACCGCATCTTGACTGTGATATGCTTCCCCTCCTTGGGCTTCTGCAGAGATTGTATCAAACCATGAAAGTAGAGTTTTTACTAATGTCAGCCAAAGGGATTATTTTGAATCTGCTGTTATTAATGGAATGAGTTTATAAATATACAGTTTTTTGTTGCCCATGAAGTGGGTAATCTGATTTAGTAACAGGATAAATTTGTACAAATTTGTAAATTGAATGAGCACTACATGGAGAGATTCCCTTATGTTGATTTTGGTTTTCTAAAATTCTACTGTGTGCTGTGGTAACATGCACATTTGTTTTAAACATTTAGTCATTTCCTTGGAAGAAAATATTGAGACTTTGCACCTGAATTCTGCTATTTAATATTTACACTTAATTACTATCTGAATCTCTTGCAATGCTTCTTGCTTATATTTTTCAATAATCTGACTACCCAAGTATCTATACTATGCCCATCACCATGGTGTCTGTCTGACTAATAGGATTCTAATCTCTACTGCTCAAACACTTGATGCAGGAAGCAAGAAAGATATAACTGATTATTTAGCTGTAATGAGGTGATAATATCAGATAAAACACAAAGCAAGGGTAACTACACTGACAGGAGTGGAAGGGGATAAAGGGACATGGACAAAGGACAAGTCAGGTAGAAATGAATATTTCTGGTATGCAAAGGAGGGTCTCTCTTGAAGGCTCCAGAAACACCAAAAGGAACAAATGTCCCTTTTTAGAATTTTTTTTGCCTCAGTCTCTATACTTCTGTTGTCAGAGATATCTCGGAGCCTATAGCTGGGCTATGGGCTCTGTGAAGTTAGTGATTACATTTCTGGCACATAACTGCTTGCACCAGTGTTGAAGTACTGACAATTTTAATTGCAGGCATCAGGGATCAATTGATACATTGCCCAACCTAGCCAGCTTGTTAATCAATACTGTGGAGAAGATATTGTTACAGCCTCTGATGTAAAATCTACTGTCTGACACTATAATAGAAACATCACAGTATGGATTTCTGCATATAATATGATTTGATGACTATTTCCCCCAGTTGTTCAGTGAAGAGAGATTAAATCATACACTAACCCAGTATCCCATTAAATAAGCATCACTTTCCCTCTTCCAGAAAGTACACGAGACTGTAAGACCTGGTAGCCCCCTGTTAACTCTTTGAACTCTGTTGAATGGATTGCTTGTAGTGTTAAGAAGCAAAGGCTGTTTGAAGAGAGGCAAATGGACAATTAAAACAGGGCTCTGAGCCATGCATCAGAAATTCTCTTTGCTTTTCCGATCAAGGGTAAAATTCACAATGCCATCCCACTGCCATGTTGACAGGATTAATTTCACCATAAACTATGTTTAAAGAGGTGTAATCAGAAGCAGTACTAACATAAAGTTTCTTTGAATATATGAGGTCATCAATACAAAGCATAATGTTGCTGAGTATCAATATTCTCACTTTTACAGCACAGCAAGGGACCAGTTCACAAAAACAGGAATGTCCAAACAAACCTGGGAGGAGGCATTCAGTCTACAAGATGACTTGTGATTAATTTAAGTAGCTTTATGTCCTTCCTTTCTTCCTTTCAAAAGGAAGCCTTCAGCAGGTTTAATTTATCCTGATGAAAACAAGTGTGCCTAATAATAGCTCCTTCTTTGTGGAAGAACACAGTCTCATTGTCTATCTACAGTGCAGAGAGCACAGGTTCAGTTTGATCCACAAGACCATTAACTGCCATAATTAAAAGCTTATGTGCCTATGCATCCCCAGATCTTAAAGTTCATTATAGGAAATGAAGGGTAGGAAATACATTTCAACATAGGACGTGCTTTTAGTCAAACCCCTCAAATATAACCCCCAAAAGTTTGTGCATCTTGAAAATATGAATCTGGATTTGAATTTTACAAGATGTCCCTTCAAAATGGGCAAAACAAAACCTCAGAGTCAAACCAATTCAAATTTTAGAGCTTTTGAAATCTGGATCCACATTTTATAGTTTGAGCCAAGATCTAGTTTTGCCATCTCTTGAACATTTAAATCTATTAAAATGTTCCTTAGATATTGTATGAGACCAAAGCAGTTCTGATAACCCTGCTTGTGGCTTTAGGCTAGGCAACAGTTGCCTATTTAATCTTTATTAAAAGCAAATTTTCAGAGTGACCCCACAAAGGGCACAATAAGGCACTGTAAATCTGACACAGTGAGCAGTAAACAAATTTGACTGCACTGCACTGACCTAACCTGAGGATAGCAAAAGAAGGCAGATTATATGACTCCAATGCTGTCTGCTATATAAAACTATTGCAAAACATTTCTTACATTCACTTACAATACTCTAGTAACTTAATATTGGCTTTGAACCATTCTATTGCCTCATGCTGTATTTACTTGAATAAGACTTTATAATATTCTCACTATACTGGCATTATATAGGAGATAATACCTTTGATATTTAAGTTACCTGAACACAGGTCAATGAAAAATCAAAGACCGTCATCTGGGAGGGAAGTCTTTATTTAATAGCTCAAATACAGACACTGGGCCTGATCCAAAGCCCATTGAAGTCAATGGGAAGACTCCAACTGACTTCAGTATGCTTTGGGTCAAGCCTGTTATAAACATTGAGGGTAGGACTCAATGCCTCCTCCTGTGACCTTAAGCACCCTGCACACTACTGCAATATTTTTTTTTCAAGATATGCCTTCTGAAGTAACATTTGAAAATTACCACCACACAGGTTAATACCATCATTGTAAAATATATGTAACAATGCTTCATGTGAAATTATGGATATTCAGTAATTTCATGCTTTATAGTCTGTGACTTAAAGGATTTAAAGCCGGTGTGTCAGGGGAGTTGATAAATAGGTTTTCTCCAGACCAAGGAAAGAGGTCAACACCTCAAACCAGGCATGGCCCCAATTCAATTGGACATTGCAGCAGGGAGAGATAATTTGCATAGTAGCAACCACCAGTGAAGGGGGGCAGTGGGGAAGAGACCAGCATTATCTATCTTCCAGACCACATGGCTCCTTTACTTAGCATGAACTAGTGAACTTTATCTGGGGGTAGCCTTCAGAAGAATATATTTCAAAGGTTCACTGGTCTATGAAGGGGTCCTTCACCCCTCTCTAAGTTATCTTTCACCTAAGATGAAAAAGGGACCAATCAATTGAATATTGTGAGAGATCCTGACCAAGGGGGAGGTCTGCCATCTTGCTGGAAGGAACTGTGGTAGGAATTTTACCTTGAACCAAGATTGTAGCTCTGTTAAGTCTTAGTCATTAGAAAGCGTTTATCACTTTTATTTGCTTGTAACCATTTCTGAGTTTATCCCTTGCACTGGCACCCACTTAAAATCCTCTCTTTTTGTTAATAAACTTGTTTTACTTTTAATCTAAACAAACCCAATGTTGGGTTTGAATTGAATTGACTGTTAACCCTAGTTAAAGCAACAAACTGCTGTGGTTTTGTCTCTTTAAAGGAGCAATGGACCTTATTACTTCTCTGAACATGCCAGAAGAGGGCTGGACATTTCAGGGGAGATAGTTTGGGGGAAATTCAGGACTGGGAGTGTGTAGGGGGTCACTTGGCTAGAGGTAACCAAGGCTGGTAGAGACCAGAGTGTGGCTGTGATGTAAAAAGCAAGCTGCTGGAGTCAGAGCTGCTGAAACAGGAATGCTTATCACACTGACACATTCTTGTATGCTATTTGGGAGCATCCAGACAAGGACATACAGCAGCAGAACATTTTAAGTTAACCAGGGTTACAGGACAAGCAGTAACAACCTCTCACTGGTCTGGGTTGCACCCCAAAGGTGATACTCATGCAGTGCTGAGCACACTGTTGGAGACTTATAAATAATCAAAAGTTATCCCATTCCAGCATAAACAAGGGTCATTTCAAAATAAAATGTATGGAGTAGCATTAACCTACTGCATAAACTACTTTTGAAACATTTATGTTACTGTGACACAAGGAAAATACTGCCTTAAAGAAAATACATTTACAATTCGATTTTAAATATATTTTTCTAAAACTAAGTTCAATAGCATGAAGGGTGCTATATTTTTAAGCTACCCTTGAAGTTAGTGTTTATGCAAGATAAAACTGCAAGCCTCAGTCTAATTAGTTCTGCCATCAATCATTGAGAAATAAATGGCATGTCTCATCTCATTCCCTTTGAGACAGATTTACATCTAGCTTCACTCTACAACTAATCAGAGTATAAAGTTCTTGTGCTGACCAAAACTATTCCAGTAAAACCTAATTCTGCAGCATTATGATAAAGACATGAAATGGTTACTCCCAGCTGCATGACAATGACACTTGCAGGCATCATATTAAAGATTTGAAGTGGGAGAGGGAATATTTTTTAAATTGGAAGCAAATACACATTTCTATGGCCACAAGAAATATCCGCAGTACCAACAAGTGCTCCACAATCACCACCATGTAAAATCTCACAATAGGTGTTTTCTCCAGTTGTAAAGCACGTACAGCTTCCATCAGTGGTAATGGGAATTACATGCCTGAATGGGAAAATGGACGCCTGTTGTATGTTTTGTTGCTTTGAACGTCTCCTATTCTTGCAGTCTTTTACAGGGAACATAATAATAATTTCTTCCCTCCATGCCCTCCCCCCCAAAAAAAGAGACAACGTGCGGAGAGGGGAAAGAACGAAAAAGATTTCTTCAAAATTGTAAACCGTTCTACTAGATGAGCTAGACTTCCTTTTCTATATACTTATTGAATTGTTTTTACTAGAGTGTGTGCTTTATTTAATGTTTTTTAATTATGTAAAGTTGTTTATTTGAAAGGCAGAAGACCACATGAAAGCTGCTAATGTAGGAAGAAAGCTAATGAAATACAAAGTACAAGAGTTATCATATTAGCGCGCCTTCATTCTTTGAGTTAAATGCTCATGTTCTCTTTGGCAAGGCTTAACTACCAGAGACCAAGTTCAATGGAAAGATCTGTTTTGCTTTCCTTCCCCAACTTTGGCTTTTGTAAGTCATATTTACAGAAACAGAGCATCTGTTACATAAATTAAACTCCTTTCATAATAGAAAAGATTGGAAAAGCTGGCTGTGCTATTTACATTCAGCTAGATACTGATTCCTCCATTTAATTGCTGTTTGTTTCTTCTTTTTTTCAAAAAGTTCTCTTCATGAAAATTTTTCAGTAAAATACAAAAAAACCCCACCCCAAACAAACACAAATGATTGCCTGCATTATCCTAGCCTTAGTCTAAATACATAATGAAGTGATCCTTTCATGCACACAACATGGGATACAAAAATGTGAATGGATTGAACAATTTTCTGTGCATAAACCCTGAAAAAATATAGCAGCACACAAACTTCACCATTCAGCCTTTGCTAATGTCTCTGCTGTCACGTGGCCATCTCTTAACCCATCTATTGTTAGAAAATAGAATATAATTAACAAGTTTAACATTAGGTAGCTATAATTGGAACAATTCAGAAACCACAATAAGTGGATACCTAAAGTTAATCCCCTGGTTTTGGAAAGTGGAGACATATTTGCTCAGTTTGAAGACATCAATGGCTTGCCTAGATATATCAAATAAGTAAAAGATTTTAATAATAAAAGTCATGTCTCACCTTGGCTTCTACTATTTCTATTTCAACTGAAAGGGTTACTGGTATAAATTTCTTTTAGCATTTCTGGGGACAAAACATGACCTTTTCCTGTCCTCAATCATATTCATGCCTGTCTTTTTCCATTACATTGCTGACAGCCAAAGTCGTAGTTACAGTATATTTGCTTCCCAAGATACTTAATTTTTGCTCACGACCACATAAAATGTAATTCATTGTCTCAGGCATTAGAGCAGATGCATAGCTGTATAAACTGTCTTAGCTTCTTTGACTTCAGTTACACCAATGGGGGAGAGGGGATCTGGCCCTCTTTTTTATAGGCAGTTGTGAGACTTTGAAGAGTCAAAGTCACCCTGGTCCATATTTGGAAAAAAAATCCTTGCTTCTTTGGCAACTGAATCCTAATTTCACTCTAAAAAAAACATCAAAAGATGCCTCTGAGAAAAGTCACTTTCAAGCATCTATACGGTGCACATAGCTAGATTCTTGAACTGTAGTTCAAAGCGTCTGTAGGCTGGTGCAAGGTTGATTTCCTTAGTTGAAAGCCTTCTTGTAAAGAACTTTACTTTGAGTTTTTGGCTACTGTTTTGGGCCACCAGAGAAAACTAATCACATAGTGGAGGAGTTTTAATAATTTATTCTTATTGATTATTATCTATTGGTGACATAGGAGAGCTCAAAAAACCCTCAGTTTCTAACATGAATCTAGGAGGCTGTTCATAGTTGGACCTTATGTAGCCAGCCATATTTTTAGTCAGTCAAATGAGTTTAATTCCCAAATATGTAATAGTTTCTTCAATGACACTAGCTGTTTTGAGGAAGGATTGAAGGGCAGAAAAAGACTACTAGGATGATCTGAGGAACAGAAAACTTACCTTATGAGAGGAAACTCAAAGAGCTTGGTTTGTTTACCCTAAACAAAAGAAGGCTGATGGGAGATATGATTGCTCTCTATAAATACATCAGAGGGATAAATACCAGGGAGAGAGAGGTTTATTTAAGTAAAGTACCAATGTGGACACAAGAACAAACAGATATAAACTGGCTATCCACAAGTATAGGCTTGAAATTAGGCAAAAAAAAACAGAGAAGTGAACTGCTAGAACAGCCATCCAAGGGGAGCAGTGGGGGCAAAAAACCCACCTGGCATTAAGACTGAGCTTGATAAGTTTATAGAGGGAATGATATGATGGGACTGCCTATGATGGCATGTGACCCATCAGCAATTACCAGTAGCAAAAATCCCCAACAGCTGGAAATGGGACACTAGATCGGAAGGGCTTTGTTTCCCAGGTGTCTGGCTGATGAGTCTTGCCCACATGCTCAGGGTCTACCCAATCACCATATTTGGGGTAGAGAAGGAATTTTCCCCTGGGTCAGATTGGTAGAGACCTGGGGCAAGAGTTGCTTTTCTCTGCAGCACGGGGCATAGGTAACTGTCAGGCTGTAAGTGATGAATTCTCTATAACTTCAAGACTTTAAACCATGATTTGAGGAGTTCAGTAACTCAGCCAGAGGTTAAGTGTTTATTTCAGAAGTGAGTGGGTGAAGTTCAGTGGCCTGCAATATGCAGGTGGTCAGACTAAATGAACATGTTGGTCCTTCCTAACCTTAAAGTCTATAAGGCTAACTCTGCATGAAACTAAAGACACAAACAGATGAATGGTAAAAAATAGGGATACAACATACATGCAACTGTAGAATTGACCCAGGTTTGTTAATCATGTGGATTGAATTTACTTTGGTTTTTTTCCCACTGAGGCTAGAGGAAGGGAGTAGGAAAATGATTGTATCCACAAAAAGAAAAGGAGTACTTGTGGCACCTTAGAGACTAACAAATTTATTAGAGCATAAGCTTTCGTGAGCTACAGCTCACTGCATCCGATGAAGTGAGCTGTAGCTCATGAAAGCTTATGCTCTAATAAATTTGTTAGTCTCTAAGGTGCCACAAGTACTCCTTTTCTTTTTGCGAATACAGACTAACACAGCTGCTACTCTGAAACCCTTAATTGTATCCAGTTTGCAAATTAATTCCAATTCAGCAGTCTCTCGTTGGAGTCTGTTTTTGAAGCTTTTTTGTTGAAGGATAGCCACTCTTAGGTCTGTGATCGAGTGACCAGAGAGATTGAAGTGTTCTCCAACTGGTTTTTGAATGTTATAATTCTTGACGTCTGATTTGTGTCCATTCATTCTTTTACGTAGAGACTGTCCAGTTTGGCCAATGTACATGGCAGAGGGGCATTGCTGGCACATGATGGCAGTCTCTACGTAAAAGAATGAATGGACACAAATCAGACGTCAAGAATTATAACATTCAAAAACCATTTGGAGAACACTTCAATCTCTCTGGTCACTCGATCACAGACCTAAGAGTGGCTATCCTTCAACAAAAAAGCTTCAAAACCAGACTCCAACGAGAGACTGCTGAATTGGAATTAATTTGCAAACTGGATACAATTAACTTAGGCTTGAATAGAGACTGGGAATGGATGAGTCATTACACAAAGTAAAACTATTTCCCCATGGTATTTCTCCCTCCCCACCCCACCCCCCACTGTTCCTCTGATATTCTTGTTAACTGCTGGAATTAACCTACCTTGCTTGTCACCATGAAAGGTTTTCCTCCTTTCCCCCCCCCTGCTGCTGGTGATGGCTTATCTTAAGTGATCACTCTCCTTACAGTGTGTATGATAAACCCATTGTTTCATGTTCTCTGTGTGTGTATATAAATCTCTCCTCTGTTTTTTCCACCAAATGCATCCGATGAAGTGAGCTGTAGCTCACAAAAGCTTATGCTCTAATAAATTTGTTAGTCTCTAAGGTGCCACAAGTACTCCTTTTCTTTTTGCGCATACAGACTAACACGGCTGCTACTCTGAAATATCACAATAAATTACTAGGGCTTCCAGGTAGGATGAGGCTAAGCGATGAAGGGCCTTAACAAGGTAAGGATGAGAAGTTTCTATTTATTTCTCCGTTGTAAATCCATCACTATTTAAAAAAAAAAGAACAATCCAAACCAAACTGAAAACATACCTTCCTTCGCCATTTCAGTGGGCCCAACAAGTGTTTTGTTTTCTCTTCTCTGGGTTTCCAGCTGTGGTTGCACCATTTTCAGAACTTTGTTAATATTATAATAGATTATGCTCATTTGGTAGGATAGGACACCATATCTACTGAAACTGATGAAAAACAAAATTGGGGTCCAATTCTGCAAACCATCAGTCACGCAATTAGTACTTACTCGGGGAAAAAAAATCCCATCGGTGCCAAAATCCTTATCTCCTTTAACAAATAGCTATTTTTCTGCCAGCTCTCCAGAGTTTAAATGAAGGATTGTACTGTGGCTAATTCAAAGTGTTTGATTTTTGGATCTTCAACAGATTTTGCATGTGAGAGAGGAAGTTATTTAACCTGCCTGTGCCTCTGTTTTCCCAACTGTAACATGTAAATGTTGAGAGGCAAACTTCATTGATATTTCTAATCACCTTTGAGATCCTGAGATGGAAAGTGCTATAGAAGGGCAATGGACTATTACAGCGAGTTCGGTATTTGCAGCGGGTCATTTTCAGAAACCATAGGGGTTTGCTTAAGATGAAAAGCTACGGCACCTGAGAAAAATGCCCAGCTGGAGAGTACCTGTTTATTTCCTCTCTAAAAGCTTTTTGCACATGGCTGTTTGCCATAGCTGAGGTTTCATCTTGTTTTTTAAAAAAAAAACACATTTCTTCAGCAGTAACTTGAACATTATTTTTCACTTGTGTTCATGGTCTATAAGAGCATCTTTAGATCTTCTTTCCCCATATTTCCGCATTTAAAAAAAAAACCATGGTAACATAAAACATATTCATAGTAGGAGTCAGATTTCACATTTCCACTACCACCGTTGGCACCTAAGTTGGCAAAAGTAGGGAGAATTGCAAAGGTCACACTGAACTCCTAGGGAATGGAAGGGTTGTTCTGAAATGCAAACTGCCTCACCTATTCATGCTGCAGCACAGAGGTTCCATTCCAAAGAAAGCTCTATTCCAGTCCCCAGTGCAGTGACTGTAGGAGGTCACATCATCAAAAGGTGGGCCAGAGGACTTCCCATATGGTGGGTTGAAAGAACAACTTCAAGTGCTATTTCAGTGGTGGTAAGAGTGAGTGTACATATATATAGAAAACTGGCTTATTTTTATGAATGTTGTGTTTAAATCCAGATATTCAGGACTTGCTCTTCCTGGTGGGTTAGATTTGGGCCATGTCCTCTATGCCACCTTAGCTGATACAAAACTATAATCAGAGGGGGCAAGAGAATACAATGCCTGAAATAAGGAAAATCTAGAATGCAACTTAACCAAAAAAATACTTTTGCTACTTTTCATATGGGAATGTTTTCCAAAACCAAAATGCATCTTATATGTTACAGAGAGTATGAGGAATCCCTGCATTATTAATTAGTGAAAAGTATTAGTGCTATGGGAAATAGTGTATACTTGTATACTCAGCAACCTTACAGAACTTTTGAATAGAGCAGGGCAAACTGATGTTTTAGTTCAGTGGCAGTTAAAAACAAACAAACAAAAAAAACTTTGGTTCAGGTCAAAATGACGAGTGCTCTAACCACTGGGATCAAGATTATAAGCAGCAGTACTACTATTAGCATCTCGTCCTTCTTCTCTGGCCATTCTGTGACTGGATGAAACTATTCAAGTCAAATTAATGAATAGTTTTGGGTTGACCAAAACTGCATTTTTCCTCAAATAAACTATTAGTTCAAAACTTTTTGACCACCTCTATTTTAAATACTGCTGTAAATAGCTGTCAAAAACTGTTTCAGAGGCATTTGAGATCATTCAATATCTGCAGGAACATGTGA
Source organism: Dermochelys coriacea (assembly GCF_009764565.3). Classification (NCBI taxonomy): domain Eukaryota; kingdom Metazoa; phylum Chordata; order Testudines; family Dermochelyidae; genus Dermochelys; species Dermochelys coriacea. The sequence continues at coordinate 93,674,828 of NC_050070.1, read as the reverse complement.
CTCAAGCAGTTGTTTTCACAGAGAGAGAAATGAGAAGCTCTGCAATGCAAAAGAAAGTCACCTATTTGCTCTGGACAAAAGATTAGTTGTTGACAAGGGGGTCAACAATAGTTCTTTCTCCACTTAAGTCAGGCTGAGAACAGTTTGGCTGCTTGAATAGACCCAACCATCAGTTTCCAGCATCCGCTGCAGAAACTGTGCTTAGGCACATGATGGAGCAAAGTTTCTACCACAGTTTCTGCAAAAGGTATTGAAAACACTTTGTTCCTGTCTACTTCAGTAGCCAAATCATTTTCAACCCCAGTGGAAGAAGATAGGAAGAGAGACAGAGAAAGCCATTGCTGACACCTTTTGTCCACAATGGGTTTGTTCACATTGTGTAATTGGGCCTACATCCCACTGCAGTTGCTGCAAGATATACAGGTGAGGTTGGAACTACTGGGAAAATGAAAAGGACATGGCTGAATCTATGTAAGTGACACAACTATTGTGTCCAAACAAAATGAAATTCCAGGTTATTGTATTTCTTAAGGGTTAATAATCCTAAAATTGACTTGAAACCATTCAATAAGTGGAATGACATGAACAATGGGCACCAGCTGTATTGTTCAGCTAGCCAGAGTGACTCCTAAGCTAAGAGAGTTCTTACTCTAACCAACACTACTGGAAACTTATTTGCCCTCTATTCTGGAGAAGAAAATTTGTTATTTTCTTTCTCCTGAAGTTTGCAGATGAAGTTGCCAAAAAAACCCAAAACCTAACAACCCTTTAATAAAAGGTATTCACCATTGCCCTATTCCTTAATACAACTACATGAAGATCAAGCTGGTGTGCATGTACCGGTCCTAGTGTACCTATTCATTTGTAAACTCAACAGTAGCTAGCTGTTGATCCTCAATAACATCATTTTTAGATTCTTTTCAATAGGGAAACACATTTACACTCCTGGAAACAGTCATGAAAAGGTTTTAGCTAGAACTGGCTGGAAAATGCAAATCCCTTCCTGCAAATTCCCCCTACCCCGCTTTTTGGAACAATTTTTCATACTGAACCAGAACGAAATGTCACAAACATGACATTTTTCCACAGAAGGGATTTAATTTTTTTTTTTTTTTGGTGACAATTGAAATGGAATTTTTTGGCTTCCCAGTTGCTCACCACTGGTGAATTTGAAAAGAACTCTCCTGCCATCTACCAGATCAAGCCCTCACCCATGATCGAGACAGCTCAATGCCCATCTTTCCCATTTGTGAATTGTTCAGGGGCTTAGGCAAGAAACAGGAATCCGGATGCCTCTCATGAGAGATTAGTGTGACCACATACCTCAAATGAGGCTGCTGTGCACAGGCCAGAGGCAAAAACATAGGTGCCCAGTAAGTTTAGGCACCTACAGGGTTAGGCAGCAGCCATGCAAGAGTTTTGTGGATCACATCAGTGGTGCCTAAAACCAGAACTTAGACACTTAATTACCTTCATGAATCATACCCAGTGATTGGTCTCTCTCTCCTCCCCAAGCCTGTTTCCCCAGTCTGTGTCTGGATCAGTATTTTCATCCAAACACTGCAGCTCTGACACCTCTCTATTATTATTCTAAAACCAAAAACAATTAAAAACAAGGTAAGTATTTCTTGTCATTTAACTGAACTATCGCATTGAGAAAACCAGAACATTTGAAAGGAAAGGAAAAGTTGAGACCATCATAAATCTTATGTCGTCACATACCAAACAAGCACAGTTATATCAGGCTATCCGCACACACACTAATAAAAATATTAATTTTGACCCCTAGATTTTTGTGCGTATAATTGTGTGTGTGTGGTGGGGGGAACGTTATTTATTTGTTTGATCTTGGTACTGAAATGTGTTCCTTTATGTAAATAGTAAATTTTAATTGTATTAATCAACAATTTTTTTTGGTTAAAATGCTATATAATTGCTATTTCTTGACAGTGTTGTATATGTACTTTAATATGAAAACTTGGTCAAAAAGGGGAGACTTTTTTGTGTTCATATAGTGAGATTACAGACAAAAGAATAGAATTACTTTGAGTAAGAGATAAGATTGTGATGAAACATGCATTTTCATATACTTCATAAAAACACGTGCATGCTGATTGTAGGCCAGATTCTGATACACTTTCTTGTATTGAGTAGCACATTACTCACTACATATCAGTTCCACAGACTTTATGTATGATATCATTACTCATACTGAATAATACTATCAGAATGTAGATTTATTGGATCCTTATCTATTAGATCCCTTGCTTTGAAAGCTGTAGATGTGTCGGTGATTTAGGCCCTAATTCAGGAAAGCATTCCTAATCAGGAAGTATATGCATAAAGTTAACTATAGCTAGACATGGCCTTAAACCTGCACCTTCCTGAATCAGGGCTTTAGTAATAAGTATAGCATCAAATAAAAATCTCAACCACCTTTTTAAACAAACATTTTTGTTCTGGAAATTTCCATTAAGATACTCCTTTGTGCAAGTAAATAAAGAGATTTTTTTTAAAAAAATGCAAGGGTCCAATGAGTCACCAGATTATTAAATTGAAGGGTGAGTGGTACTAGCCAATCGAATAACAGCTCAACCAGGCCCCAGTTCAGCAAAGCACTTGCTTAACTTTATTAAAAACTTGAAGTCAATGGCATTACTCATTACTTAAAGTTAAGCACATGCTTAAGTGCTTTGCTAGATGAGGAAATAAACAGTTTCTCATAATCAACTCTTCTTTCTAGTCTTTGGGTTTTTAATCTATCCATTTTAGTTATTTGTAATTCACCAACCACCTTAGCAGCAAGTCCCCCTCTAACAGATTTCCCTTTTTTTTCCTGTACTTGAACTATCTTAGTGCAAAAATTACAGTATCTATTATAATTTTTATTTTGTTTGACAGGTTAGGCCAACAGACTGCAAGCTTTATAGCTGCTGCTGCTAAAACTGAAGTGTGAAAATACTGGCTCCAAAACATCAAGGGAAGAAAATTACCATTATGACATTTAAAACATAGGTACCTGTATTCACTTCATGTCAATTTAACTGTGAATTAGAGGAAGGCTCAGTGCCATGGATCAGAGCCTCTGCAGTGACACCGCCTCTCTTTATGAGTTGGAATACATCTACTGCTGCTAAAACAAGTGTGACAAAGCTCTATCCTTGCCTCCGTGGGTCCTATGTTTCCTGGTGGATTTCGCTAACCTCAGAGGCTCACTATGACCCTCCACATAACCTTTCTTTCTCTAGAAACAAGGGTCACAGTCTACTGAGCCATTTTCATCATAAGCCAGCGAGGGAGGTGAGAAGTTATCCTTCCTTGCACAGTCTCTGTCATCTCCCAGTCTCAGTGATTAATCAGGGTCAAAGGTGGGGGGGAGCCCAGGCCCACCATCTACTCCAGGCTCCAGCCCAGGGACCCTAATAGTATCAGCTATGGTAGCTGACCTTCTAGAAACATGGACATGTACAATTCCCTGGGCTACTTCCTCCACAGCAGCCCTCACTTCCTCAACCTCCACTTCACCCTTACCTCAGGGCCTCCTTCCTTTTACCTGATATGGTATGTACTACTCAGCCTCTCCAACAGCGCAACTTCCTCCCAGAGCTTCTGACATGCACACCCACCTGACTGACTGGGAGGCTTTTAACTAGTTTCAGCCCCTGATTGGCTTCAGGTGTCCCAATCAACCTAGCATTCTCCCTGCCTTCGGGAAAGTTCTTAATTGGCCCCAGGTGTCTTAATTAACCTGAAGCAGCTGCCACTTAACCTGGTACCAGGGACTTGTTTAGCCTGGAGCGAATCTCTCTCTCTCTCTTTCCCTCCCACTGCTCTCCCATAGCCTTCTAGCTTGGAGGGAGGTGGGAAGCTGCTACTCCTGCTGCTACTGGGCCCTAAGCTTTCCCTGCTGCTCCAGCTGCTCCCCTGGCTGGGCCAGACACCCCCCATTCTCTGCTACTTGGCTGCTGGACCCCCACTCTTGGGTGCTGCTACTGCTGCAACTGCAGCCCCGGGGGGTGGGCTGCTAGCCCACTCCCCAGAGAGGAGGAGTGAGGGACCCCAGCCACTGCTGTTGTGGACACCACCACCATCACCACCACCTGAGAAGGTCCTTTCTGCCTGCCTGGATCATCACCTGGAGTTCCTGGAGCTGCTGCTGCTGCAGAGGCCACTGCCTGGAGCTGCTGGAGCCCGAGGAGGAGAAGAAGAGGACCATCTACCAGTGGGGGAGCACCTAGAGACTTTGCAGACCACTGTGGAGGGGGCCTAAGACTTAGTAATTTTCAAACTGTGCTCTTGTGGTGGGGGTCTTGACTGTGTTTCCAGGGACACAGGGGGTGTGGCGTGGAGCTGCCCCCCAATCCATCTGTGTGTCCCCCCAACCCCCACCACTACTACCACCACCACTGCCCCCTCCACCACCCCCACTGGCTGGATACCATCTGCCTCAGCTCCTGTCTCTGGACTCAGCTGCTTGCTTGGCTTGCCATGCCCTATTTCCACCCTTTGGGCCAGAAGCAGCAGCCAGCTAAAAAAGACTTGTGCAAGTGCACATGGGCACATGTGCCCCCCCTGGACTGCCTACCCCCCAGCTTTGCCCTTTACTACCTGCCCCATTTGCCACTTGCTTTGCCTCCTCTTTTGCCCCAGCCCCCCTTACTAGCTTCAGTTTGTTTGCCAGCCCCGCCCATTTCCTTCTGCAGCCTTTGTTTGTTTGCCCCGCCCCAGCCTCTGAAGCTAGCCCCTTGGTTTCCCTGTTCTACCTCCAGACCGCTTAGCGCCTCGCTCCGTGTGCCCATGCCCCCTTCCCATGCGCTTGTGCAATTCCCCATTTCAGTTACAACCCTCTTCACTGCACCCCCAATGTTGTTGTATCCCCCTCTCCCCTAGTGCACCAAGAGGAGCCGGAATTCCACCTTGTGTCGGTGACTGACCCCTAACCCCTGATTGCCCCCCGTCCAACCCACCCCTTTTGGCGCCCTCCTCCCCTGCCTGCAGCCTAGCGGGGAGGAGTGGTCGACCTGCTTGCCCTCTCCCCTCCTCCTTTTGGTGTCCCCCCTTTTCCTCCTTGCTCATGATGGCGGGGGATGAGATGGGTGGGATCCCTCCAGCAGCCCGAGCTCCCCCTCCCCCGCTTACCCCTTCGTCACCCCCCCAAGCTTCTACCTCCACTGCCAAACCCTCTGCCACCGCCCCCGCTGACATCTCCCCCGCCAGACTCTCACCTCTACCCCTGCCCCTGCCCTTATCCCGTCCACCTCCCGAGATATTATTGCCGCCCCTGGGACTGTCTTCTTCCCCTTTCCAACAGATGACTCCAAGGGAGTGGCCTTTGTGTTTACCCGTCCCGACCCACCAGGAGCTGCTATCCTCCCTCCCCCACCCCCTATCAACCCAGCATTCAGGTCAACCCATCAGGAGCCCCGTCGGGGGTCCGCACCTGTGTCTGCCCGTCTCGGTGGGCCACGGGGCTGTAGCAAGGGCCCCGTCGGGGAGTAACCAGACCGTAACCCCAGCCCCCCATGCGCTGCGAGAGGAGTTGCGGGAGTTTCTAGAAGACGTCCGTGGCTCCCGCAACAAAGTCCAGCTTGCCCTCCAGCGATGGGGGGACTTTAATAAAATCCTCCGGGCTGCAAGGGCCCTCATGGGGGAGGGTAAAAGGACCGGGAGGCAGGGTGCCACGGCCTACCAGCGGGTCCGCCACTTCCGTGACTCCTTACTCACTTACGGGGTGGGTCACGGACTGCTGCGCGGCCCGCCGGGAGCCACGAGCATGCCTACCGGTGAGGATCCCCCCCAGCCCTCCTCATGGCACCCTTTACCATCGCAACATTGAACACCCGTGGCTGTAGGATGGGTCTCCGTAGGTCCCAGGTGCTCTCCTTCCTTCGGGAGGGGAGGTACTCTGTGGTTTTCCTGCAGGAGACCCATACGGATCCGACCGCCAAAGACAGCTGGCGGCTGGATTGGGGAGACAGGGTCTACTTTAGCCACCTCACAGTTCGTACGGCTGGAGTGGCGACCCTGTTCTCCCCCGACCTACGGCCCGAGGTGCTGGGGGTCGCTGAGGCTGTGCCGGGTCGCCTGCTGCACCTCCGGGTCTGCATGGAGGGGCTCGCAGTCAACCTCGTCAACATCTATGCCCCAGCAGCGAGCCCGGAGCGGCTGCAATTCTATCAGCAGGCATCCGCCTTCCTCGGCACTTTGGATCCTCAGGAGTGCCTGGTCCTGGGAGGGGACTTTAACATCACCCTTGAGGAGCGGGACCGCTCGGGGACTGAGCAGAGCCCGGCCGCCGTCCCCGTCCTCCAGGAGATAGTCGAACACCACTCCCTGGTGGACGTCTGGCGCGACCACCACCCGGATGACACTTCCACGTTCACCTTTGTCCGGGTGGAGGCCCATCGGTCGCGCCACTCCCGGTTGGACCGCATTTATTTATCACGCTTTCATCTTTCACAAGCCCACTCCTCCAGCATCCGGCCGGCCCCATTTTCTGACCATCACATAGCCACCGTGACAGCCTCCCTATGCGCGGAGAGGCCGAGGCCGGCCTATTGGCATTTTAACAACAGCTTGCTGGAGGATGCGGGCTTTGTGGCGTCCTTCCAGGAGTTCTGGCTGGCCTGGCGAGGGCAGCGGCGTGCCTTTCCCTCGGCACGGCGGTGGTGGGACGTAGGGAAGGTGCGCGCCCGGCTCTTCTGCCGTGACTACACCCGGGGCACCAGCCGACGGAGGGATGCAGCGATAGAGCAGTTGGAACGGGAGGTCTTAGAGCTGGAGAGGCATCTGGCCGCCAGCCCCGAGGATCTACCCCTCTGCGGAGCGTGCCGGGAGAAGCGGGAGGTGCTCCGGACCCTCGAGGACCATCGGGCCCGGGGTGCCTTTGTTCGATCCTGCATCCGTCTCCTTCGGGAGATGGATTGCGGCTCCCGCTTCTTCTACGCCCTGGAAAAAAAGAGGGGGGCTAAGAAACATATCATCTGCCTACTGGCAGAAGATGGCACCCCCCTCACGGATCCGGTGGAGATGTGCGAGAGGGCGAGAGCCTTCTATGCAAGCCTATTCTCCCCGGATCCGACCGATCCTAACGCTTGCAGAGTGCTGTGGGAGGAGCTCCCGACGGTCAGCGTGGGCGACCGAGACCGGCTAGAGCTGCCTCTCACTCTGGCCGAGTTCTCGGAAGCCCTCCGTCGCATGCCCACCAATAAATCTCCGGGCATAGACGGGCTGACCGTGGAGTTCTATCGCGTGTTCTGGGACGTCCTGGGCCAAGACCTAGTCACCGTCTGGGCCGAGTCTTTGCAGAGCGGGATCCTCCCTTTTTCGTGCAGGCGAGCCGTGCTGTCCTTATTGCCGAAGAAGGGGGACCTCCGCGATTTACGAAATTGGCGTCCCGTCTTGCTCCTCAGCACGGACTACAAAATCGTGGCAAAAGCCATCTCCCTGAGGCTAGGGTCCGTGCTGGCGGACGTGGTCCACCCAGACCAGACCTACACCCTCCCGGGCCGCAGCATCTTCGACAACCTCTATCTGGTCCGGGCCCTATTGGAACTTGGGTGTAGGGATGGTCTGTCGTTCGTCCTCCTGTCCTTAGATCAGGAGAAGGCGTTTGACAGGATGGATCACGGGTATCTCCTGAGCACTCTGCAGGCGTTTGGCTTCGGACCCAGGTTTGTGAACTTTCTCCGGGTGCTGTACGCTTCCGCAGAGTGTCTGGTAAGGCTCAACTGGACCCTGACCGAACCGGTCAACTTCGGGCGAGGAGTACGGCAGGGGTGCCCCCTCTCAGGCCAGCTGTACGCTCTGGCGATCGAGCCCTTCCTCTATCTCCTCCGAAGAAGGTTGACAGGGTTGGTGCTGAGGGAGCCGGAGCTGCGGCTGGTCCTGTCGGCGTACGCTGATGACGTGCTCCTCATGGTCCAGGACCCGGGCGACTTGGTGCGAGTGGAGGCTTGCCAGGCCATCTATTCAGCAGCCTCCTCTGCGCGGGTCAACTGGGTCAAGAGCTCTGGCTTGGTGGTAGGGGACTGGCAGCAGGCGAGCTCCCTCCCACCCGCGCTTCAGGCCATCCGGTGGAGCACGGGTCCGCTGCTCTATCTGGGCGTTTACCTTTCTGCCACGCATCCCTCTCCGCCGGAGAACTGGCAGAATTTAGAGGGCGGGGTGATAGAACGACTCCGGAAATGGACAGGACTACTCCGGTGCCTCTCCCTTCGAGGGAGAGCGTTAGTGCTTAATCAACTAGTCCTGTCCATGCTCTGGTACCGGCTCAACACCCTGGTCCCGGCCCCGGCTTTCCTGACCAACCTGCGGACATCGATTCTGGAGTTCTTTTGGTCAGGACTGCACTGGGTCCCTGCAGGGGTTCTCCATCTACCTCTGGAGGAGGGAGGGCAGGACCTAAAATGTCTGCTTACCCAGGTCCATATCTTCCGCCTCCAGACCCTGCAGAGGCTCCTTTATGGTGCAGGTAGTCCGGCGTGGAGCATACTGGCGCATACCTTCCTGCGCTGCTTCCTAGGGCTCCGATACGACCGGCAGCTCCTTTATCTCCATCCGAGAGGTCTTCCGCAAGACCTCTCCGGGCTGCTGGTCTTCTACCAGGACCTCCTCCGGACCTGGAAACTCTTTACAATGACCAGGTCCATGGCGGCCACCGAGGGGGCAGATCTTCTCGCGGAGCCCCTGCTACACAACCCCCAGCTCCGTGTACAGGTGGCGGAGTCCCGCTTGGTGTGCCAATGTTTGGTCCTGATAGAGGTCACAAGAGTCGGAGACCTCCTGGACTATGACCGGGGAGACTGGTTGGATCCCCTAACCTTCGCTCAGCGCATGGGGCTTTCCAGACCTTGTACTCCCTGGCGCATACTTCAGGAGGTGAATGCCGCTTTGCCGCCCGCTGCTCTGGTTTATCTCGACCGGGTTCTGCACGAGGGGACGCCCCGCCCACCCGCTACCCCAGGCCCGCCGGACCTTTTAATTGGACACCTGCCCCGTGGACCCAACCGACCCCTTCACCACTTCACTAGAAGCCGGCTGCACAAGATGCAGCCAGTCTGCTTTCAAACCACACCAAGAAAACATCTCTATACGCTCATGCTCCACACCCTTCACGCCCGCACCCTCATGTCCCGCCCCGATACAAAATGGCGGGACCTCCTGTCACCTTTGGAGGGTGAGGAGCCCCGGTGAGCCAGCCTATATTCCACCTTAGTCTCAAGATCCGCCGGGGATGTCAGTTGGCAGCTCCTTCACGGAGCCATGAGCACGGGCGTGTACTTGGCACGGTTCACTTCAATCCCAGACACCTGCTCCTTTTGCGGCGTGAGGGATACCCTGGCACATGTCTACCTGGAGTGTGCCAGGCTGCAGCTCCTATTCCGGCTCCTCACCAATATTTTATTTTGTTTTTGGTTGCACTTCTCCCCTCACCTTCTCATTTCTGCACTCCCTATCCGTGGCCCCACAAAGTCATGGGATCTCCTGGTCAACCTCCTCCTGGCCCTAGCTAAAATGGCCATCTACAAAACCAGAGTGAGGAGGTTGGCCGATGGAGTCTCCTGTGACTGTGGGGCCTATTTCTGATCCTCGGTCTGTTCACGTATCCGGGCAGAGTTCCTCTGGGCGGCGTCCTCTGACTCCCTCGACACCTTTGAGGAGCAGTGGGTGCTGTCCAGGGTTCTCTGCTCAGTGTCCCCATCTGGTTCCCTTCATTTGACCCTTTGACCGCACTCCTATCCCTGTTATTTTATTAGTTGTCCCCCGGAATTTTTTGGGTATCTAGGTCCTGTGGATCCCCCTTTTAGGCTGGGGGGGATCCTTTGGCAGTGGACGGGCTTCATCCGCCCACTTCCCGGATCTCAATAAGACTACTCTTCCATAGCCATCTGGCCTTGCCCCGTCACACAAGTTAGACAGACAATAACACTGTGACACTGGATCAGGTGAATATATGTATACATTTCAATGAGCTGGATTCTTCACTGGCAGTTGTTAGTGGGGATTGGGGGTAGTGAGAGAGTCCCCACCCACCCCATGTAGCACCAGAATCAGACAACAATCAACGTAAGTTACATAGGAAAAGGCATAAAAGTTAACAATGAGGGATGGAGGGGTCAGTTTGAGGACCTGGTGGCACAAAAGAACAGGTTTTAAAAATTTTATTCAAGCACATTTTTAAAAAATTATATAATACATAGGTTGGGAAAAGAGTGTCTGTACATCTGGGTATAGTGCTTAGATTATCCACAAATATAAAATTAGTTTTTAAAAGTCATATGATACATACAGTGCATAATCAGCAATAACCCAAATGTAGGTGAATAGATTTAACAATACAGTTTAGATATACTTGGGTACATCACTCATGAAAAGTTGTACAGAGATTTGGTTGTGGAAAGTAAAATATATCAATGAATGGAGATTGTCCTTCAGTAGTTGAAAATTAGATTGGTTATCCATTTAAAAAATACTTTCCTCATGGACTGTATTTGTTACATTCCTGACTGCGCTTCTCATCGGCACTCCAGCCTGGTATTGACGATGTCTGGTGATGTGTTTAATGTAGATGTCCCTCGACCACCTGATGGCATCCAACACCAGGAGGTGCCATATCAGCTGAGCGTTGACCAATTCCACATTCTCTCAGCACTCGCTCATTACTGGGGTCCCATGCATCCAGGGCTCTGACAATCAGTGTGTGTGTCTGGACTTGGTAACTCTTACCTCTCAAGGTTTTGGCCAGAGGGGCATATTTCTCTACCTTTCGAGCTAAGGCATCATGGAAGGCCGGGGTCCTATTCTTGAATGGCACTGTGATGTCCACCATGATGATCTTCTTCCGATCCTCGTTGGTGATGATGTTCGGTCGCAGTTGGCTTTCAGTTCCGGGCATGATAGAGTTTATGGCAACCTTCACCACGGGTGGCTGGATGGCACTGGCCAGGCGATCTTGGATGGTGTTGTGTTGCAGCTGCCAAGCTCTCGAATGGGGCTTGCAACTGCACAGGGTGTGGGGTAGCATCTCATTGGCATAGCCGCACTACCTCCATTGCTTGTCCCAATTCCTGTGGTGGACTGCTCTGTTCAGTGGGACACAGTTGAGCTGGGCCCTGTGTGGATGAACATCACGCCATTACAGATAGGAATTTCGGGTGTCTCTCCTTCCATGGAGCACATCAGCCCTCTTCCCTGCACTGGACACCTTGCAAGCACAGGACCAAGTCCAGGAATCAAGGCTGAGACTCCCCCTGTTTAGTATAATGTATAACACCTTATACATATATACTATGGAGGTGGCTCTGTAATTGATCTTTTACTGGCAAAAACAGTTCAAGTAATTAGTATTAAGGTAATGAATGACAATAAAAAGTCAATATAAATATATTTCATGAAGTGCAGCTGAAGTGAAGGTGAAAAGCAGTAGCTTGCACCCTTGATATTTACAAAGTATTTAATCTTTAAGGGATCCAAGCCAGACAGTGAAGATGTGACACTGTAATGGCTACAACCCTTCAAACAAGTCAAATAATATATAAATCATTGATATTTCCACTAATGAGAGTGGCACATTAAAAATAATGGCACTTAACTTTTAAATTAGCTCAAATAGTTCCCTGTTCAGCATTTTAGGATGGAGAAAGAAGATCTCGAGTGCAAGGACAGACAAGTTTGCTCATTCAGTACTGCCCGATGGCAAAACTGACATCCCTCCTTTCAAGAACTTCAGTCAGTTACTCCACTACAGTTACTGTATACCATTTTCCACTTTCATTTTTCAAAATAAAATCTAGTCCAGCCCGACTAACAAATCCATAATATGTAAAAACATGTCAGTTACTGCTAACATATGAGATAAGCAGATATCAAATCAAGATTGAGAATTCAATATGATAGCTCTGTCCTCCATTTTGTAAATAGAGACAGCATCACGCCCTACAACATGAATATTTTTGCCTTTTTAAAAAAAAAAAAATCTAAAGGGAAAAGTAATATACCATTGAAAAATGCCACAAATAAGAAAGCAGTAAAAAAAAAAAAAAAAAAAAAAAAAAAGGAGGGTGTGGGGGAGCTATATATATCTTCAAAATGGAATGGTGGAAATCCCCAGATGCCTCAGTTTTCCATTAATATTTACATCGTACAAAATTTATTTTATTGCTTCTTCATCCATAGAGCAAAGATCCCCTTCCGCCAATTTTGTGATTAGACAAATCAGAAATACCAGTGCACTAGAGTACAATTTGCACTTTTACAAATTAGTCTGTAAAATCCTTCTATTTAGGAATGTGTTAAGAAAACTGGGTTTGGGGTCCGTGTGTGTGTGTATGTCTTGTTGTTGGTTTTTTATTGTCTGCTTAAGTGAAAGCCTTTTTTTAATCTGGCAAAAAAAAAAAAAAATCAGCAAAATTTGTTGTTCTAACCCATTGCAATTACCGGAACACAAGACTGTTTTACTAACATTTTCAGTTCTGTTATGTTGAGCAGCTTACTTTGCCTGATCCTTTTATTGTTTGAAGTGTTACTTATTGTACTTTAGAGTAAAGAGAAACTTAGTTTAATGGGAGTTTGACAGATTTTTCCCCAAGTGAAAAACTAAAATTGATCAAATGTACATTAGAACTTTTAACTCCGAATCATAAAGTATCCTGTAGGGAATGCAGCTTGTATATGCTACGATTTATGAAAAAAAAAACACTGCATTCATAGTCAGATCATTCACACAACTTCCAGTCACCTGGCTGGTTGAATTCTACAGCTTTATAAGGGGAGTTCAGAGTACCTATAAACACTTTCAGATTGGTGTCTTGTGAGTACTTTGACCGGTTAGGACTGAAAAGTTAAGCTCAGAGATACTAATGGCCCAAGCACTCAAGAGGCACCAATCTGACAGCATTATAGGGGTCCTGTACTCCTCATATAAAATGATCTTATTTAACTGAAAATACTAACAGAGCTTCCTCTCCGCTTCCATTTAGCAGCGGGATGGGGTATTCCTCTTTCCCCTCGTCCCTGGATTTATTGTCCACACCCTGCCGAAGCAGCGTTCCCCCCAGCCTCCCTGATGGGGGGAGGGGGAGCCTCTCAGTCTCTGGTAGCCCCTCTGGGTATGGTGGCAACAGACTAGATACTCGGTTCAGTCACTCCCCTCGGGCAGGGTCTTTCCCTCAGACCTCCAGGCCATCTGCCCCGTTGGGCAGGGATTCTCCCCCACTTTGCCTCTGTACCTGCAGGGCTTCTCTCCTAATGCTTGTCAACATCTGCATTGCCTAGGTCTCCAGTAGCTCACCTTCCTCCCTCAGCTCCTATTTCATGTCCCTATTCGGCTGCAGGGGAGGCTTTTACAGGTTCTGGCAGGCCCTTGATCGTCCCCAGGTGCCCTAATAAACCTAGAGTAACCCCTGTTCTGTTACCAAGGGAAAAGGGTCCTGCTTATCCTAGGGCTAATATACATACCTTCTGGCAACAGGGAAGATCAGATTAACAGGCTCATAAGGAGAATGAGCTAATGGTGCCCAGCAGGGGACTTTCCTACTCTGGTCTGCTGATAAAAAAAAATTCTGTGCAAAAAACCAACCACACACTCCTGTAGCTGTCTGGCCTGACTCTATCACACAATTTTAAAGAAAGCAACATCTACCCCCCATAAAGTAAAAGAGTTGAGCTAGCACTATCATTGTCAGTGCTTAGCAAATACATTCTAAAACAGTTTTTAGTGTCTCTCTAAAAATGCAGGGCCTGATTCTCCTCTTACTTGGGGCAAGTCTACATTATGGACTTGCATCAGCACAGCTGCACTGCTGCTGTAGCACTTCTGGTGAAGCCAACCTAACCCAACGGGAGAGAGCTCTCTCATTGGCTTAATACCTGCCCCTTCTTGCAGAGGAGGAAGTAGCTCTGTGTGATGCAGTTATACCAAAGTAAGTGTGTAGTGTAGACCTGGCCTTAGACTGGTGTAGAACAGGAGAAACTATACTGAAGTCAAATAACTTACAGCTGTTTCGTTGTGTAAGTAACTATTTACTACCAGCCCTGTAGTGGTGACATGTGCTATGTTAAGTGACAAGGCGGGTGAGGTAATAGCTTTTATTGGACCAACTTCTGTTGGTGAGAGACAACCTTTCAAAACATGCAGAGCCTTTCTTCAAGTCTGAGAAACATACTTCCTGTCACAGCTAAATACAAGGTGGAATAGATTGTTTGGCATAAGTATTTAACACTATTTAAAGGGACCATTCAAGGGGAAGTGGCCTGTTAATCCCACCTCTATGCTAGATAGTCTTGATGGATTCCTTTCCTTTCCCCATTGGGCTGATAAAGTCATTTCCCTCTCCCTGCCCACACAGGTATAACATCAACAGACCATGGATAAAGTAGCTAAGAAACAGCATCACTGGTAAACATTTGACAGATTAGATTCCTTTATTGCCTTTTGTCGAAGAGTTCTGATGTAGGAATATGGAACTACACTTATTACTCTGACAGCTATACTTTACTAATGTTTAACTGAATCATTATTTCCCTTTCACTGCAGTAAAGCTAACATCTATTCAGCAGTTATGGCCTTATACAGCACTTGATGTGAGGCAGCTTTGAAGACTGCACTATATCAGCTGTCAAATCCTCCAAAGCAAAACATTGTTCGCCTGCTCCCTCACTTCATTTTACTGCTCTCTCCTAAAGAGCAATACTGAGAGAATGTTAGATTAAAATAATTATGGTGTCTAATATGCTGTCTTCTGCAGGAAAGCTTCCTGCAGATGCAAAACCTCAGAGAGACAACGGACTGTGTAAATGTCCCGATTTGCAAGTAAATGAAGCTAGCCTCACTACCCAAAATTGATATATCTGTATCCAAGCACTGGGGAGGTGCCACTCAGATAAAGCCTGAAGATCAAGGAAAGCTAGAGCTGTGGTTAAAAGAAAAAGGGGGGGGGGGGGGGAAAGGAGAAAAATCTAATGTGCCTGTTACAATTTTAAAGAACTTAAAAGAAAGCGAGAGATATTTGCTGTCATCTTAAAGCAACCGCACAGATGTGTAGCTGACAGGATGACAGAAAATATATATTCAAAAACATTGTGGCTGCATTTAGGTACATATATGAGCTAGAGAAGCAATTATCGCACTCTGTTACACAGGTACCAAGACTATGTGAATGAAGATGCTTCATCAACAATGAAATTTAATCTGATTGATGGGGGAATGCTTCCTCCTCCTGGAACAAAAAAAACCCCACACATTTTAAAATGTTGATGAAGCAATGGTAATAGGTTTTTAATTAAACATGTCAACAAATCAGGATCAGGATGGAATACTAGATGTGCATGTTCACTGAACTATTGTAAAGCTCAAACGGCTTTTCTGTGGTGGATTAGAAATGATTTACAGAAAGTGTCAAATCAAAACTACTGCAGTAACAGCAACAATTAGTAAGAATGTTAATGAATGTAAAATTATTGATGGCTTCTGTTTTGCATGCAACAGACTAATTTGGAGCTTTTGCCCTGCTAAACAGAACTGCATATTGCCACTTAGTCTTAGTTTATCATACAAAGCAAAATTTACCAATTCCCTTTTGGCTGAAAGGCAGCTCGTTTGATCAATCCATTTCTATCTCCTCTCTGTTTGCATGCATGTACTGCATCTGTTCATTGGAATAGAGTAAATGGGGAAAAGTAGAAAGCCATCCTGTCTAATGGGATAAATAATCTATTCCTCACCCCTTCCTCAGTAACCCACACTTCTGAAAAATTTGCAGTTTCACATTGTCATGCCCCCGCCCGCTCCCCTTTCTTTCTGCTTTAGTGTATGAATTCAAGGCCTGATTCAAAACAGATTGAGGTCAATAGCTAGTTCCCCATTGAAGTCAATGGGCTTTGGATCAGGTCCTTAACCTGGGACTTCTGACTCAATAGTGCAGTTCTCGATCTAAAAACAGCAGTTTGAAGGGAAGCCAAATGAGTAGCAATAGACTGAAAGTAAATCTATAATTTGGGCTATTGATTTACACCTGATCAATTCCCCATTTAGTTTGGGCTCAGTCTAATATTTCAGACAGACCAGGGAAGATAGTGGCAGATCCAGAGGGGAGAAACCAAGCCCAGAAGACACTAAGGACAAAAAAAAAAAAATCGAGGGGGGGGGAAAGCAAAATCAATGGAGGACAGAA